>NC_091436.1:145389477-145689477 GCF_964237555.1 Oryctolagus cuniculus | reverse complement strand
TCGCCTTTGTTGCCAGCATCTAGGAAAGCCTGGCACAATATTTGCATACAATAGGAAGTCAGAAACCATTTGATTTATGGGTTGGGTAAACAGCAACAATTGTTACAGTTCCAGCTCGTGTGGAGGAAAGGTCTGCCATCTTGTGCAATCAGAGGAAACAGCTTTCTCTTACCCAGCACCACAATTCACAGCAAGCTGCTCATTTTCCATCTAATACTTCACAGTACATGAAGTACTTCAACAGGTGTTCCTGCAGGTTCCTTCCTACAAGTCTGGGTGGTGTGATGTTCAGATAGGAGCCCCTCAGTGTAGAGCTCAGCTCATCAAACTCACCTCCTTCCAACCCCCTTGAACGTCACACAGATGACACAAGGGACCACCAACTCCAGCAACAATTTCCACAACTGAAGTAAAAGAGGGCTGTTGTAAGAGCTCCAATGACTCACACACATGAACCCTAAGAGGGACCCTCTCCACTGGACATAGACAACAGGAAGATTTTTACAACACTGACATGATCAGCTCCTTCATATTCAATAGTCCCTATTGATTAGAGCTGGACTGCTGTTCTCGGTCCACGGGAGGGTGCAAGATGCAGGATCTAACACAGGATGCAACCCTACTTACAAGTAGAGTGATCTTGGAGATCCTCTAGTTTTACCCTTTTCTTTTATGGACAATAGAACCAGATGGCCTTTAGTGGGGGAGGGGAGTCATAAAAGGGTGACACTGGGAGTATAAGCAAAAGAGGTGTTCAGATTCTTTTCTCCAAAACTCCAAATAAATCTTCAGTTTATTAGATCCTAAGAGTGCTTTCATAATGCAGGCCACCCCCAGTTTGTGGGGTCAGAATCAATAGTGTTTTTCAATTTAATAAGCATATTACTTCAATAGAAGTCTAAGGACTTCAATAGAAGTCCCACTTAGTAAATCTAAGAATTGTTTCATGAAACTTTGGAATTTTATACACATATAAACCTGTACTGGGTCTTTCTATAAAGCTTATTTGAAAAGTTTTGCCCTAGCAGCAGCAAAGTTACTGGGGGGTTAACACTGTTTGCACTTTCCCCTTTCCTGGTATTAGCGCCATGAAAGAACAGCATTGTTTGTTTTCTGATACAGAAGTCCTCTCCAGGAGCTGCACAGCAGGTGGCATAAGCCCAGGACTGCAGCCTCTGAACCGTGGCTACATCACTACTCAGCCTCTCTGAGTATCAATTTCTTTATTATTATAATTCATTATCATTTTAATCTTCAAGACATCTTGAAGATTAAAATGTTAAAATTTTTTAAATATTAAAATACCTATGAAGTCTCATGCCTGATAGATAAGTTTATTCAATAAATGTAACTTTCTCCCCCATTCACACTCCATCCTACCCTTCTGTAGGGCTTGTAGGATTACCTCTGCATCTCCTCCCTTTTCTTGGGATAGGCTTTATTGACCCTGATTACTAAGGCTCCAACTCCATCATCTCCGGAGGCAGTCATTGAGTCAGTATGAGTGTATAATATACTCAAGTTTTCAGAAATGTGTGTCTCCAAAAAGCATATCAAACAAGGGCTCATAAAGACCTGTTCTTTAGCTTGTACAGAATGGAGACCCCAGAGAAACACTTTAATTGACAAATTACTTCAATACCTTAAGGGCCTCTGGAAAACACCAGTTTTATATTTTAAGCAATAAAAACATCTTCTGTATCTCCTCCATCTGACTGCACATTCCTTGTGATCGGGGGTTTCCAATGGGCCCAGGAGGGGCTCAATAAATATTAACTAAAGAAACAGACCAGGAAAAAACTCCCCTCCTTTCCTTTCCTGGCTTAGACATTTAACTATGAAAGGTCAGAGGCCTTTGTGTTTTGTCTGTTTCTGTGGATACCTGTTTTCACCCCTGGTGAGAAGCAGCCAGGTTGGTTCAACCTGCTTAGGTTCAGCCAGGTGTTAAACTTGTCTACTAAATCCCAGTAACTGGCCCACATTCCAGCACCCTGAGGGAAGCAGACTAGTTCTAGGCGGCTGTCCGCTGGGTCACCTTCCTGACAGTTTGTGTGGGACAGTCCCTCACAGAACACTGATTCCTCCTTTATCTCTCACCATCCCTGTCTTCCTGCTGGCTCTCTCCAGGTCAGTTCTATCTTGAAACAATCCCTGGTCAGGATACTTGTGCCTAAACTGCTATATTCCTTATACCTGTCTGAGAGCACTTAGTACAGTCAGGTTTGTGTCCAGGTTATTGAAAGATGCCCATTCCCTCTGCGGCCACGACCATAGGCACCTGGACAGCACGGACTGTGTCTTGCTGGCTAACTCTCTCCCTGGCCTTCATCCATACAATGCCTGGCCCACAGTGAATCTTCACCATGAGCTGCAGGGTTATTTGAGCTGCTTGACAGAAAGCACTCACGACACTTATCTACCCGTTTGCCTAAAGCTGTACTAACCTATTCAGCTATAACTTGGGGACTGGCTTTACCCAAAATGCAACTCAATCAGGCTTGTCCTTTCATAGACTCCCTGGATCTTTAAGAAGGACACTGCATTTCAATTTAAAATGCTTTGTAACATAATCCCTAAGCATTTTCTAACTAAAGCACCTCTCTTTATTAAATCATATGTTCCATTTGCCTCCCACCACAGTTCTTCCCATTCGGGCCTTTGGAGGCCGCTGAGATGCTGTGGAGGGGACCGAGCACCCACAATGCCGTCACTGTCAGGCTGCTATCTCTGAGCGTCCATGCACTCTTCCCATGGTCACACGCAGGCTGGGCCAGCAGCTGCTACAGCCACCAATTTATGCATGATGCTGCCTGGGGAAGCAGGCTGGGAGCCTTTTTGCAGTGGCTGGAACAATGTTGCTGACATATGTTCCCACAGCCTGAACAATGGTGAGGCTCCTTCCAATTCTTTCTTCCCTGGGCAGCTTTTGGCAAATGCTCTTTGTGGGCTTGGCTAACTCACAGATGGACACAGTGCTCTGGGCCCTCACTACAGCCAGGACACCTCCAGGCATTTGCATATGGTGACTTCCCCTGCCAGGATCTTTACAAAAGCAAAACAGAGGCAATGCTTCCCTTCAGGGCTGACAGTGACTTTGACATTTAGAGTATGTTCCGTTAAAGAGAGAAGCCCAAGGAGATGAGGCAGGGAAGACAGTGCCCTCCACAGTGGTATTCCAAAAGGTTGTGTAGCCCAGGGGCTTTGTGGCTGCCTCTGAATTCAGTCTGGCCAGGGTTCTTCCCTTCTCAGAAACCATCAGACCACAGTGTAAACCACTAACAGACCTCTTTGTAGACACCATCCTGGCTTGAGCAAGGAGGATACCATCTGGGGAGCAGTCACCTTTATTTGGGTTCTCCTCATCCACATCCAAAAATAACAAGAATCCCCCAGACTGCCATGTGAGTGCCCTCAAAAGCGAAGGCAAAGAATGTGTTTGTTTAACCTTCATGGTTGATGGTCTCTCCAGACACCCAGCTGCCAAGCCCAGGAGCCATCCTGGCTGCTTCACTTACCGCACACCCAGTGAGTTCACTCTCTCTCTCTCTCTCTCTCTCTCTCAATGACTCTGCTCTTCGCCACACCTGCTGTCACCATGCCACATCCGGATAACTGTACCAGGTTCATTGCTTTTCTCCTTGAATCTCTTTCCACAAAGCTGTTAGGATAATTTTTCTAACATTTAAGTCCATCGCTTGTTTGTTCAGAATTTTCAGCAATTTTTCTGTTCATCTTAGAGAGAAAAGCTGATAACCCTCAGCTGACTTCGGCACATGGTCCTTCCCTAACTGTCCATCTGCTAGGCTCTTCCCACCTCTAAAGATGATCCTCTCTCCAGAGTGTACCTGCTCTCAGGTTTGTTCCCAGTTTCCGAGACTGGCAAATACTCCACTGACGTACAGAACTCCATCCTGCCCCCCACTTTTATCTGTACTCCACTGCTTTAACTGGCCACACTCAGCAGAAGTTAAAGGAGGAGTTTGTGCTTCCCACTTCACCATCCCCAAACAAGAAAGCCTTAAGGTGGGGTCTGACAATGCACAGGCAAAACAAGGCGGTAAAGGCCGGCGCCGCGGCTCACTAGGCTAATCCTCCGCCTGCGGCACCGGTACCCCGGGTTCTAGTCCTGGTCGGAGCGCTGGATTCTGTCCTGGTTGCTCCTCTTCCAGGCCAGCTCTCTGCTGTGGCCCGGGAAGGCAGTGGAGGATGGCCCGAGTGCTTGGGTCCTGCACCCATGTGGAAGACCAGGAGGAAGCACCTGGTTCCTGGCTTTGGATCAGTGCAGTGCGCTGGCCGTAGTGGCTATTTGAGGGGTGAACCAGCGAAAGGAAGACCTTTCTCTCTGTCTCTCTCTCACACTGTCCATTCTGCCTGTCAAAAAAACAAACAAACAAACAAACAAACAAACAAAAAAAACAAGGAGGTAAAGGGCACTTGGATCATTGCTAACTCTGAGTGACAGTCATGCTTGCCTGGACCTTACTCTGTATCCAGACTTTTCTGTTTCATAATTTCCAACAAATTTCCTGTATCATTAAGGCCTGTTTTAATTGGGTTTTGTATTTCTTGCAACACAGAGAACCTTATCTGGTACATCAGAAATCAATATTATTTTCTTTGAAAGAAGAAGCTTTCCTTGGAATAATTGCTAAAATTATATAAACTTGCATGAACCATGAAAGCTCAGTAAATGCAGCACAGAATAGAATCCGGCAGCTTGAATTCTACATGAAAATTTGCCTGTAAATTCTTAGGGCCATGGTTTGTCATATTTTAGTCTTCTATCTCTAAATTGGATCTATTCCTATGAACTCCTTTCTTAATTTATAACACAGTCGATAGCTTGGGCATTATTTTGCCATTCCTTCATATATGCATCAGTCATTTTTTAAAATGTATTGTACACTTAGTATGTGCTTATCAATGAGTGTCATATGCATAGAAAAATCTGAGACATCGTCTAGGCCAAAGTTTGGCAAACTACAGCACACAGGCCAAATCTGGCCTGCCCCTTGCTTTTGTAAATAAAGTTTTATTGGGTACAACTGCACTCATTTATTTACATAGTGCCCATGCCTGCCTTCACACTACAACAGCAAAGTTCAGTAGCCCACAAAGTTTAAAGTACTTACTATCTTGGGGGCCAGTGCTGTGGTGTAGCAGGTAAAGCCAGCCGCTTTACCTTCGGAACCAGCTCTCTGCTATGGCCCGGGAAAGCAGTGGAAGATGGCCCACGTGTGTGAGCCCTTGCACCCATGTGAGAGACCCAGAGGAAGCTCCTGGCTTCGGATTAGAGCCCAGCTCTGGTGGTTGCAGCCATTTGGTTCTCTCTCTCTCTCTCTCTCTCTCTGCCTCTGCCTCTCTGTAACTCTGCCTTTCAAATAAATAAATCTTTAAAAAAAAAAAAAGAATTTACTATCTGACAATTCACAGAAAGTTTACCAACCTCTACCCTAGGCTGTTCATCACAACTAAAATTTCTGGTTACAACAAACCTCCCTGAAAGGCAGAGGTAGGGGCTGGAGTTGTGGCACAGTTGGTTAAGCTGCTGCCTGTGATTCCAGCATCTCATATTTGAGCACCAGCTCGTCTGCTTCCAATCCAGCTGCCTGCTAATGTGCCTGGGAAAGCACTGACACTTAATTGGGCCCTTGGCACCCACCTGACAGACCCTGATGGAGCTCCAGGATCCTAGTTGCAGCCTGGCCCAACCCTGAAGGTCACAGCCATTTGTGGAATGAACCAGCAGATAGAAGGTCTCTCTCTCACCCTCTCTTTCTCTGTAACTCTGCATTTTCTTTTAAAAGAAAAAAAGAAAGATGGCAGTAAACCATCCCCACCGGTGTTGATGGAAACCAAGAGCAGACACTGACTTGTGACGAAGAAGAGACGTTTGCTTTCCTTTAGCACAGTTTGATCCTCAGAAGTAGGCTCTGATATCAAGAAACTTACAATCCAGAACTAAGAAAGAAAAAATAAACATCAGTCCACTTCTAAGTATTATTGCAGAAGCTGAAATCTAAAAGTCAGGTCTTTGGTGTTATTTTTTCTATGTTGGCCTTCAGTGAGTCACAGGTAAGTTTCTAGTCTTAAAGTATGCAGACTGGTTTGATTCTCATTTCATTGTGCACTTCAGGTTTTCATACAACTTTCTGGTACAGGAGGGATTAACACCATAATCACAATTGCTCACTGTGTTATGCACCACAATCACTTCCTTTTGCACAGGGGAGTGGAAATAATTTTGGCTGCTGAATCCAACAGATGCCTGTTTGAACTTGTTTTGCCATATATGATGTGAACAATACAGAATAATGTACTTTTTCCTCCTCTGAACTGCGGTGTCTTCAACCTTACACTAAATATCCCCTATTTTCTAGAGTTTGTCTATGAATGGGACAAGGGCACATTGAAAGCATCTAACACAGTTGCAGGTACGAAGCTGCTATTCAGTAATTGTGGCTCTCTTTCCTTTTCCCTTCATCCTGAGAAAGTGAAAAACGTGTCCCCATCTGAACAAGAGGGTCACCACCTCCTCAAAATGCTGAGTCTTTCCTGTGTCAGAGGGGAAACAAAAGTTAATAGTTGAGAAATACAAGGAGGCTTAATTGGGTTCTGCCCCCCCCCTTCATTCTCAACTCAAAGATTAAAGATGAGAATAGGATCCTATTTCTAAGTGAACAGAATGCTGCAGGCTGAGATTTGTAGTAACCACTAATGGAAACTTGGCCACCAGTCCCCTCTCCAAGTCTGTCTGACACATTTGGATCTAATTGGCTGTCTGTTTTGGAGCAGCCAAAAAATATAGTGTCATACACACCATGGATCAAAGTAGAGGCAAGCCACAATCAAGCAGCCATGCAGCTCTGATTGCCAAAATTGGACAGGAGGGTCTATGAGTTTTGCTTAGAAACAGGTAAATGCTTGCTAGCTGATTCAGCGAAAAACCTCCCAAAGATATTGTTTTGGCTAATTGAGATACAAGCATGAAGGAACAAGCAAAAGCACCCAGGGCAGCTGGCAGTTTGAGTGGTCAGAAGGAAAGACCAACTTATTTATGCCTGAAAACACTTTTTTTAAAAAGAGTTATTTATTTATTATGGAATTCATGGTTACAGAGAGAGAGAGAGACAGAGAATCTTCCATCCACTGATTCACTTCCCCAGGTAGCCACAACAGCCAGCACTGAGCCAGCCTGAAACCAGGAGCCAGGAACTTCATCTGGGTCTCCCACTTTGGTGACAGGGACCCGAACTCTGGGCCATCCTCTGCTTCTTTTCCCAGGCCATTAGCAGGGAGTCAGATCCAAAGTCTAGCATCCAGGACAGGAAATGGGACTCATATGTGATGCCGGCATTCCAGGTGATGGTTTTACCTGCTATATACAACATTGCTGGCCCCTGAAAACACTTTTAAATCCAAAATTTGCAAAAGAAAATAAAATTCTCCTTTTACTAAAAAGCCAACAAAATACTTCTTTCTAATTTCAACATTATTCAGAATTACCTATCCACAAGAATGTAAAGAATAAATGTTCCTCTTGAGCATTGCCAACTACCCTTTCTACACGGACCTCCAGCTCATAGAATCCCTTGGAATAACTGCTATACAAGAAGTAGGGGCCAGCACCGTGACTCACTAGGCTAATCCTCCACCTTGCGGCACCGGCACACCGGGTTCTAGTTCCGGTTGGGGCGCCGGATTCTGTCCCGGTTGTCCCTCTTCCAGGCCAGCTCTCTGCTGTAGCCCAGGAGTGCAGTGGAGGAGGGCCCAGGTGCTTGGGCCCTGCACCCCATGGGAGACCAGGATAAGTACCTGGCTCCTGCGTGCAGGCCGTGGCGGCCATTGGAGGGTGAACCAACGGCAAAGGAAGACCTTTCTCTCTCTCTCTCTCTCTCTCTCTGTCCACTCTGCCTGTCAAAAAAAAAAAAAAAAAAAAAAAAGAAGAAGAAGAAGAAGAAGAAGAAGAATCAGCAGTAGGAAGGCCAGGATCTAAACTCTTTATTTTATTTATTTATTTATTTATTTTTGACAGGCAGAGTGGACAGTGAGAGAGAGAGACAGAGAGAAAGGTCTTCCTTTGCCATTGGTTCACCCTCCAATGGCCGCTGTGGCCAGCCCGCTGCGGCTGGCGCACCGCGCTCAGCATCTAAACTCTTTAACTAATCTTAATATGAAATGATAAAAAAGAAGGTAGTGGAAAGCATTCACATGTAAGAATCATTCATTTGGTCAAATATTTGTTGAGCACCTATTATTTAACCACCAGGGATACCAAGTGAACAAGAGAGCTGTGATACCTTTACAGAATTTATCCTCGGGATCATTTTTACCATATCAAGTCATCTAAACTTTGTAAAACTAAGTTTTCTCATTTAAAACGCTGATAAGGGCCGGCGCCGTAGCTCACTTGGTTAATCCTCCGCCTGCGGCGCCAGCATCCCATATAGGTGCCAGGTTCTAGTCCCGGTTGCTCCTCTTCCAGTCCAGCTCTCTGCTGTGGCCTGAGAGGGCAGTGGAGGATGGCCCAAGTGCTTAGGCCCCTCTACCCACATGGGACACCAGGAGGAAGCACCTGGCTCCTGGCTTCGGATCGGTGCAGTGCCAGCCGTGGCAGTCATTTGGGAAGTGAACCAGCAGAAGGAAGACCTTTCTCTGTCTCTCTCTCTCTCTCACTGTCTAACTCTGCCTGTCAAATAAATAAAGAAAAAATAAAATGATAAGTTACACCTTGTAAATGATTGCAAATACTATTTGGAGTAGTGAAGCCACTGGACATTAAATTATTGCCCATTATTATTATTATCTTTAGTATGGGGAAAAGAAAATTACATAGCAATCACGAATTCTTCAGACTATATATCATGGTTAGCAGCCAAAATGCCCAATCTTCCTGGAAGCATATACATTACCAAAGAGTTGCACCCAGAGAGAAGCTTTGGGCTAACTTTATAGTTCTGTTACCTTGGTTGGGTAACTATTTCTGGAAAGGACTTTCATTATTCATCATTGATCATCATAGAATTGCTCTTTGGTTACACTGGTTCTTTTTTTTATAACTTTTTCTTTTGTAAGATTTATTTATTTATTTGAAAGAATTACACAGAGTGAAAAGGAGAGGCAGAGAGAGAGAGAGAGAGGTCTTCCATCCACTGGTTCACTCCCTAATTGGCCGCAACAGCCAGAGCTGCGCTGATCCAAAGCCGGGAGCCAGGAGCCAGGAGCTTCTTCTGGGTCTGCCATGTGGGTGCACAGAACCAAGGACTTGGGCCATCTTCTATTGCTTTCCCAGGTCATAGCAGAGAGCTAGATCAGAAATGGAGCAGCGAGGACTTGAACTGGTGCCCATGTGGAATGCCGGCACTGCAGGCGGTGGCTTTACCCACTACGCCACAGTGACAGCCCCCATACACTGGTTCTTTCAACATGTATGTAACTGTTTCTTTTTTAAGGGCATCATATCCCCTAATCTAAAACACCAATGTGTTGGCCCCTGTATTTGTTATAAAAAAAAAAAAGTCCCCTTTAAACCAAGTTGCTAACTACAGATCTCCAATTTCCATTTTTCCATCACTGAAATCCTCCATGTCACAATGCCGCTTTTAACATATGTTACTCCACACTAGGTCACATTACCTACTGAACTTCCTTGAAAAAAAAAGAACAGAAAATCTAGAGAGTCAGAAAACCTGAAATCCAGGGCAGAAGTTAAAGACACTGCCTGCCATGCCAGCATCCCAAATGAGTTCTGGTTCAAGTCCCAGCTGCTCTACTTCTGATCCAGCACCCTGCTAACTTGCCTGGGAAGGCAGTAGAAGATTGTCCAAGCACTTTAACCCCTGCCATCCACATGAAAGACCCAGATGGAGTTCCTGGCTCCTGGCTTTGGCCAGGGCATTGTGGCCATTTGAGGAGGGAACCAGGAGATGGAAGATCTCTCTCTCTCTCTCTCTCTCTCTCTCTCTCTCTGTTTCTTCCTTTTCTGTCACTCTGCTTTTCAAATAAATAAATTTTATAGATAGGTAGGTTGATGATAAACATTGAAAAGGTGGCCAGGAAAGGAATTAAAAGAAATTATGTAACAATATTGGCAGGAGATAGGGTGGGAGGACAGGAGAGAGTTTGTATATCTGAATTAAATTCTTGAAACTAGAGGTAGGAAATCCACTGATACTGTGGTTATATAAAAATGAATTTCTTAAACAAAGTTTGTGATGTTTTCATATTACTTAGATATACAGAGATACCACCAGATGGAACCAAAATTTTTTTTAAAGATTTATTTTATTTATTTGAAAGAGTTACAGTGAGAGGTAGAGACAGAGAGAGAGTTCTTCCATCCACTAGTTCACTCCCCAGATGGTCACAATGGCTGGAGCTGCATCAATCCAAAGCAGGAGCCAGGACCTTCTTCCGGGTCTCCCACACAAGTGTGGGGGCCCAAGGACTCCACCACTTTCCACAGCAGAGAGCTGAATCAGAAGAGGAGCAGCCGGGACCAGAACTGGCGCCCACATGGGATGCCGGCGCCTCAGGCCAGGGCTTTAACCCGCTGTGCCACAGTGCCATCCCTGAAACCAAAATATTTAAAAGTGAATACCTGGGAATCAACTAAAGATAGATCAGAAACTCTTATTTTATACCTGGCAGCATTGAAAATTTATATTAACAAAATACACTAGCGGAGCCGGTGCTGTGGTGCAGTGGTTTAACGTCCTGGTCTGAAGCGCCGGCATCCCATATGTGCTCCAGTTCTAGTCCTGGCTGCTCCACTTCTGATCCAGCTCTCTGCTATGGCCTGGGAAAGCAGTGGAAGATGGCCCAAGTGCTTGGATTCCTGCACCCGTGTGGGAGACCCAGAAGAAGCTCCTGGCTCCCAGCTTCGAATCGGCGTAGCTCCAGCCATTGCAGCTAATTGGGGAGTGAACCGTTGGATGGAAGACCTCTCTCTCTCTCTCTCTCTCTACCTCTTCTCTCTCTGTGTAACGCTGACTTTCAAATAAATAAATAAATCTTTAACAAAATACAGTAGCAATGTGTTTAAATGTGAATGTTATTTGGATTGAAATAAAATAATTTTAAAACACATAAGCAAGAAACACTAGAAATATGAAGAAAATGATAAAATTGAGAACGAGAACACAGGGATGGCCCTAACACTCTCCTCCCATGTACATCAAGTAATTAACATAGGACTATGTGATAGAATTAATAGCAAGATTTGTTTATATTTCAAGTTTTTTATTATGCAGACAAAAAACATTTATGAAATATTTCCTAATTTTTTCCACCAAAAAGTTATCAGTAATCTCCCCAAAGTAGAATTTGTATAAGCAATAAGATCTTGATGAAAAAAAAATTAGAAATTTTTATCTTTCTAAGAAAAAAACAAAATATACTTGAAAAATCAAACTTTGTCTAATGAAATCATTACTGAATGAGAGAAAAAATCAATATGATTATTTTATAGAAAATAGAATGACATTATTAAAATGTACTGGAGGCTTTCAAAGTTATATTGTAAAAAAAATTCATGGTTTTAAATGCTTTTATAATTTAAAAAAGAATGAAAATATATGACACATTAAGCCCAAGAGGTTATGTAGGGAATCCCACAGGAGTCCCAAAAGCGTTACAGAGCACCCCTAACCCAAAAAGAAAGAGAAAAAGCAAAACCGAAATGGAGTAACTTAAGCTAAGGCCACTAAGCACCAGGAACTGCCCAGACCATCTGCCAGGACAGACACAGGTGGTGAGGCCTGATAAGGACTGGGGGACATTACATCACAAGAAGCAGCCAACCAGCTGGCTACTGCATTGCTTCACCCTCACTACTGCACCACGATTGGCCACGCCCAGAAGACCCCCAACACACCATTGGTCACACCCAGACACCAACATCTGGTTGGTGACACCTAAAAAGATGAGCTTGTGACTGGTGACAGCCTAGGGCACATGCACCACCCACCTACCCCAGGGGTGGGGGATAAAAAGGAAGCCTCACCACTGCTCTGCATCCCCTCGGGGACCAGGGCTCAGTTAAGTGAAACTCTGCCAAGTCTCCACTGACTGAAGCTCTGCTCACCACTCCACTGGAGCCAACCTCTCATCAGGTGACCTCTCCAACCTTTCACCTTGCTGTTTGTCTTGGAATTTCAAGCCTACTGCCCAGAGTGCCAGTCATCCCGCAACTCCTGCCTGTAAGTGACTGTTCTGAGATCCGTCTCTCCGAGTGGTAACGGAGACTTTGGACTTTGACTTTTCGTGATCATGATATGAACCTTGAGAACGCAGCATTCATATTACATCCCTAGCCATGAGTGTTTAGATTGGTTATGCTTTTTATGTTTTGTATGTGTTATACTTATTACTATTGCTGGATATTTCTAGAAGTTGCCTTATTCCTAGATGTGTGTTATGACTTGTGGACTAATGACATACTGAGCGGTATTGACCTTTAGATGTGTGCATTGAATATATATATTGTGGTATTGAATATTGAATAATAAATTATACTGAAAAGCCTATCATGGTTCAGTGTGATTCTTCCCCATACTCTGACATATCGCATTAGCCTTGTTGAGCTGCGGACAGGTTAAAAAGAAGCAATTAAAAGCAGATGTATAAGTGTTATGCCACAGCAAGTTAAACCACCATTAGAACCCCATATTCCACGTCAGAGTATAGTTTCAAGTCCTGGCTGCTCCTCTTCCAATCCATCCAGCTAATGCTTCTTGGTAGGCAGCAGGTGATGGCGTAAGAACTTGACCCCTGCCGCTTATGTGGGAGACCCAGCTAGAGTTCTGGAATGCTGGCTTCTGCCTGGTTATTGCTAGTATTTGGGGGGTGAACTGTAGATGGAAGATCTCTTTCTTGCTTGCTCTACCTTTCAAATACATGAAAATAAATAAACTTTTAAAAAGAAAAAAGCAGGGGGAGAAAAAATTAATAATAAAAGTTAAAATTAGAAAAGGCTTTATGTCACTCAGTTCTAGAATGTTCACCTTCTCAGTACAACAAACATGTTGCCAGAGTTGCCAGAGGAGCATTTGCATTTGCCAGTACCTATGGGACAGCCTAGGGAAACTGCCTAAGCATTTCTCCCAGTTTTACTCTGCTTTCCTGAGCATGAGCTGGTCTCCACACAACAACCCTGGGGAGGAGCCGGTGTTGTGGCTGAGTGGGTAAAGCCGTCACCTGCAACACCAGCATCCCATATGGGTGCCTATTCATGTCCCCACTCCTCTACTTCCAATCCAACTCAACGATAATGGCCGGGGAAAAGCAATGGAGGATAGCCCAAGTGTCTGGGCTCCTGCCACTCATGTGGGAGATGCAGATGAAGCTTCTGGCTGCTGGCTTTAGCCTGGAAGAGCCCTGGCCATTGGGACCCCCAGGAAGGGAACCAGCAGATGGAAGTGCTCTCTCTCTCTCTCTCTTTTTGTGCACACACATTGTCTCTGTAACTCTTTTTCTCACTGTAACTTTGACTTTCAAATAAATAAATAAATCTTACAAAGAATAAATAAAACAATAACCCTGGGGAGACTCAACATTGTTTTACACTATTTGTTACAGTGAAAGCCATGCTGGTCTCTGATGCTTAAATGCAGCTTTCCTTTTTTCTTCTCTCCTAAAATAATGGATATTGATTAACAGAAGGCCAATTTGGCCAGAACACAGCGCTCCTCTCCTCTCATCCCTGTTCTCTGTGTTCAACCACATTACGCAGGGCTCCGACAGCTACTCTTTCAGATGTGCAAATGGTTTCCACGGCCTAGGGCAAAAGAATATTCCAATAAAGATGAGCTCATCATCAATTACAGAACAGTTGAGTTAAGCGGTATTCCTGCAAACCCTGGTTCTTTGCATTCAAGGAGGAAGTGTGGAAGTCAGATGACATCAGTTCATCTTACAGCCTGCAGGGTGGCCTTAAGGGAAAAGACACACCTCACACACTTTCAAAGGGAATTCCTTTCCAAGTAAATGAAAACAACATGGTCAACTAACTTCCTCAGAGCGTTTTCAGAACTCCATTTCCGGCCTTTGTCAAGCTAGTATTCAGTGTTCCTGGCTTTGCCCTAAAAGGGAGAGGGTAGTTGGGTTGAACCCACTTCTTGAACATGAATTAATTCATGAATGCAAGAAATTCTCCTCTGCCCCCTACTTTCATAAGAATCAGCTGAGCTTCTAAAACCAAGTAGAACTGCAGCTCCCACTCACTTTTATGCTTTCAATCTGGCTGCTCCTTCATCATGCCCTATGAGTAATTTATTTATTCCCTGCCTTGTTCCAAAAATGATTTCAGGGTGAGTCCTGTGAGTAATCCTCACATTAACAAAACCTATTCTAAGCAGCCTCTGGGTGAAGATTGATAGCAATTGTGTAAAGGTTGTTTCAATCCAGTAACATGTTCAAGTAAGAAAACAACATCATAATGGAAAAAAAAATTTTTTTATTTGACAGATAGAGTTAGAGAGACAGAGAGAAAGGTCTTCCTTCCGCTGGTTCACCCCACAATGGCTGCTGTGGCAGGCGTGCTGCGCCGATCCGAAGCCAGGAGCCACATGCTTCTCCTGGTCTCCCATGGGGTGCAGGGCCCAAGCACTTGGGCCATCGTCCACTGCACTCCCGGGCCACAGCAGAGAGCTGGACTGGAAGAGGAGCAACCAGGACAGAATCCGGCGCCCCGACCGGGACTAGAACCCGGTGTGCCAGCGCTGCAGGCGGAGGATTAGCCTAGTGATCTGTAAGATGAACCTGCTAAAATGCAGCTTTGTCCATGTCACGCTTCAAGCTCAGAACCCTGCAATGGCTCCCAGCACAGAAGGAGGGCAGGAGCCTGGCACTCATGGCCTTCTTTCTCTTCATCCTTTCCTCACTCTCCTCTGTGTGACAAGTGATCTATTTCTATTCATTTCAGCTAAATTGCATCACTTTCCAAACCACCTTGCTCTCATCGTGCAAAGTGTCTGTAAGGCCCTTGCTGATCATATTCCTATCAGTCTGTCAGGGACATGACCCAGTGCCAAACCACCATGAATTCCTAATCCGAAGTTTCAACTGTGTCCTTCCTCCTATGCTTTCTCACGGCCCCTGGTATCTTCCAGGCATGTCCTAACAGTGTTATTCATCTTCTGTCCACCAATGTGTTCTTATTTCCTAAACCAGGCAAAACTGCTTGAGGCAACTAATTACCACGCAATTGTACAAAGAAGGCACAGATCCGTGATAGCTTTGGGATCCGCATGGAAGGAAGGCCTGTACTTCCTGGAATGGAGAAGTCCCTACCTGTACTTGCGGGGAAGAAAAGTCCTTGTCAAGGTCCCCGCGGGTGCCTAAAGGTCAACCAATGAGGATCAGACCTGCCTCAACCTTTAACCTCCATGCCCTGAATCTATAAAAGGAGCTCTCCCAGTGTGGGGAGCAACCCGGACTGGACTGAGTTACTGGAATTAAGACTTATTCTATGCATCTGCTCTCCCACAATATGGCGCTGGGAGAGAAGAAAACAGCTTCTACGCAGCTGCCTCTTGCCAACTTGAGTGATGACCTCCAGGAGCTGATCCTGCTCCTGATTGGAGGAGAGCAGCGTACTCGGCGTGTGGGCAGCCGAGTTAGGATTGGCGGAAGAGGACTATAAAGGAGGAGAGAGACGGCATGCACCAGGAACATCTAAGGGGAACATCTATCTGAAGGAACACCTGTGCAGCCCCCGAGAGAGCCGGCTGGCGGTGTGCCGCTCCCCCGCAGAAGTGGGGAAAGCGGCAGGGGGAACCGCCCTTCCACGGAGGTGGAAGGGACAGCAGCCAACCCGGGAAGAACCAGCAGCAAACCCGGGGAGGGCCGAGCAGACGAAAGAACAGCGCAGGGTCCTGTGTCGTTCCTCCACGAAGAGGGGGAGCGACATAATGGTGCCGTGACTCGGATATGAAGCCTAAGCAGGGTTCAGTGTCGTTCCTCCATGAAGAGGGGGAGCGACATCCCAGCGACTTCCCCAGCCCCCGCTCTGTTGGGACCGGGGAACCTCACCCGGGAGCGGAACCCCAATAAAAGCCTGTGACTTAATTGATTCGTCTGCCTGGGAAGATTTGTTACGTGCCAGACACCTTGCAATCCGTGCTTAGTGGTTAGAATGGTAATCAATAGACTTGTTTTCTTCAGCTGAGTTTAGCTATAGGCCCCCGCTTTTCTGTCTCTTATTTAAGATTGATTGATTTAAAAGTTAGAATGACAGAGATTTCATCTACTGGTTCATTCCCCAAATGCCTGCAACAGCCAGGGTTGGGCCAGGTGGAAACCAGGCGCTGTCACTGGAAAGAAGCCGTGGGGTTCTTGTCTTTGTGTAAGAAAGAATTCAGGTGTGAGACAGAGAGCAAAGTAGCAAGGTTTTATTGGGAACAGGGCATCTGTCAGTCAGAAGGGAGAGAGAGAGTGCTCAGTCACTGAGACGGGGAAAGCAAGGTTACATGATTAAATGGAGACAATACACCTGGCAGGACAGGCAGGCAGCTCAGCGGAGAGCTGAGAGTCAAGTGCACGGGGTTTTTGCTCAGCCCAAGGCTTATAAGGGAAGAGTCCAGTTCATTCCTGCCATTTCTCTTTACCTCCTCCCCTTTCTCCTCCAGGACAAAGGGTTTGCTGAGTGTAAATTAGAAAATTCCTTCCCCGGTTTGTAATTAGGCTGGGGAGCTCACCTGGTGCTGCGCCTAGGGTGCCTGCCCTGGAGGAAGAATGTAAAGTTTTATTGCTCAGTGTTACCAGGCCGGGTCACCCATTTGGTCCTGAAGAGAGAATTGTCCTGGGAGCTTTCCTTGGGGGAAGGGCTGGGACCACCTAGAAGGTTATCAGGGTCTGGGCAGGATTTTGAAGTGTAGACGCTGGCCTGCTTCCAAAGTGAGTTTGTGTAGTTTGTGTAGTTTCCTCAGGCCCCTCTCACACACACATAGACTAATTTCTGACCTCCTACCTAACAGAGCCAGGAACTCCATTGATATCTCCCACGTGGGTGGCAGGAACTCAACTACTTGAACCATTATCTGCTGCCTCTTACATGCATTACCAAGAGGCTGGATCAGAAGTGGAGCAGGCAGGGCTTGAAACAACACCCTAATACAGGATTCTGGCTTCCTAAACAGCAACGTAACCCACTGGGTCACAACACCTACCCCAAATCATCACTTCTCATACAAGTGTCTGTGCACCACAAGGGTACACTGGAATCACCGGCAGATAACAAGATTAAGACGAAGCATCTTTAAGGAATTACTTTTCAGTAATTTAAAATGTTCTCTTTCAAATGAAATCAAAATAATATAGAAATTACAGCTTTTAAATGAATTATAAAAACAAAATTAAAAAATAAAAAAGGAGATGTCAAGTTCTTAGGACACAGCCCTTGGCTCACTCCATCTGTTGTAGCAGGCATATTGGATACGATTCAATTAAGTTTGTGAGCTGGATCACACCACGCCCCCTGTGTGATCTCATGCCCCTACCTGAGCACACCTGTGCACCCACCTGCCAACAGACTAATTAACCACCCCCTTTTGGAAATGGATTAAAGGCCTGAACATGGTGGGCCTGGCCCTTTTTTCCCTTTGCCCTTATTTTCTCTCCCTGCCTTTCATCCCCTTGTTGCCCCATACCTTTGGGGCACATGGCCTTTGGGCATGTAGGCTTCCTCCACGTGGCTGGCTCCTGGCCTAGTCTCTGCTCTGTCTGAATCCAGATTTCCCTTTCTCTTTTAGATAGAGCCCTCACTCTCCTATGCATTTCTCTCACTGAATAAAAAGCTTAAAAACTTATCATGCTGCCTGGTCTATTTGTGCGGGTATTCAGAATTCTTCTCTGAATATGTGGCAAGAGCCCACACAGCTTATTAATATTTTGGTTTATTAATAAGCAAATCAGTAATACATCCCTCCTCCTTCCCTCTTACCAGGGGCAGCAGGGGTAGTTGCCGCCCCTCCACCCTCTTCCCACCCCACCCCACCCCCCGAATTCTCTTTGTCTGGTTCTCACCAAGGAAAAAAAATCTTCCTATAAGCCCTTTGCCAGGTGTTGGTCTGTGTGCATGCTGGCAGTAGTTGCTTGAGACAATGCTTCCAGGTCATCTTCTACTGCCTCCAGCAGTAAATTCAAGTCTATCAGCTAAGAATATTTATGTGGAAATGTGTGAGAAATACCCAGTAGATACGGAATGGGAACATAACACAATCGTTTCCATTTTTTCCATCGTACCCACTGTAAGATGTATTCCACACATTTTTTTTCCATCAAAATAGTTAACAGAAATTATATCTGAAGATTGTTTTGAAGTCTTCATTTTACTTTCATGGTTGCGGAACACTTGTGAGGTCAGATGGAAATCCTAGGAATGGGTTTAGTGTGACCCTTAACCTTGCTCAAATGTTACAAGTCTAGGTATGAACATTTAGCCACAGATGGGAGCAAACAACTCAAACAGCTTAGTATGGGTTTCAAATAAGGCATAGAAAAGTAAGTGCATTTTAGTTCAAAACATTTTTTTTAATTTTTATTTTTTGAAAATCAGAGAAACAGAGATTCTTCCACCAGCTGGTTCACTCCAACAATAGCCAGGGCTGAAGCCAGGAACTGAGAACTCAATCCAGGTCTTCTAGGTGGTTGACAGGGAGCCAGATACTTGAGCCATCACCTGGTGATGGCGTGCATTAGCAGAGACTCAAAATCAGAAGCAGAGCCAGGATTCAAACCCAGGAACTCCAGTACAGGTGCTGGTGCCAAACACTGCCCCCTCAAAATGTTTTAAAAATCATTTTGTGAATTTTTATTTCTTAATTCATTGTTTTTGAAATTCAAAAGCAGTTTTGCATTCTACTTTAGAAAATAAAATACATTATTTAAAGCTTTAATAAAAAATTCTTTGTGCCCAAGTAGATCACCTTTCCATTCATCTACTACCTATAGCCTACTCATTCACATATATACTACACACACACACGCATATATGTATATATTACCCTATGTTATGCATAGGGAATGGGATGTATCTACAGTACTCTATATACTATCATTAACATATATACAAGTGGACTCTAAATTTAAACCAATTTACAGACTATGGGATGTATACTGGAAATGTAGAGAAAAATCAGTGAAGAACAAGCGACTTAAATTAACACACTCAGAGTAGACCTTGATGTGCTTCAGATAAGAATACTGAGGTACTGATATTTTTACTATCTTCTAATACTAGAAGGAATATGTCCTTGGGAATTCTCCAAGCAACTTTTATTATAGGTCTTTTCAGCTTTCAACAGCAGTAGCTAAACCATGAAGTTCCACTGTTGCCATTTGAATTTTCTCATTTTAAGAGAATTAGTAATATTTTTCACATGCTCCTGGAATTATCCATAATTTAGCTTTTTCTGAGTATTTCCAGTTTTTTGTTTAGTAAGGGAATATCCCATTTGCTAACTACTCTTATGTACATAGGGCACCAAGTGGGAGCCAGAGATTTTTTCCATCTTAGTCACATTAGATTTGTTTTAAAAAACAATCACTTCCTAAATTTCTAGATAAGGATACAGGAGAAACTGTAACTTGTCCAAGATCACAGAGCACTAGGAAAAATCTCACATCTCCCTCCAGACTTCATCTCTATTGAGAAGGATGGTAAGTCTAGTTTAAATCATCATTTGAAGCATCTACCCAGGTCTGTATCCCTGCACTGGGGGATGCTCGGGAAGAGAGCACGACCTTGACTCTTGTTGCAGGCCTCTAGTAAGCAGCAACTGATAGACTCAAATCCATGTGCTTTATTGGGCTAATGTGAGTGGCAACATCAACCTGTGTTTTAAGCCAGTGATTGAATCCAACAGAAGATTCCATCCAACCTTCAAACCTAAACAGGTTTGTTTACAAAGATGAGATCACATTTTCTAAGCCCATTTGGAAAAATCTGTCCCATGTCAAGACCATCTGGACTGTCCAGGGATACAGCCAGAAGCAGGGTTGCTGTGGACACCTTGGCCATATGTAAAAGGCTCAGTGACAACTTTCAATCAGTAGTTTCCTGCAGGAAATGAGAGATTGCCTTTAAGCTTTCCACAAGTTTCTGATGTTCTCAAGATAATCATCTGCAAATTATTTGCCTTTACAGAATTTTTGAAGTTCTATTTCCCTTTGAAAATTACAAGATCAATTGCTTACATGGCCATTTTAAAATGTAAAATAATGGAAATGAGAAAGATGCATCAGAAGAGGAAGTCCAAGAAATTAAATTTTGAGAAAGACTTGAAGAGCCGTTGTAGGTATGAAGATGGAGGGACCTCATGGAAGCTATGAGAATAAAATGAATGCTGATAACAGCCATTGAGTTTAGGAGACCTGAGCCCCAGAGGAGGCCATAAAGCAATCCAACACCTTAGATGTTTTTGTTTGTTTGTTTTGTTTTTATTTATTTGAAAGGCAGAGTTGGAGAGAGGCAAAGGCAGAGAAAGAGAGGCGAGAAAAAGAGAGAGTCTTCAATCCACTGGTTCACTCCCC
The DNA here is from genome assembly GCF_964237555.1 of Oryctolagus cuniculus. Lineage (NCBI taxonomy): Eukaryota > Metazoa > Chordata > Mammalia > Lagomorpha > Leporidae > Oryctolagus > Oryctolagus cuniculus. The sequence continues at coordinate 145,668,945 of NC_091436.1, read as the reverse complement.
AGATGGCCACAATGGCCTGAGCTTTGCCAGTCCGAAGCCAGGAGCCAGGAGTTTCTTCTAGGTATTCCACCTGGGTGCAGGAACCCAAGGACTTGGGCCATCTTCTAATGCTTTCCCAGGCCATAGCAGAGAGCTGGATTGGAAGTGGCTCAGCCGGGACTTGAACCAGCACCCACATGGAATGCCGGCACTGCAGGTGGCAGCTTTACCTGATACACCACAGTGCCAGCCCCAACACTTTGGTTTTTAACCTGGGAAGACTGATTCTCACTTGTACCACCCACCTGCCATACCACCTTGTACTGGTTCGCCCAGACCAAGTCTTATGTCCCATCTGTAAATGGAGGGTGGGTGCAACAGTAATAGTAATATCTACTACTATCTACTAGTAATAAACACAACAATTGCTATTTCCTAATAGCATGAAGAGCAAAAGACAATAGGTTTGAAAGCACTTTCCATCCTAAGCCATCATACAGGCATGCAAGTTTGTATGTATAGTAAAGCCCTCCTCTTCCCCCATAAATCAGTATGTTGATACAAATTTGGTATTTTTCTCTACACATATCCTTCATTTTCACTAAGCATAAAGTCAGATAACTAATTATTTTGTGAAATATTTCTTTGTAAAAAGATGGAATACAAGAATTTTTACTAAAAACTACAAAGACAATACATTCACTGAGGGGAGTAGATCATACCTCTCTCAACAAACAGTCACAAACTTGAAATGTATTTCTTTTTTTAAAAAAAAAGATTTATTTATTTATTTGAAAACCAGAGTTACACAGAGAGAGAAACAGAGGCAGAGAGAGAGAGTCTTCCATCCGCTGGTTCATGCCCCAATTGGCCGCAACGGCCGGAGCTGGGCCTATCCAAAACCAGGAGCCTGGGCTTCTTCCAGGTCTCCCACATGGATACAGGGGCCCAAGGACCTGGGTCATCCTCCATTCCTTTCCCAGACCATAGTAGAGAGCTGGATCAGAAGTGGAGCAGCTGCCTGCGCCGCGGCTCACTAGGCTAATCCTCTGCCTGTGGCGCCGGCACACTGGGTTCTAGTCCCGGTCGGGGTGCCAGATTCTGTCTCGGTTGCCCCTCTTCCAGGCCAGCTCTCTGCTGTGGCCAGGGAGTGCAGTGGAGGATGGCCCAAGTCCTTGGGCCCTGCACCCGCATTGGAGACCAGGAGAAGGACCTGGCTCCTGCCATCGGATCAGCGCGGTGCGCCGGCCACGGCAGCCATTGGAGGGTGAACCAACAGCAAAAGAAAGACCTTTCTCTCTGTCTCTCTCTCACTGTCCACTCTGCCTGTCAAAAAAAAAAAAAAAAAAAAAAAAAAGTGGAGCAGCTGGGACTCAAACCAGCACCCATATGGGATGCCTGCACTGCAGGCAATGACTTTACCCGCTATGCCACAGTGCCAGCCCCTTGAGATGTATTTCATAACCAATCCCTCCAGCCTTATCTTTTCAGAACCCTGTCTATCTGAAAACTCATCCCCCACACTCACAGTCACAAGCACATGTGGCACAGTTGTCCTTTCTTCTCTCACCCTCCTAATACACAATTCTTAGAAGCATTTTGACATTTTGGATTTCATTCACTCCTCCAGAGCCTAACCTGGGACACAGCTGACGTGACACTGTGCTACACTTGGCTTGTCCCACCTTCAGTAGGAATAGAACCAAGCCTGGAACTGAAGCCTACTGATTGCACACTGGGTGTCTGTCCCTAAATCCACACCACATTGATTGTCAGAGGTCAGTGCACAGTTGTTCTGTGCCCAGGGTGACACCAGAGTTTCCAGCCTCTCTCAGCATGCCCCATTCATGTGTTCTTCTGGTGCCAAAGTCCTTGGATCAGTCTGGAATCAGGGCACACCATGCAGAGGTATTGGACTTGCTTGCTTTTAGTTAAGTTGGCTTGGCTTCAAAACATTAAGTCCAGGCTGACTGATAATCAGAAATCTCACAATTTACCTCCATGAAGGCTTCAAGTTGATCTTACTTCGAAGTGTCCCATGTTGTTAATGTTAACCACTCATCTACTCCCCCAAAACAAAATTTACACACCTGAATCATGCCAAGCTAATAAGGAACTAGTAGAAAAATATCTAATATTTGAAAGACTAATTTTCTTCTCATTAAGAGCCTGAATTCCAGATCTAATATATTAAAAAATCAAAACAGAAATATGACACTGACACTGCAAATCCTAAAAGCATAAAGTGAATCAATTCAATTCAAAGCACTACTTCTTTACACACATCAGAAATTCATTATTTAGAGCCCCATTTCTGGCTTTTGAGACAACAATCAGTTGACTTTTTTAATGACAGGCCACAAACACACATTCAAGAAGTTGGTAATGTTATTAGGAAAGGGCTTGGACCTAAGTTAGCAATCACTTGGTGTCTTGATAGTAAACAACAAAAGACATCTGTGAAAATACACATTGTATTTGTTAGGGAGAGGCAAAAATTTTGGCATTGGAGTAAATACAGTATGAACACACTTCAAAAAGTTCATGGAAAATGGAATTAAAAGATAAATTTATTTTGGTACAAACATTTGAAATCCCAGTGTATGAGTGATTTTCAAAAAGTTTATGGAGGAATGGTGTTTACACTAGAGGTTAGTATGTCGAAATCCTGAATCACAGCGCTGGACTTCAGCTTCCTGATTCCTATCGATGAGCCCTGGGAGGCGGCAGTGATGACTCAGTGATTAGACTCCTGCCATCCCTGTGGGAGACCTGGATTGCAGCCTCAGCCCAGCCCTGGCTATTGTGGACATTTAGCAAGTCAGTCAGAAGATGGCAGCTCTCTGTTTCTCAAACAAAATAAAAATAAAAACAAAAAGTTCATGGAAAATGAATATTATGAAAAACTAAGCAGTATTTCAAAGTTGTTTTGCATAAAAATAAACAACATTTAATTCCATTTTCCATGAACTTTTTGAAATACCCTCATGCATCATCTTTAAGTGTGGTTCCAATGTTAACAAGTCAAATGCACGTGGCCTTGTTCTTTAGTGAATATCCCTCCATCCTGCCTTTCTCTTGCTGAACCCCAGAGCAATGGCAGTTGACCTCAGGGGTGGCCTATGTGTCCTAGTAATGTCTACTCTAAATTATGAACACAGGCTCTAAATGATGATTTGAAATAATAAACCGTTTTCTTATACACACCTTCATGGAGGAAGACAATTGAGGGGGGCATATGTTCTCTTGGTACTCAGATTCGGAGGTAAAGGAAGGTTTGGAATGATTGCTTTCAGGATGAAAGATTATGGATGCACTTTCAAGGAGGTGTGAACTCCTTTTCTGGCTAACATTCATCGATAGTATGAACACTAAACCATTGCTTGTATTTTTCTATGGAATGGATCTAATATCTGCTCCATTCATCTCACAGGAATTGTTCTCATACATTATTTATATAAAAATATACAAATAAAATATAATTGCTATTAACAAATTATTTGAAGAAATCATTTTCTTTCTTTCTCATGATGTACATTTGAACATTACCTTTAGGATCCAAGGGAAAACCAGATATATTATCTAATAAATGAAAATAATTGAATTACAGTAAAACTTAATTATCATTCTCCTCCAGATTCACTAGATTCATAATTTACATTGCACTGAGTTTGCTGGTGAGGGTACTGATTAAAATCACTGCTTTAGAAAATGGTTCATTCAATATTTCTTTGGGAATGCAAATTTAAGTTTAAGAAACAATAAACATTTTGAAAATGAAATAATGTTGACATTCTAGGACAGGATTAAGAAAATTAAAAAACCACAAACGCAAAATGTTTTAAAATGATCCTTTGATTGCTTCAAAACTGAATCATTAGAAAATTAAATTTGAATTGTAAGTCAGTTGTAAGCCTTCATACTCAGGTGTCACTTTAGAAACATACAACACTCAATAAAAAGCCATCAACACCAGTACAGGAAAGTGAGTCTTTGGTTTTGCTGTAACACAAGTTCTGGTTGTTAACCAGACTTCTGGCACTCAACTCAAGGGAGTACTGCCTTGAATACTAATCAAATGGAAACGACCTTAAGTTAAAACTGTAACGTAAATCTTTTCTTTTAAAATCATACCAAGGAAACACATTCTTCTAAGAGACTTCTGGAAGAAAAGGACCGGCCTTAAAGAACATCTAATCCAACCCTCATTTTACAGAACTAATGGCTTTGACATCTGGCAGCATTTCTTATTAGAATGATCAAAGATCTGTATGGTTGGTTATTTCTCTGGATAGTGATCAATTGTTGTGCCCTGGCAGCGTGGAATATCACACACACAATAAGAAAGTCTGCAACAAGTAAATGCATTGCCCCAGTTTTTTTAAGAAATGAAGTAACAAGAGTTATTCCCATAGACGGCATTGCAATTTACAGTTTAAATCTGGAATTTGGTTGATTCTTAGAGGACAAAATTCAAAGTGTCTAGAACTGTGCAGCACAACAAAGGTTCACACACATGATTTCCTGCTCACATTTATTGGGGCCAGAGAGACTAAAACAGGTTTCTTCCCCCCCAAAAAAAATTGAAAAAAAAAAATAATACAATAGCAATTTCTTAATAACATAACAAAACTTCCTGGATCATGAATCAACATGAGATGTAACAGTCTATGGATCTCGATTGTGACATCTTTATAAAATGTCATTCATTGAAGGCATTCTGAAATTATCCTTGAAGCTACTATACATGTACACATAATTCTACGCACATGAAGGCATCCATTCGTGAACAAAAAGAAAAATATTCTAGAAGAACCATGTAGGGGAGGCTAAAAGGTAATTCAGATTTAGGTTCAGAATGATTTTTAAGAGAAACTTTGGGGTTTGAAGAAATAGTGATTTACAATCAAATAAACATGTAGATTTTCCAACCTGGATAGCTAATGTTTTTGTGATGCAGGCTACAAGAAAATTCACACTGTGGACTACGTGTTTCTCAAAGGCCTCTTTCAAAGTACAGATTTCAAGTCCAAAGCAAATACCCAGAGCAGGTACAAATAGAACGCCGAAGATTCTAACATACGCTTCCACATGGCCTGCCTTCCCACTCCCCTATCTAATGACAAGAGAAGAATTCCTAGAAGGGGCACTGGCTAAATGTTATGCCATTATATCCTGTAATTTTTCTGGATGGTAGGTTATTACATCCAGATTACATTTTAGCGATGGATTTTTTTTTTTAATTTCTATCTCAAATGGATTGTACTACTCTAAACACACACAAAAATGGCTGTGTCACAGCATCTAACATTCTTAGGTAAGTCCATATTTCTTTCTTAGACAGAAAGAAAATCGCTAGGAAAGGATAAAGCTGGCAGACAGAGGAAGGAGTCAAGGTCAAACCCTTTCACTGGTCAGTTACCTAACAGGAAAACACCAGCCCCTGCTAACCAAGTTGTCAGCTCACTCCTTGGTAAACAAAGTCTCCAGATTGGCTTGTATCACCCCCTTTGATGCACCAGAGATGTCTGTGTTTAACCTACCAACCTGTGCCAGTTGCTTCTGAAAACCTCACACACACTTAGCTATTTAAGGAAGAAGTCTCTATTTTTCAGGCATTTTTCAACATTGAAAAAAATCAAATCCAGTTATTTCAAATCAGTTTGACAAACAAACCCCGCTCTTGAGCCCTGGCTAAAAAAGTAGCTCATTCCGTTGTAATATTTCTGTGAGAAGACAAATTCCTTCAGGTTTACCAAGGAAATAGCACAGGTATTTTCTTCCACCTTTTAATCCAACTTTAGGAGCTCTTCCACTGAGCATACAGCATTTCTGGTGACTTGAAATCAGTCCCCATTTAAAAATTCTTAGTGCACGAGAGAGATTTTACTAACAGAAGAGGACATTGCCACTATGGACATTCTTGTTATAAAAATTCAATTTCAGTTGAGTTCCGGTGATCCCCTGAGCAATTATCGACGCCTTTTACCTATACTGAGGCAGTAGGCTACGTGTAAGACAAAACAAATTCACACTTTAAATATATTTACATTTATGTGTATCCCAATATGAAATACTCTGATAGAGCAAGGGTTTCTTTTTCTGAAGTGTTTAGAAATTTAAAAACAGACAATTATTGAGAAATTTCTAATAAATGATTAAAAATGATTTGGGTTGGCTGTCATTCAAAAGTTTTCCCAGAGTTCTCATCTAGGTTCACATACATCAGATATCAATGAATACGTGCGAATGGAAGTTCCATAAATAGACATATCCTCACTTGGGAAACTCCCATTACAGAGGCATAGCATCAGCCTTTAATAACAGGTACAGGATAGCAGCATCTGAGTAATCCAGTTACCCAGTTATCTCAGACAGTATCATAGATCCTGAAGATTCCTGATAGGATAGCCTGGCTTCAAACAAAGCTCCCTGTTAACATTTAGTACAGTTCTCATGAAGCACCGGGCACAATGCTAATGACCATTATACAATCCTGTTATTGGAGAAAAAGGTTTTGCCTCTTCAACACCCATCTATTCAAGTCTGACTAATGGTCTAATGGGAAAAATAAGTCACAAATGAGGTGATATAAATCAAAACTGTTTAAGAGATATAAAACATTTTCATTTTATTTGTTAAACATTTTTGTTGTTTTATCAGTGCCTGTACACACAGCACTAAATTATCAAGAACAGAGCTGCTCTGACTTATGTATGAAAACATGTAAATAACTTGATTATCAATGAATATTTTTATAAATAGACATACTATGATATTGTTCTAGGTACTATTTTAAAAGATTAATATTTCTGAGTCTATACCCTTGGGTAAGATACGAACTTGCAACCAAAATTCACATATATAATATGCAAAATATCTTAAGCTTGATTTATATTAAGCTATTTTAGTCACAGGATAGAATGAATTTGTGTTTATTATTGAGTATATCCATGCAGGTCCAATTGGTAGAAATTCTAGATAGGCTGCAAGTCATATGGATTCCAGATGGACTTTAACATGTATTTTCGTGGTACACTTTTAAGTCTAATTTCAGATCTGTTGGGAACACAGAGCCTGAGAAAGACCCCTGGTATCTATCAGGGAGATTTTGAGTCTTTACCACTAGATCCACATTTCATATAAAGCAATTTTGTAGACCACAAGTCCAGGCTGTAAAAGACAAGTTGGCCCCAGGAAAGTTCTTTTTCGCTGAGGGAGAGACCCTAAATTAGACCATGCTGTTTCACATGCTGCAACCTGATTACTGAGGAAAAGACAACACCCTCTTGCACAGCAGTTTCTCCTGCCTGAAGCTGAGATCAGACAAGGAGAAAGCTATTGTGCTTCTGCCAGGTCACTGCGGGAACGCTGGGAACGGCACAGCCAGTAGCACAAAGCCATTGACTCCTAAGATAAGCAGGCTGCTTCCAGCTCTCATGAAAATTCTCTGTTCTGCAGTCCATCCTTCCCCTCCTACACCAGGCTTCCCTCAGGTGTCTCATGGTGGTCAAATCAAGACAGAAGAGAATGGGGTTTCTGTTATCATATGTGTTACCAACCACAACTCATTTATTACATCGAATGGCAGGCTCCTTGAATTGGCTGGAAGTTGAACAGTTCAGTGGGATCCTGTAGATGAGAAAATGATATGTGTGTTCTTCCCAATCTCCCCAAAGTGCCCAACATGCTCCACAGACACAGCCTGAATTGTAGAGCCTGGTTCTTGTTACACGGAACACTTGCACCCAGGACTTGGCCTTTGTCAATGCCGAAGGCTGGCAGGCAAGTTCAAAGTCTGGACACAGAGGCACTTCCAAAGTTTGGCAAGGAGACAAGGTCACTACGTAGGGCTTTATCGCTGTGTGCTATGTCATATAACGCAGACATTTGTGGCACATGGACATAATAGAGATCCTTAGGTTGTGGACAGGTCGTGCTTTTTCTTCTTGCCCCGACATGACTTGCAGACGCAACAGATGATGCAGGGTGAGGCCAGGAGTAACAAGGGTGAAGTCACCAAGGCAATGATGCCCAATCCTACGAGAATCCCCACCACCTAGAAATTTAAAAGAAAAGCATGTTTCAGCAGTTAAATCTTCCTACATGTGTATTTATTCCAACTGCACCATCTGCTATGGATTGTGCCCTCCAAATTAATATGCCAAAACCAAATCCCCAGTGTGATTTTGGAGATAAGGTCTTTGGAGATGAATTAAATTATAAGGGTAGGGTCCTCATGATGTGATTAGTGGCCCTATGGAAGAGATGTGCCTTGAAGGTCACCACATTGTTTTCCATGTGAATTGTGACTCCTGGGAATCAGCTATGTAGCCTTGAACCTGAACACAATCAAATAGCTCCAATAAACATTTCCTTATATCAAAAAAAAAAAAAAAAAAAAAAAGAAGAAGAAGAAGAAATGTTTGAGAGCTTGTTTCCTTTCTCCCTGTTCTTCATCAAGGGAGGACCCAACAAAAAATGGACATCTTTGAAGCAGGAAGAGAGCCCTTGAATTTCTGCTGTCTAAATCATTCAAGCAGCCTGAATAAATAAGACATCATTTGGAGCATATAAAAGTTATATCTATGGGATCTTTTCACTAGCACCCCAGCACTGGCCCAAAATGGGTACAAACCAGGGAGACACAAAAAAATCAAAATCGAGGGTGAGAGCAAACCAAATGCTAACTCCAGCTCTGTCTCAAGCTCAATCTACTCAGAAGCCATTGCTGTTGGCACTTTCTCTACCTGAGTTGCCTCTATATTCTCACAGGGATGTTAATGATTGCTGGGATGTTAGCACTGACTCCCTCAAAAGAACCGTGGCCTTTGATAAATATAAAAATAAACCATGACTCCCTTTGAACCTACCACACAAACACACAATGGCAGGTACAGAGGGTTCTAAGTCCCAGCAGGGGCTCATGGGACTGTCCAGCGCTGCCTCTGATAGGCATCATTATTAAGCATTACAGCGATTTAGGGGTCATTCCATCGAATGTCAAGGGGAAAGAGGTCTGCTGTGATTCTGTAGGTCACTGTTATCTGCATGGAGACTTTGGCAGTTGCCCCATCACTTCTCCCTATCACAGCCCAGAACATCCCAGACAGGCATGGATGGGAAGGGAAGAGAGTGACGAGGATGAATGGGTGGGCTCCTTGTTTGTCTCATGCTCCCTTCAAGTTCAGGATTACCTGTGTTCGGTTCCACATCACTGATGCTCTCGAGTGACCGAGTTTATTCCTGCATGGCCCTTTGTCATAATGTCTGAGGAAAATGTCATTCTGAAAAACAGAAAGGTTTCAGTAAATGTGTGGTTTTGGATCGACTGATGGATACAAGCCACATCATACCATGTAATGGAAACGAAGTCTCTCTCTGGGGATGTTAATAGCTCTCTCCAGGAATTCCAGGCCCATAATCTTTAGAATATATAATCTTTAGAATATAGTGTTGTAAATCACTGAATGAAAACAGATAATAATAAGACTCTCGTTTAAATATTTATCTATTTATTTAAAGTCAGAGTTACAGAGAGAGGGAGAGAGAGAGAAAGAGACAGAGAGAAATCTTCCATCTGCTGGTTCACTCCTCCAGATGGCTGGAACAGCCAGAGCTGAGGCATGCTAAAGCTAGGAGCCAGGAGCCTCATCTGGGTCTCCCACATGGGTGGCAGGGGCCCAAACACTTGGGCCATCTTCCTCTGCTTTTCCTAGGTACATCAGCAGAGAGTTGGATCAGAAGTAGAGTAGCAGGGACTCAAACCAATATCCATATGGGATGCTGGAGTCACAAGCAGGGGCTTTACTTGCTACATCACAATGCCAACCTCTCAATAAGACTCTTGATCGATTCTACTCAAGACATCAATGAACTGATTGATTTTCCTAGAAAGGTAATCATGGGCCCTAGCAGAGGTATAACACAGGATAGGAAGACTTTGAGCAAAAGGCTGTGGTAGCAAACCAAGTGAGAGTGGCTGAGGGAAGGATGGAGAGGAGGATGGCACAGTCACGAGATGAGAGGGTAACCAGATGGAGAAACAGAGAGAAGAAATCACAGCTGAGAGGAAGGTTGCTGGGCAGAAAGGAGGTGGTGGCTTTGTCAAGAGAAGTGACAACACAGAGAGGGGTTTTGCTTGGACAAGCTGAACTTGAGACAGTTGATATCTCCAAGCAGCAGCACTTTTCAAAAGGTAACTCATTATACAGATTTTACAGATCTGGATGTTGGGAAAAAGACTTGAGCTTTCATGTCCCTGACGCAGAAGAAACCACGGAGGCAAATGAGATTATCCAGGAAGAGGTGTAGACTGAGAAGCCGAGAATCTTTCAAACGTTTAAAAATAGGTCAGGGCCGGCGCCACGGCTCAAGAGGCTAATTCTCCGCCTGCGGCGCCGGCACCCAGGGTTCTAGTCCCGGTCGGGGCGCCGGATTCTGTCCCGGTTGCCCCTCTTCCAGGCCAGCTCTTTGCTGTGGCCTGGGAAGGCAGTGGAGGATGACCCAAGTCCTTGGGCCCCGCACCCCATGGGAGACCAGGAGAAGCACCTGGCTCCTGCCTTCGGATCAGCGAGGTATGGCGGCCATTGGAGGGTGAACCAATGACAAAAGGAAGACCTTTCTCTCTGTCTCTCTCTCTCACTGTCCACTCTGCCGCAGTAAGAAACAACGAAATCCAGTCATTTGCAACAAAATGGAGGAATCTGGAACACATCATGCTGAGTGAAATAAGCCAGTCCCAAAGGGACAAATACCATATGTTCGCCCTGATCGGTGACAACTGACTGAACACCAAAAAGGAAACCTCCTGAAGTGAAATGGACACTATGAGAAACGGTGACTTGATCAGCATAGCTCTGACTGTTAATGAACAACTTAATACATTATCCCTCTTAGTAGTTTTTTTTTTTTTTTGTCTGTTCTACTTAATATGACTGGTTTAATTCTGTAATTAATACACAGTTATTCTTAAGTGTTGAAATTTAACTGAAATGTGATCCCTGTTAAACATAAGAGTGGGGATAAGAGAGGGAAGAGATGTACAGTTTGGGACATGCTCAGGCTGACTTGCCCCAAATGGTAGAGTTAGAAACATACCAGGGGACTCCAATTTAATCCCATCAAGGTGGCATGTACCAATGCCATCTCACTAGTCCAAGTGATCAATCTCAGTTCACAATTGATCATAATGAAAGGACTAAGAGTCAAAGGGAGCACATAAACAAGTCTAGTACCTGCTAATACTAACCGATAGAATAAATAAAGGGGAGAGTGATCCAACATGGGAAGCGAGATACTCAGCAGACTCATAGAATGGCGGATGTTCTAAACAGCACTCTGGCCTCAGAATCAGCCCTAAAGGCATTTGGATCTGGCTGAAAAGCCCATGAGGGTATTTCAGGCATGGAAAGCCAAGACACCCTGGCAAAAAAAAAAAGAAAAGAAAAAAAAAAAACCACCTAAATGAAAGATCTCTGTGAGTGAGATCCCAGTGGAAAGAACAGGTCTTCAAAGAAGGAGGTACCTTTCTCTGAAGAGAGGAGAGAACCTCCACTTTGACTATGACCTTGTCTAAACAAGATAAGAGTCGGAGAACTCAAGGGGCTTCCATAGCCTTGGAAACTCATGACTGGTGCATAGGGAGATTACTGATGCCATAAACAGGAGTGTCAATTTGTAAAGTCAACAACAGGAGTCACTGTGCACTTACTCCTCATGTAGGATCTCTGTCCTTAATGTGCTGTACATTGAGACTTAATGCTATAACGAGTACTCAAACAGTACATTTCACTTTGTGTTTCTATGTGGGTGCAAACTGTTGAAATCTTTACTTAATGTATACTAAACTGATCTTCTGTTAAAAAAAAAAGAAGAAATTAGCAATTCCCAACTTGACTCTCACTGGGATTAAACATGACAATAGGTCTGATCTGATTTCATCATCATTTAAAAAATCATCTATTATTTTTCACTTTATGTTTCTGTGTGGGAGCAAACTGTTGAAATATTTACTTAATGTATGCTAAACTGATCTTCTGTATATAAAGAGAATCAAAAATGAATCTTGATGTGAATGGAAGGGGTGAGGGAGTGGGAAAGGGGAGGGTTGCGGGTGGGAGGGACGTTATGGGGGGGAAGCCATTGTAATCCATAAGCCGTACTTTGGAAATTTATATTCATTAAATAAAAGTTAAAAAAAAAAAAGAATAGCTCAGAGAAGACCTGGAGAGGGAACTGAGATATGGCCATGGAGACCAAAGAAAAACCAGCAGAGGCTGCATCACTGAAACGGGGGGAGGCCATGCAGCAAAAGAACTATGCAAGGTGGGGATGGCAGCATCTACTGGGTTTCACCAGTAAGAAATTACTCAAGATCCTGGAGAGAAAATATAGGCAGGAAGTGGCAGGGTGGCAATCTGAGTGCACTACAGTGATTGGCAGGGGAGGGGATGTCAACAGCAAGAGGTAACCAGGATTCACTGAAGCTTGGCTTCCAAACCAAGGAGAAAAATAGAGGGGCAGGGAGGAGAAGATGTAGGCTGGAGAAAAGCTTGCTCATTTTATTCACTGACTTGTTTTAAATGAGAGAACAGAAATAGAAGTCACAGGTGAGACAAGATCATTGGCAGGGACAAGTGTGTGAGGCTACAAGTGGGAACAGGAGTCCAAAGAAGATTAGCAATACCCTGTCCATGGCCGGCGCCGCGGCTCACTAGGCTAATCCTCCGCCCAGCGGCGCTGGCACACCGGGTTCTAGTCCCGGTCGGGGCGCCGGATTCTGTCCCGGTTGCCCCTCTTCCAGGCCAGCCCTCTGCTGTGGCCAGGGAGTGCAGTGGAGGATGGCCCAGGTGCTTGGGCCCCGCACCCCATGGGAGACCAGGAAAAGCACCTGGCTCCTGGCTCCTGCCATCGGATCAGTGCGGTGTGCCGGCCACAGCGCGCCAGCCGCGGCGGCCATTGGAAGGTGAACCAACGGCAAAGGAAGACCTTTCTCTCTGTCTCTCTCTCTCACTGTCCACTCTGCCTGTCAAAAAAAAAAAAAAAAAAAAAAAAAAAAAAGCAATACCCTGTCCTGGCAGGGCTGAGCATCAAGGCAGGAACAAACTCAATACCCCAGCAACACTCAGAATCTTGGTATCTATCACAGAGTTGGATTTTAGACCACCATCCCTCTCCTGGCCCTGTGCTCTCCACATCCCTAAAAACAGAGATCAGTGCCACTCTGTGACATAGAACATTTGTCTACAGAACAAGATCATTACCAGCAAGTCAGTAGCCCTGGAGAAAACAGACAGAATGGGATCTCATTAGACAGTGAGGAGAGAAAGATGCTGCAGTGTTTGAAATCTGTGTCTCCAGCCACTGAACATCTGCACCACTTCATTTGGAGAACCAGAGCAGCACAGCAAGAGAACAGCGTGTTCTCAGCTAGCACTGGCCTCCAAACGTATTTCAGCTAAGGGATGTAGATCTGCTGCACACATTTAGTCTTATATTCTTGCCTTCTAAGGAGAACCTCATGGGTTCGGCCTCCATGTGGATATGAATCCAATTAACACTCTGGTTAAATAAATCTGAAGGAAAACAACAAAGATTTCTTTTTTTCATAATGCACGTATGCCATACACTCTGAAATCCTTATCCATAATATTGCTGATTTAGAATTATAATAGGCCTCAAATATCAAATATAACTATTACACAAGAGGCTATGATAAATCCAAAACAAAAATTTAAAGGAAAATATTTCCTTCAATGTGAGCTGCTGTACTTCTAGCATGCAAAATGACCATCTTCTTCTCCCCACTTGGTATTTCTTCTTGAAAGACTATCATCAAAATTCTTAACTTTTATTTGCTGTTTTATGCATTTGAAAGAAAGAGAGAGAGAGAGAATTTCCCATCCATTGGTTCACTCTCCAAATGCCAGCAACAGATGGGTTTGGGCTAGGCTGAAGCCAGGAGCTGGGAACTCAGTCCAGGTCTCCCACTTGGGTGGCAAGGACTCAAGCACTTGAGCCATCACCTGCTGCCTTCCAGGGTGCACATTAGCAGGCAGCTGGAATTAGGAGCAGATCTAGGAGTTGAATCCAGGTGCCACAATATAGGATGCAGGTGTCCCGGGTAGATCTTAACCGCTACACCAAACATCTCCTCCTGATTAAAATTCTTATTCTAATAATGTACTATATACTGTATAACAAAGTGGAAGAAAGGAGCTCCAATCACAAAGAAAAAAATAAGAAATGGGGATGCTAATGGCCCAATCTGATCAATTTATGCTGATATCTATGTTGAAATATTGCACTATACCCCATAAAATATTCAAGTATTAACATGTCAATCAAAAATCTTAAAAAGTAAAAAACGTTTTACAAAGATTCTTATTCATAGATATCACCCTAAACCTCCATCATGAAGAGTAAAAGAGGGAACAATAATTTGGCTAACTCCCTTGATTTTCTAAGGGAATATTGACCAAACAGTAGCAGTACTGTGTCATGCCAGTAAATGAGATTTAGTTAAGAAACACTACTGATGTGAACAGGTGTTTTCCTTAAATTATAAAAGAGGAAAACAACCTAACTGTGGGAGGCAGACCAATCCCCATGCCTAAGAACTAGTCCCCAGAACCTGAAAACTGGTTACCTTACATTAGCAAAAGACATTTTGAAAGTGTGAAGATAAATTAAAGGCCTTGAGATGGGGAAGACTAAGCTATACTATCTAAATGGTGCCATCTCATTATAAGGGTGTTCAAAGGCAGAGACTCAGAAAAAGTGTCAGCGAGATACAATGCTGTTGGCACTGAGATGGAGGAAGGAGCCACAGCCAAGAAGGGTGGGCAGCCTAGAAAAGATGGAAAAGGCAAGGAAACAGATTCTCCCCAGGGCCTCCACAAACAAATGCAGTCCTGCCCAACAGCGTGGGACTCCTGTCAGACTTGCCGTGCACAGAACTGTAGGGTAACAGATCTGTGTTGAGCCGTGGAGTTCGTGATAATTTGTTACAATAGCAATAGAAAACTAATCCACTAATATTCCTTTACATAAAGGTATTGGGCAATACCCCCCTTGCCTTTAAAGCCAAGGTGATATACTTAAGCTAATTAAAAAGAGTGTGTGTAAAAACCTAAAGTAGTAGAAGAAAGGAACTCCAAGCCCCTAGTCATAAAGTACCTTCAAAGAAGGAGAAATGTTGATTACCCTGATTGGATCAGTACACACTGTATTCCTGTATTGAAATATCACACAGTAGTCCCTAAGTACCTACAATTCTTAATAAAATAATTAAAACCAATCAAATAGCAGACTCACAAGGTCTGGCAAAGAAAAAAAATCCTTTTGCAGGACACAAATAAGCTGATCACTTTAAAAGGAAAACCTGTGGGATAGCGGCTGTGGTGCAGATGCAGTCAAGGAAAGCTAGGTGCGAAACCCCTTACAGGTGGAACTTACGTCCAGGTTCTGGAGACAATACCAGCAGAATGTGTGCTTGCAGTTCTTGCACATCATCTGAGCACAGCCTTCGTTGCGTTCGATATAAACCCGGCAGACTGGGCATTGCTTAATGGGGGCTTCCGCATCTGTCCCAAAGAGGGCTCTAGAAACAACACGGGTGAGAAATTGCATGCAATTGACAATCATCAGCTGAATCCCCAGGGCTTCTGATAGTAACGAATGCACCCTCAGTTATCAATGCTTACGTCACTTCCAAAGCAAGGGTTGAGGGTAAAAATAGGGAAGACGTAGATTACTAGCTGTCCAGATAACTCAAAGCAGGAAAGAAAATGTATTTATTCTGGCTGTGAGAAAAATTACATCATTATACTTTCCACAGTTGATTTAACTCATTCTATTGCCAAATTAATATTTCATTTCCCAAGCATACATTGTCTGGATAAGAAGTGCAAGGAGTCAGCTCCACAGCAGGGATACAAGCTTACGATCCAAATTGGGCATAGATCATGAATCTAATGATCTGCTCATTAAACAAGTGGGAGAATGGTCTTAGTAAGCAATACTATAAAATAAATGTCCAATATTGTTGAAAAGACCTGCAAGTGAGCAGCCAGTACAGACTCACCCCAAAAGGGACATAAGAAAACAAAAAGGTAGCATACATTGAGATGGGGTCAAGGGACAGGGGAGCCACAGCACTGGATTACACATTAGCCACTGTTTATCAAAACCCCCACCCAGCACACAGCAACACTTGGTTCTCAAAGTATCAAATCCATGATTGGACTTCATACAGACACTAACCCTAAATAGTGGTGGGACAGGTACTATTCCAATGCTTTTTCTTCCATGGGGAAACAGTTTCACAGGCACTGAATGACTTGTATGAGGAGACCCAGACACCAAGTGACAATGTCAGAACTCAACTCTTCCTTCCCTGTGAGTTCTTCATATTGCCCTGCGACACCCAGGTTGCTGACTGTTGTAGCAGTAAAAATGTCAAAAGCGCTGGTTTGAGCCTGGCTAAGGCCTGCTATGTGTATTGGATCTTTTTTTCCTTTTGTTTGGCAAGAGATTCAAGCACAGTGTCTAAGCCAGGTAGCATTACTATTTCTAGAGACTGCTCTGCACACTCTAAGAGCACAAAGTGATTGAGCCAACTGGACCATGACACTGGAAATCTGTTCCTGCTGATGCAGGACAGCCATAGCCTCAAGCAAAGCAAGGGACCGAACACAAAGGTCCCTCACTCTGTCTGGGCCCTACTGCTGCTATAAAAACACTGGGTACTGAAAGACACAGATTTAATTGCTTCTCCTCATAACAAATCTCAACTTTGGCACCATAGTTTCAGTGCACAGAGAATGACAAGAGAACCTCTCTCACCTAAGGATTGACGCCTCTAATTTCTATTACTGTTCACTTGTTTCTATTGCTATGATGTGCATATCTCATGGGCTGGCAATTTAGTCAAGGAAGAAAAGAAGTCAGGTCTCATTTTGCAAGCAGGAAGAACAAAATACAAGACTATCTCTAGAACTCTCAAAAAATGAAATTAAAACATAAGTGTATTAGGGGACCAAAAAAAAAAAAGGTTGAAATCCATGCATATGGAAAGGTATTCAAAATGTTCATGGAGGATATGTAATATGACAAAATTATGCATATTTTCTAAATTTTTTCTGCACCAGAATAACTACCTTTAATTCCATTTTCCATGACCTCTTTGACATACCTTTGTATACCAATGCAATAAATAGCTGTGGACAAGCCCTAACATGCTCCTGAGAACCAGTGGAGCATGGGACCTCTCTACCTAAAAGAGCAAAGAGCAAACAAAATTCCTACAGTTGTATCTGGAAGATTCTTCTGGGGTTGATAACTAAAATTCTTTTTAGAAATGCATTTTTGGGGTTATTCTTTGTTAGCAGTTTGCTGATTCTGAGGCACTTCTCTGGGAATTTTCACAATAAAATAACCAATCTCCAAACACCATCACAATGTAACAACTTCCCCAAGCAACACATTTCAAGTTTCTAAACACATTAGTGAATAATCCCAGGGACAAAGTTCCATTTCTTACCCATGCTCTGTTGGCAGGACAATAGGTTGACTGTCTCTACAGGCGACATCTGCATGCCAAGCATCCTTGCAACAGGAGCAAAATTTCAGGTGGCAAGAAGGGCATTCCACCAGCACAGGCTGTCCTGGGTCACCTGATGCAATGGGACACACGGTCTGGCAGTCCGCAACAGGGCACCATGTCCGGTAGGGGTCCAGGTGAACTTCTAAAGCATAAAGAACAAAAATGTGGTCTTTCATTCGTTTGAGGCTTTCTCCTCTTCATTTACTCTGTGGTATAGACTAATATTTATGGAAGTATATTACAACCATGGGCCAAGATTTCTACTACTAGGTTTCATAATAGAATGAATATGAATCTCCAATCCACAAGGTCACTCAGCCCTGTCACTTTCTCAAAGCAGGTACTAACGGAATGGGTCACCATTGCTTTTATGAACAGGTAAGAAAACAAAATTTGCAACTCTTTTGGAATCTTTGAGCACTCAAAATGGGCAAAAAGAATCTTAAGTCTCCTCTACAATTATTTGGAAACTCTCTTGGAAGAAAACTGGTTATGAAGAAATAGGTAGTGAGATTTGTTTCACTGGATAGCAGAAAACTGAAGCACAAGAATCAGGTAAATTAGGGAACAAATGTCTCTGGTGTGGCTTAGCCAAGAAGCCAGATTACCCCTCAATTTGGGTATTATGCTGTCCTACTAATATACAGTGAGAGACAGTTTGTAACTTTCATGGACCATGAAATGACAAGCAGCCAGTCGCACCACACTGGCTAGGTCCAAATGGCACCCAGGAAGGAAGATTAGGTTAGAGGGTGGACAGCTATCTATTCAATTGTTTAAAATCTTGCTTAGTTTTCTACACAACAATAGACTCCATGTTCCTTGCATATAATATTACCTTTAAGTGAACATAAAAAACACTGTTATTCCAAGGCTGCAGACACCATTTTTAAAATTGAACCAATGTGTTTTGCATATTTTGAACTGATAAGATTCTAGTTTTAAACCTCCTATGTTTCATGATTCCTAGAAATTTATATAAAGGAGTCAAACAAATCCAAAGAGTGTTGCATTAAAGAAATCAAGGTATTAAGTAGGAGCTAAGTTTTTAAAGTTAATAATTTCACAAATTCAATGTTGGGGGAAAAATCTGAAATATTCCAGTAAACACCGTCTCCATTCATGTCTGATGCAGAATATGAAGTAATTGGATCTTTCCTTATTATAATTTTCCATTCAAAAAAAGCATACTGAAGTATGTTATCTAATAATTCTGAAGAGTGCAGTTGGAATAGGATGGATCCTTGACACAAATATAACAAGAAAGAGGAATCTTAGGATTCGTAATCCTTACACTCCAGGAGAGATAAACCCTCAAGGATCCCTAAAACTTAAGTCAAGAGGATAGTGACACACATAGGCTCGAAAGTCCTGGCCTTTTGTTTCTACACTATTTAATACTTTCTTCTAAACACTTAAAATTGTTTCACAATACTAAGCCCAAAGAAACAAATGCTGGTACGTAACTTAGAGCTAAGGACTTCCATATCCACTATAACTTACCACCCATCAGACGTCTTTTAGAAGTTTGATGGAAAAAAAAGAAGAAAGAGGAGAAGGGAAGTGAAGACATAGCTAAAATTTATAACATCCTTAGTGATCAAAAGGAATGAAAAGATACAAGAACGCACTTGTCCTTATAACTCTAGTCAATTAAAATTACTGAGTAGAGATTCTGACTTGTTACTCTCAGCCTATTATTTCAGGCAACTGCAGTGGCACAACAGAAGAAACCATAAAGAAATGACTATGAATTCTGATACACTGGTATAAAGAATCTCAGTGTGCAATATAGCTGTGACACACAGTCGAGTTAACTGCAAATGGGAGGGCAGAGTCTGGGTCACAGAAAACAGTGATCTGTGCTTTGCACCATTATGATCGTCCATAAAAGACCATGCAAAGGAGTGCAGAGGAATGGGAGGAAAGGAGACACAATAGCTTTCTACATGTTTTCTTCATCAGAAGTCTTGTTCTTTAGAGATGGCTTACAGAGCTTAATTATGACCCACAGTGGAGTCGCTGGGACACAGATCTTTCATCCCAACCCCTTTCAACATTCCTTGCTGAGAATACCCATCAATCACTACAGTCTAAATATTCCAGAGACTGGCTTTCCCAGGATCCCATGCAGCTAAGACTTGGCTATGTGACATGATTCTGGCCAACGGGAAGCAAGGGAAGGTTCATCAAGGGGCTTCTGGGGCAGGATCCTCCATTGTTTGTCTGCCTGGGAACATGATTGTGTGAAGTGGTGATGCTTGAATTACCACAACAATCTAGGAACTCTGAGGAAAAGCTAAGTGTCTCAGGAAATGCTCTCGCTGTTTAAGCCTTTTGTTGGTCAGGTCTTCTGTTCCTTGCAGCTTAAGCATAAGCAAGCAACCTGTTCAAACAAAAGCTGTTTCTCCTAGGCAATAGGTATTTTATCAAAGAGATTAAGGTGTCATGCCCAAGACGGCCTTTAAAGCCTTCCAAACCAATGATTTTATCATTCTATATTTGAAACCCATGGGAACATATGTAGGTAAATAGAAGTAAGATTACATCTACTATCTTGTACTAAGCCTCTTGTAGCATAATCATGTGTATATACTTTTGGGGCCAGTGTTGTGACATAGCAGGTAAAGCTGCCCCTTGTGATGCTAGCACCCTGTGTGGGCACTGGTTCATGTCCCAGCAGCTCTACTTCCAATTTAACTCCCTGCTAATGGCCTGGGAAAAGCAGTAGAAACTGACCAAAGTGCTTGGGCCCCTGCCACCCACATGGGAGACCTAGATGAAGCTCTTGGCTCCTGGCTTCAGCCTGGCACAGTCCTAGCCATTGCACATATCTGGGGAGGGAACCAGCAGATGGAAGACTTCTCTTTCTCTCTGCCTCTCCCTCTCTCTGTAACTCTGAATTTCAAATAAATAAATCTTTTATATATATATATTAAATTTTTATGTATTTATTTGAAACAGAGAGAGAAATATAGACCAATATTTTTTGTCCACCAGTTCACTCCACAAATGCCCACAACAGCCAGGGCTGGCCCAAGAAGATGCCAAGAATAGGAAACTCCATTGAAATCCCCCACATGGTTGGCAGGGACACAAATATTTGAGTTATCACATGTCACCTCCCAGGTGCACATTCGTAGGAAGCTGGAATCAGAAGCAAAGCCAGGACTCAAACTCAAGCATCCCAGTATGGAAAGCGGGTATCCCAAGTGGCATCTCAATTGCCATAACAAATGTTCGTCTTGTATTGGAGGGTGAACCAACGGCAAAGGAAGACCTTTCTCTCTGTCTCTCTCTCACTGTCCACTCTGCCTGTCAAAAAATAAAAAAAGAAAAAAAAGAAAAAAAGAAAAAAAAAGTTCATATACTGTGCCAGATCTATAAGGTTTTTATGCAGGTTGAGCACACAATAATGCCCCATATAGTTCATCACTGTGTAGCTTAAAAAAATAAGATATATCAATATAGCAACACGGAAAGACCTCAAAGATATATTGTTAAATGAAAAAAAAGCAGATGGCAAAAAGAGCACACATGGACTATATTTATAACATATATATAAATATATATATATATATACACAGAAATACGTCATAACATTTCCAGAAGAATATCAAAGGCAGCTATCATTAAGTAAAGGACAGGGATTGGGGAAGCAGGCAGATTTACTTTATGATTGCTTGTGAACTTCAGTTTTTTAAAAGGCACAAATACTATTTTTATAATTTTATTTCAACCCAATATATGAACAACAAACAGAAAATAATTCTGAAACTAAGCTGAGTCCTGGCAAATCACTTACTTTTTATAACATTGAGGCATATTCAGATTTTCCCTTTGTTTCACATTCTTCCCCTTAAAGACAATTCTCCTTCTATGCTTATCCTTTCCCTTAAAAATTCCCTCTCCTTTACCAAGTCTTAGACTAACCATTTCTTAAAGAAGTCATTTCTATTATTTCCTTGCCTTAATTAGGAGGGGGCATCACATAATCAGCATCTTGTTAATTACTGTTCTTTACTCATTTCAGGGAGATGGACTTTCTCTTTAGATTGTAGGTAATGGCTGTTTCTTATTTTCTTTGTGTATTTCAATTTACCTGACACGGTGATGGGATGTTATTATTGATTTAAAGCAGTAATTTCTGGTTTTTTCAAAAGTATAAATGTACTGTTGTGCAAACAAGTGACTCCCAGTACATACACTAATAATATGATTCTGAAATGCTTTGCATCAACAGATCCTCTCATCAACAATGTGCATGGCACACTGAAATCACCCAATATCAGTGCCAGCTTTGGGAGCATGTTAAGCTCTACATTAGACCACAGATCTCTACCCACCTCAATTAAGAGTCTCAAATATGGATCAGTTTCAACTTCACAAAACATGGAACTTCACATATAGCACAACTGTCAACCTCCTTTATAAAGTATTACTTATGAAGAGCAACAATTAAAATATTTTCCAACATTAAGATGAATAATAATCATCCCTTTGAGAACTCTACCATCTCTCTGTAACTAATAGCTATTTTATTTCCTATCCCATCTTAATCCTTGGATGAAAATTCACATTCATTCATTCTCATCCTATCCACTCATATCCTCCTTATGTCTCTGAAATCAGTTTTTACTCTCAATAATGAACTTCTCTCTAAAAGTTGTAAGTGACATCCCTCTAGGTACTTGCAGCAAATGTTTTCAATTCATTGCATGCCCAATACTCTTCTTCTCACTCTGTCTTCCCTGTGCAAAGTCCTGGCTTCTCTACTTCCCACAATCCTTTCTCCTGTACCATCAACACTGCTTCTTTGGCTCCCATCCATGGATGACTTCCAAAACCTAATCCTGCATTTCTCCCACATCTTATTTATAGGACTCATGCCATAACTAAGCCTCCACTTTCACTTTAATTTGGATTCTTCCAAATGTCTTCTTCAGGCATGACCTCTTGTGATTAGAAGACTGCAAATTAGGCAAATGTCTATGACTCATTGTTCATTCAACACATGAATGATTTCAAGTACTGTTTAAAGACCCTGCACACATGAAGTTGGAAAATAGACATTCCTCCTCAGAAATAATACAGTGTGAAAAGGAAAAGCAGTGTTTAAAACAAAGACAGTGTCAAAACAAAAACATAAAACCACACAATAAATGATAGTGCATCCCACAAGATAACAAAGTAAAATTACCAACAAATACATGTAAGGAGCTCTCTGGGGGTGGAGATAAGGAATATTTAATAATTACATGCAAAAATATTTTATGTTTATTTTTAATCCAAGTAGCCACAGTGAAATTTACCCCTTCAAATCAACTTTAAAATCATAAGGTAAAACTAGTCCCTCCTAATCATAGAACAAAACCTGTAACACACGCTGAAATGGAATACAAAAAGATTAAGCTAGAAAGAGCCACAGTACCACATAAACAGAGATTAAAAAACAAATCCCTAGGGCAGTCACTCTGCAGGCAGCCAGCATTTGCAAGGTGTAGAAGGAAGAGAGTAGTCTCTTCCAGATATTAGAAATAATATTTTGTACATAAAAGAAACATCAAGCAAGGATACCAGCAGTCATGTCCTAAAGTGGACTCTTGTTGGCTTACGAGAACCAAATACATCTGTCTCCAACTCCAAGTTCAATGACAGCACATGGGTAGCTTGAAATTAACCATGGTGGAAGTACTTATATCTTAGAAATTGGCAAATACTGTAGATAAGAGTTATGTCCCACCCCCCACAAAGACTGTTATCTAACACATCATTGACCACAGGCCAAGTTGAGGTTAAACACAAAATGTATGAATAATTTATGCACAAAACCTACATCAACCAGGCAGTGGAAGAGTGAGTGGCAGAATACGTCCAGCCCAAAAGAGAAACCAAAACCACAACAGTGCTGGGCTCTTTTAGTCATATTTGCTGATCAACCTTTTCTACTTCCTGAACACCCTACAGAAAGACAGATACATACACCTGAAGAAAACCCACAGGTATACACATCTTCTGAGAGTAACTCCAGTGTATTGCTCACTAATTGTTTCTTGCACATCTGTCCTAGTCTTCAACTCCAGAGAATACCCTCGAAGGCAGGCTGTCTCTTCCACTAAGAATCAGGGTACATCAAAGAAAGATGATCTCCCTTCCAGGTTTTTCAGCACCCCTCATACCACCATTCAGAGGGGACATACTCAGTACTTTCATGTCGACCCCAGTGGATCTAAATTATCCCTCTTCTACACACAAGGGGACAGAAGAGAAAACAGAGGCCAGACAGCTGTCAATTCAAACCAAAGGCTACTCTTAGGGTCCCCCTCCCATCATCAAGCCCCCTTTTAGAATCTTTCACGACCAAATCCTGGAGAAATGTCCACTGCTTCAGAATTGCACCTATGATAGTAACCCGCTATGACTTTGTTTGTCAAGGTTTGCTTTGGGACATAGATCTTTTTTCTCACATAATTACTTGTGATTTATCCTAAGGCTCTGGTTATAGAAAATATACTCCCTGGCCGGTGCTGCAGCTCAATAGGCTAATCCTCCACCTAGCGGCGCCAGCACACCAGGTTCTAGTCCCGGTCGGGGAGCCGGATTCTTTCCCCGTTGCCCCTCTTCCAGGCCAGCTCTATGCTATGGCCTGGGAGTGCAGTGGAGGATGGCCCAAGTGCTTGGGCCCTGCACCCCATGGGAGACCTGGAGAAGCACCTGGCTCCTGGCTCTGGATCAGCGTGGTGCACTGGCCGCAGCACGCCAGCCGCAGCAGCCATTGGAGGGTGAACCAACGGCAAAAGGAAGACCTTTCTCTCTGTCTCTCTCTCTCTCACTGTCCATTCTGCCTGTCCTGTCAAAAAAAAAAAAAAAAAAAAAAAAAAAAAAAAAAAAAAAAGCAGAGTAAATAACTATTTTGAGGGAAAGAGAGAAATCTAACCAAACTCCCAAAAGTCCTCTCAGCTTTATATTTCTGCATTAAAGTATGGAGTCATGTAAGTTACCAAGGAATTATGGAAACAATATCCAAAGCAGTAAGGACTCAATTTCTCTTATTGGAAGAGAGACAGAAATAAAGAGATTGATTCCTTCCCTCAACCAGCCACACACAAATCTTTCATAGAAATTCATGAAAGGCATTTTTGAATGAGAAGAAAAGGTACAGTGGTGCCTCTGGGCCTAAAGGCATAAAGAATACTTACATAATTTTTCTATCTGCCTTGTCTAATTTTGATTCATGGTCTAGACCCCTCAGCTCCAATATGCATTTTCTGCTCTCAATTTTAACTGGGTAGCTACTAATTTACTTAGAATCACTAGATAGTGTGACATTTATGAAAACCAGAGGATACTGTGCAAACATCAAGTCCTGCTTTTGAGACTTATTCACCGTGGTACTTTTTTAAAAATCACATTTATGCCTATAGATTAAAACCATGAGTAAATAAGCAATCTACACAGAGTTTGAATTTCCAAATTTTATTCAAATAATGCAAAAGTAAAGAGTTACACATATAACATAGCAGGCTGATTTTACAAAATCAGAAAACAAACAAGGAATGAAAACAGCCCTTAATTTTCACTAAACTCAGCTAGGGCTGTCACAATATAGGGGATATATAGCTCCTCCTAATCCAATACTTCCCTCAGTGTAAAATGGAAAAGTCAAGATTAGAAAGACACTGCCTAAACACCCAGTGTCCACCAATTAGCAGATTCTCCAAGAAAAATTAGTGAAAATCTTTCCTTTCTTTCTAATTCTCAACCTAAAGGTGTAACTTTAAACTCTTTGAAGAGGAACACACAAATCCGTATTCTTTCACTGTGGTGTTTTCCAAACAATGGGGATTGAGAAATTCATTTAATGCGTTGTGAACAGTCATTTCTAAAAACCAAACACATTAGGAAAGAAAATAGAGTGTATTTCATTAATAAGTATAGATTTATGAAAGTGCTGTTAGTTCTGTCTTGGGGGGTATGGGTGTATATGTGCTGGCTTTCAAGGGAAAATGTATTTCTTATTCTGGGATACAAATAACTTGAAAAACATAGTGGCTTCCACAAAGCTGGGGGTCTATAAACATCTGCTGAATGATTTACAAATGTCTGCAACTTGGGAGGTATTTTGTAAAATTTGTGTTGTTTTCTTATTCACTCTATTTTCTTGTGACCTAAAGTTCCTCCTATTGTTTGAGATCTCCAGAAGCTATTTCCCTTGTCACTCTCACCTGCTTGCCTTTCTTATTTTTTCACCAGGACACAGAAGCAATTAGAAGAGATCCCGGGGCACGCCAAACCTGCTAGCCCACCTGCAGCCACACCCACGTCCTCTCCACCCTCACAGCCTGAGGACTGTTTCCGTAACATTCTCTCCCTCTCCTGTATCATCCCTCCCTGCTGCAGCAGGAGTTTTGTTTAAGAAAAAAACCTCCCAGAAAGTGTTTTGCTTAATATATTCACCACACCCACTTTTCAGAATATTTTGAACCCTCTCCAAGCAGGTTCTTCCCCATTACCCCACTTGTCAAGGTCACCAAAGACCTCTGTGTTACCAACTCTCGGTCCTTCCCTTTCCTAATCTCTCCAACATCTGACCAGCTGACCCTCTCTCCTCTGTAAATCAGACACCTTCAACTCCTTCTGGGCAGGTACTTCTGGGCCTCCTTTGCCAATCTTCTTCACTGGCTCCACCTCTTCTTCCCCACCTGTAAAAGTCACAGTGCCCCTGGTCTCAATCCTGAGACTTTATCCACACTCTATTCCTCGCTGAGCTCATTCAATGCCACAGCTATAAACCCGACCTCTAAGCCGACAACTCGAAAATATATAATGTTGTTCCTGACCTCTCCTCTTACCTCCAGGTTCATATTATCCAACTATACTTCTACAAGAAAATCCTGACAGTTCTACTTACACAATACCCTTCAAGTCTGGAGATTTTTCAGTATTTCTACCTATAACATGATGCAGTATCATCTTAGGTTAGATGGCCACAGAGCCTCCTAGATCTCTTTGCTACCACTTCATTCCACTATGATCAACTTTTCCTGCAGCAGCCACACCAATTTTCTAAAACCGGCAGTCACAACAAGACACTACCCTGGTCACAGTCCTCCAATGACTTCACGTCACAGAGGCTTCATCATCTTAATCATATGATCAGGCCCTTGACAACTATATTATGCCCCTCAACTCTCTCTTCTACTTACTTAGCTCTGCTTTACTGTCTGCCAAACAGAAACTTGGCTTACTCCTGCCTCAGTGCCTTCGCACTTGCCCTTCTCTCTGCCTGGTATGCTCTTTCCGTGTGTATTCACGTGACATACTCACTTCAAATCAAAGGTCTACTCAGACAGAACCTCCTCAGGGAGGTCTTCCATAAAAGTCTCCCCATTCAACCCTTCCCCACTTCTTACCCTTCTTTATTTATATAAATGGTACATACCACTATCTAATATAACTTATTTATGATCTAACCCTCTCTCCTGACATACATCAGAATCCTTTTTGAGCAGGGATTTTGTCTTGAAGATCATTATATCTCCATCATCCTAGACAGGGTTTTGCAACACCAACACTACTGACAATCTGGATGAGATCATTCTTTGTAGTGGGGGGATGCTATCCTATGCATTAAATGTTTAGCAGTATCGCTGGCCTCTACTCTCCAGATGCCAAGAGCATCCCACTCCAGAGTCACAACAATCAAAAATGTCTTCAGACGATACCAAATGTCCTTCAGGGGTCAAATTCAGTACAGGTTGACAATCACTGACCTTGACCTAGTCAGCTGCCTGGCACATTCTGTTAATGAATGATAAAGCACTGCAACAGAAGCATAAGAAATAGTACCAGTAGAGCAATTCCCCGCAGTAAATAGTACAATGGCAGCATATATGACAAGGTTCTATATTGACCTACCCTGCATTCAGACACTTTCAGAAAACAGGAACAATACAGGGAGAGACCTGTTTAGGCATTAATACAGGAGTGTTTGCCCCTATCTAAGGAACAGGGGCCGCGACATACAAATCTGGCCAGACTTCACTGCCTGAGCCCAGCATCTACTCTTCAGGATACCCATCAGCCCAGCTCTTACAAGTGCAGCTACAAGTAGAAGTCAACAAAAGGCAACAGAACTGTTTTCTGTTTAAATGACTGTATCCAACAAGCCCTTAACTGCACAATTTCTCTTTAAAGACCTCATGGAACAGAGTGTACGTAAGTGGGGCCTAGAGGCAAGATCAGTAGAAAAGGAAGACATGCGTAAGGAGCATCAGACACTTGGGGCTCCGGCATTGGAGAGGAGTGCATGGAACCCAACAAACTGACGGACACCAGGTAGAGTCAAACCACTGTCACATGAAGAACTGTCCCTCCCACTCTCCTCCAAACCAATGATCCGAGAGGAATTTGAGATAAAGTGGAGCCCCAAACAGGAAGGATAGGATATTTATAAAAATACCTTTTGGGGCTACTGTTGTGTTGTAGCAGATAAATATGTCTGCAAAGCCAGCATCCCATATGAGTGTAGGCTCATCCTGATTGCTCCAGTTCTGATCCAGCTCCCTGCTAATGGGCCTGAGAACAGCAGCAGAAGATGGCCCCAGTTCTTGGGCCCTGGTCAGGAACACGTGGAAGACCTAGATGGAGCTCCTGGCTCCTGGCTCCTGGCTCCTGGCTTCAGTCTAGCCCAGCCCTGGTCATTGTGGCCATCTGGGGAGTAAACCAGTGGATGGAAGACATTCTCTCTCTTTCTCTCTCTCTCTCTCTCTCTCTCTCTTAACTCTGACATTCAAATAAAAATAAATAAATCTTTTAAAAATATTTTTTATTTCTTTAGTTGTGAATTCAATTCTGTTTCCTGGCTTTTGGCCTAGGAAACATAGCTGTTATAAAAATAAAATAGCACAATTATCCACAAAGCTTAAGGTTTAGCTGCTTCCCCCTTCAAATTTTTATTCCAAAGTGTGTAGAAAGTGAGTTGAGGCTGGTTCAGTTGATTTCCTCTTCATGAGCACTGATGAAAAGTATCATGTAGCTCTGAGATTGGGAGCTTCAAAAATCTCAACAAGGAGACATCAGGAACCTGGAAGTCAGCTCCCACACAATAGGGACCCTGAATCTTTAATATGAACATGACTTAGAAGTGATTAACTATGACAAATTTACATTGGAGATGGACAAATTAAAAGGTTTGAATTGCAATTTACTTAAGGAAAGTAGAATTGATTATACTGAAGTAAAACCTCATGACTATTTGATCTTAAGGCTGTGCTTGTTCATGTAAATTAAGCTAGGCAGGAAGTGCTATCTAAAACTATTTTTTGCAGCAGGCATTCAGCCTAGTGGTTAAGACACCCATGTGCCACATCAGAATACCTGGGATGGATACCTTGGCTCTAGCTCCTCACTTCAGCTTCCTGCTAATGCAGACCATGGGCGGGACCAGTGGGGCTCCTGCCACCTACATGGGAAACCCAGATGGAGTTCCTTATTCCTGACCTTGGCCTAGGCCAGTCTTAGCTCTTGTAGGCATCTGGGAAGTAATCCAGCACATGCGAGCTCTCTTTCCCTCTGTCTCTCTCTATATCTGCCACTCAAATAAAAAAAATCTAAGATGTAAAGTAACATAGAACTCTTACTTCTGTATTCTGACAATTATCAGCAAATAGAAATATTCTGGGGAATTAAAATAGCCATGAGACTTAAGGACCATATCTGACTCAAGTGATTGTTTTCCACTGTCAAAAACAGAATGCAAGATCCTTGGTTTTCCCCCAGCGCCATAACATTAGATATGTGGGTTTTCTTTTCATTCAGTTATATATTCTCTTAGCTAACAGGAATGGGTCTTTTTTTCTTTTATTTCTTTTTTTTTTTTTTTGTCTTTCTCCAGAAAAGGAAGCTGTGCCAAAAAAAAGACATCCCATGAATTTTTATGATTATGGGAAACACAATGCACCCAAGCTAATTTAATTATCTGCTGAAATAAATCAAACTGTTTTAGCTTTTATGACCCATTGCATTTTTAATTATGCCAAAGTTAATTTGCTTTCTGATATCTCAAAGAACAAAGGTCTTCTGCAGATAATGAAAATGCAATTAAACCACACTGATTAGAATTAACATCTGCTACAGTAAATACACCCAAACAGAGGTAGCCATTGTTGGAGGGATTATTCTCAAGACAACTGAAAAGAACCACAGAATTCAAACTTGGAAAAAATCTTTGTTTGAGGTTATCTAATATGACACAATTATATCCTGGCCCACAGAAGTTAGAAGTTTGCATAACTTATGCTTGGTGAGTCTGTTTTCCTCCTAAAATACCACTGCATATAAAGAAACACAACATTACTAAATAAATCTTAATTGCCACTATCACTATAAGAATGTTTTCTCTTTGAAGTAGCCACCTTGGATGTTCCATCTCAGCAAGTCATGATCTACTTCCAGGTGGTAAGAGAAGGTGGAATTCTTGCTTAGACTAAGGGCAACCTGTGTTAAACTGATAATATGATAAGTGATTTAAGAAGTTAGTCCTGATTATTAAGGTTCTACACAATTCTCTAGAATCTAGGACAATAGGGTAGAAATGGGCTGAAGAAGATTTAGATGGTGATGAACACATTATGTTGTTATTCTACACATTCAATCCAAGGGATGATTGGAGAATCTTCTGCAAGATTCTCAGTTCAGTTTGGAAAACTGAGGGAAAAGGTAAGATTTGGTGGTGGTGATTATGTATAACAATAATTTTTTGTAAGATTTATTTTATTTATTTGAAAGACAGAGTTACAGGGAGAGGTAGAGCCAGAAGTGTGTGTGTGGGGGGGTCTTTCATCTACTGGTTCACTCCCCAAATGGCCACAATGGCTGGAGCTGTGCTGGATCAAAGCCAGGAGCCAGGAGCTTCCTCCAGGCATCCCACGTGCATACAGAGGCCCAAGGACTTGGGCCATTTTTTTCTGCTTTCCCAGGCCATAGCAGAGAGCTGGATTGGAAGTAGAGCAGCCGGGACTTGGACCAGTGCCCATAAGGGGAACCAGTGCTGCAGGCCAGGGCTTTAACCTGCTGTACCACAGTACAGGCCCCAACAATAATTTTTTAAATGCCACTAATAATTTATTAAATGCACTGTGAAAGACACACAATATTCATTCACTCATTCTTTACAACAACTGTAGGATGATAATTCAATTATCATTCCCATTTTATAGATGAGGAAATGGAAGCCCACCAAGGGAGAAGCCAACATTTAACTGTGTCCCTCACTCAGGTCCTCTTTAGAAACCTCACCCCACCTGATGATCAGTGCAAGTTTTGTTTCACAGGTACTTTAGTCTTTTGATGGGAAGTTGAAACATCTAGAAACTACTATTTTATACTTAAAATGGATCCACGAGAAAGAATTGGCTGGCAAACAGAGGAAGCTTAAGCTGAGGAGAAAGTGTTATCATTAAAAAGCATAGCTTAGGAAGGAAGCCCTGGACTTAGTCATACATTTACCACAAAACTCCAGAAAAGTAGACTCAAAAAGAAAACACACACACACAGATGATAAGAATGGGCTTGTGATCAGAGACCATGAGAAGGAAAATGACTAACAAGAGATAGGAATTAAAAATAAAGCTGAGCAGATGATAAAGTCATCAAGTATCACTGACTTTAACAGACTACAAGAAACAAAATAATGAGCCAGGGCTCTGATGAAATAAAACCTTAATGATCAGATACAAAAGACAATGTGGGAGCATTTAACCAGGGGCAATAAAAGAGCAAGACAAAACTCAAGGAGCATTGTCACAAATGTGAAGACTCAAAATGAAGATTGTGGGGATGAGTATTTGGCTGATTGTTAAGATGCCCACATCCTGGCCGGCACCGCGGCTCACTAGGCTAATCCTCTGCCTGTTGTGCCAGCATCTCGGGTTCTAGCCCTGGTTGGGGCGCTGGATTCTGTCCCGATTGCCCCTCTTCCAGGCCAGCTCTCTGCTGTGACCAGGGAGTGCAGTGGAGGATGGCCCAAGTGCTTGGGCCCTGCACCCCATGGGAGACCAGGAGGGAGCACCTGGCTCCTGGCTTCCGATCGTCGCAACACGCTGGCCATAGCGGCCACTTGGGGGGTGAACCAACAGAAAACGGAAGACCTTTCTCTCTGTCTCTCTCTCACTGTGTAACTCTGCCTGTCCAAAAAAAAAGAAAAAGAAAGAAATGCCCATATCACAGTGCTTGGGTTTGACTTTTTTATTTATTTATTTTATTTATTTATTTATTTTTGACAGGCAGAGTGGACAGTGAGAGAGAGAGATAGAAAGGTCTTTCTTTGCCGTTGGTTCACCCTCCAATGGCCGCTGCGGCCTGCGTGCTGCGGCCAGCGCACCACGCTGATCCGAAGGCAGGAGCCAGGTGCTTCTCCTGGTCTCCCATGGGGTGCAGGGCCCAAGCACTTGGGCCATCCTCCACTGCACTCCCTGGCCACAGCAGAGAGCTGGCCTGGAAGAGGGGCAACCGGGACAGAATCCTGCGCCCCGACCGGGACTAGAACCCTGTGTGCCAGCACTGCAAGGTGGAGGATTAGCCTAGTGAGCCGCAGCGTCAGCCAGGTTTTACTTCTATTCTGTCTCCTGACTCAGCTTTCTGCTAATGTGCAGCTGGGAAGATGGCAAATAACTGTTTAAGTTTGGGCTTCTGTCACCACAACAGAGACTGGGACTGAGTTCCCAGCTTGGGCCCCTGACATGGGAGACAGAGATGGAGTTCCTGGCTACTGGGTTTGCCCTGGCCCAGCTCTGGCTGTTTTGGCCATTTGGGGAGCAAAACAGAGGATGGAAGTTATCTCTCTCTCTCTCTCTCTCTCTCTCTCTCTCTCTTTCTCTCTACCGCCCTGCCCCCCATGATTTCAAATAAATACAAATAAATAAGCTTTAAAAAATAGTGAATATCATAAGGCGTAGTAAAATGCCTGGGCAAGTTAATGCTTTGATGTAATCTTCTAGAGTGGAAAAAATGGGTGAGAAAACGTATTTTGAATCAATTTTTTTGTATTATTAGTGTTATTATGAAATCGTCCAACTTTTGCAAAACCTTTCTTACATGAGCCAAATTCAAAACAAAACCATCCACATATGGAAAGCCCTATTTCCTGAGAGTCTGCAGTTTCTTCTGGTGTGGACGAGAGTTGAAATTTTATGTTGCAATTACAGTTTTTCCCTTTCCGAGTCCCCTTGCAGCTCTGCTGTCAGCCCGCAGCTGTGTTCATCTTCCATGTGGGTTGGTGTAAAGATGACACATGTAAAATCACATTCATCATAGGACAAGAAAAGAGTGCATACCTCGTTCAAATTTTAACCGCTGATAAAGCTGAAACTGATCCACGGGCACCAAACAGGCAATCTGAAAGCAGAGATGTCAGAAAGATGAGATTTCAGTCACCACAGGGTCCTGAGTTAGCAGCCTTTTATAGTTCTCTTTCTTGTTTGGCTTCCTCTATGCTCTCTGTCACAGCTGTTTGCAAACTTCTTTTCACTACACTGTTCACGCACTAACACGTGCAGTCTCAAATCATCCATACGGCTAGGAATCACTGTTCAAGGCTCCAGTTACAAAAACACTGATAGCCCTGCACTGTTTGATCAATGCCTACTGAGGCCACACAGCCAAATTTTATTACCTGGATTCCCCACTTAGTTGTGAACATAAATGAAAGATGCTCCTTTTCTTGATTTATTTTTCTTAAAAGAATTTATTTACTTATTTGAAAGGCAGGGTTACAGAGAGAAAGAAGGAGAGACAGAGAGAGAAAGGTAAGTCTTCCATCCATTGGTTCATGCCCCAAATGGCCACAATGGCTGGGGCAGAGCCAGCTGAAGCTGGGAGCCAGAAGCTTCATTCAGGTCTCCTACGTGGGTGCAAAGGCCAAGCACTTGGGCCATCCTCCACTGCTTTTCCAGGCACATTAGCAGCAAACTGGATCAGAAGTAGGGAACCCAGGACATGAACTGGCACCCATATGGGATACCAACCTTGCAGGTGGTAGCTTAATCCACTATACCACAACAGTGGCCCCATGATTCTCCTTTTCTCTCTACATCTGATTAAGAAATTTTAAAAATAGTGGTGTTCTGCCTTTAGAACCCTGAGAAACCAAGGTCAAGTAGATGGCTCAATGGTACTTCAAAAAATTCACAGAAAATGGAATTACAAAGTAAGTTTATTTCAGTGCAAAACAAAATTTAAATGCATGTATATGAGAGGTCTTCAAAAATTCAAGAGAAATGGATATCATGAAAAACTATTCATGGGGTTCAAATGTTTTTCTTCACTAAATAATCTTATCTTTCATTTCCACTTTCCATAAACTTTTTGAAGGATCTCTGTATCTCAGCAATTATGAAGGCTTTATTGGTTGCCCAGGAAATTGTATCTTTTGAATAATTCAAAAATAATTTCTTTTGACAAAAATCACTTCGTGGAGCCCTCAGTTATCACAATGACCGCTCAGCCCCTGGTGGAAAAGAAATGCCTTAGACATTTCTTGTGGCTAGCTTTCCATTTCCCTCTCAGAAGGCCACATGAACCAAAGGTTTATTAGTAAACAGCAGTGATTCATAGCCAACCAAGTGACATTTCAGATTCATCATTTTTAAATTGCATTTAAAAGGCAGATGCAGGAAAAGCTAACTGCTCTTAAGCTGGCATTCTAAAAATATTAATTCCATTGACGTCAAAATATAAGTATATTGACGTTGCTTAAAAGATTTACAACTGAGAAAATCAAAGGATTTGATATTAGCTTTCTAGATACTCAGCAACATGATCCAGAACACAGCCTTAGCCTTGACAATTCCCTCTCTAAACTACTATTTTTGGTGGCGGGGCAGAGGGGAGGAGGGGGTAGGCTGTAAAACATATCCAAATGGAAGTTCTTACAACTAATGAAAGCAAGTCCACTTTGAGAAAAAACTCAAGTAAGAAAATAATGCAGCTAAAATTGCATTTAACAAATATAATACATTTAAAATGTATTCAGAAATCTAATCATCCCTGCTACAAAAGTAATCTGGATTTGTTTACTTTGTAAGTGAACCAAACTAAGGTAGCTAGAATGTAAGAAGGGCCACAAAACAAGCAGGTTTGATCTTCCCAATCCAAGTGAAATATGCAGAAACAAATTTAATTATAAATACATTCTTTTTTTGAAATTTTCTTTCTCCATTTGGGGAGACAATGTTTTATTTTCATCTAGTACCTTAGCAATCCTCATAACAAACTAAGGTCAATTTCATGCGAAATGTACTTTGCCACAGTTCTTTTTATAAATATGGTTAGACTTTTATTCTATTGAAAGCCAACTCTGGACATCTGTTATAACACTACCCAAAAATCTTTCCCGGAAAACAAAGGTATCTCAAATAAAATCAGGATTGGAGACAAAAGGTCCAGGCAAATGAAGTGAGCGGTGACATTAAGGAATCAGAGTCCAATTCCCACATTTGCCAGTGATGTGTTGTGAGTGGAGGACAACCAACCTGTTGTTACTACAACTCCAGGATTAGAGTGAGGAGGGAATGATATCATCTGGGCCCCAGAGACCACAGTGACATTCCATGAGCTTATTTTCACCATACTCCTTCCCCAAAAGCTATGAGAGGTCTTTGACTCTATGGGACAGCCCTCTATACCACTCACTGCAATCGAAAATAGTCTGAGGACTGATCAAGACCTTCTTTAGATCCTTCAAAGTCAACCTTCCAGTTTGCTGATTTTCTAATGATGAGTAATTTATGCAACAGTAAGTCAAAGACAATTTACAAAAGACACAGGCAACAGGAAGATGTTTTAGTCACAGATGAAATGCTGTTGAGAAAAATGTCAGAAATTAATGTCATCAAAAGTCATCAACGGTAGAGACGGATGTTTAATTTTAAATTAAAAAGATAAACTCCATCAGAATACACATTACTGACAACAGGGAGGTCTTGGGTCTCTTTAAGTTTTTCCCCTCTTAACTCTGCTTTGAATCTCCTGCTTATTATTTCCTAAATCAAAGGTCTATATGGAATTAGGCCTTAATAAAGTAAATCCATTTTTCTACTGATATTTTGTATCACAGAAAGTTAATTCCATCATTGCTCGCTTTATCTGATCCTTTTGGAATGCAAGTACCCCAGGGAATATATCAATTCTCTGGCCAGCCCTGCCATTTAGACTATACCTTCCTCCTATGCTCAGTGAAACCTACTGTGTGCAAAGCCTTGGGTTGCAGGCCTGGGCATGTGAGGAAGCAGACGCAGAAGCCGCACTCAAGTAACTTCACTACTCAAAAGGAAAGAAATACAAGGGTACTTCAAAACGCTCATGGGAAATAGAATTAAGATATGTCTATTTCGGTGAAAAAAATGAAATGTTTGCGTGGTTTTTTCCTAATATACATTTTCCAAGAGTTTTCTGATGAGGCTTTGCATGTCCTTCAAAACTTTTTGCACGAAAATAAACATTTATTTTTAAAAATTATTTTATGTTATTTATTTGAGAGGCAGAGAAACAGAGACAGAGAGAGCTATCATCTACTGGTTCACTCCCCAGGGGAAGTAGCCAGAGGAAGAGAAAGGGGCCAGGAGCCTGAAACACAATCCAAGTCTCCTCCTTGGGTGGCATATTTGAGCTATCACTGCTGTCCGCCAGGGTCTTAATTTGCAGGAATCTGGAGTCAGGAGTCGGAGCCCAGAATTGAATTTGTAATGTGGGGAGTATCTTATCTGTTGGCTAAACATCTGCTCCTAACTTATGTTTTAAATCTACTTTCTACAAACCTTCTGAAGTACCTTTGTATATATAAGATTCAAGAAAGATCTATTTGTTTATCTTGTTGTATGTTGGATTCTTCAGATGAAAACTAATTTTCTCAAATATGTCTATCACATTTTTGGTTTTAGATGAGATAAAGCTGGAGCTAGTTAAAAAAAAATGATCCAAATTATTAAATTCTTGGTTCTGATGCCATTTGCCACTAAGTCACTATTGATCAAGACTAACATTTCTACTATTCCAAAATTGAAATTATTGTATTAGGATGATTATTGGAAAACTCAATCATGATGCAGGTAAAGGAGCTATAGACAATTTTTTGACCGAAAGAATTTTAACATTGAATGCTAGACTAACAATTCTAGAGAATAGTAAGAGATCAATTGGAAGTGTCTTGCGATACGCATTCATCTTTTCTCTGCCAAGAAAGAAATTTCTATCATTCAAAAACCACACTGCATCATTCTTTACCTTTTTATTTTGAAACAATTTTATATTCATGAAAATTTGCAAAATTTATTTAGTGTTCCTAAACTCCATTCCCCTTACCTACTCTTAATGATAAAGCCCTATTTGAGATGTCTTTAAAAAGTTGAAATATATATAGTGAAAAAACCATGCATGGATTTCAATTTTTTTTGCACTAAAATTAATTTCTATTTAAATTCCACTTTTCCATGAACTTTTTGAAGCACCTTCACGTGAGTTGAGGGAGGAGTCAGGGATGAGTTGGGTGCATGACCTTGGTTGCCTGGTAGACTAAGGCATCTGCAGAACACAAGACAAATGAACGGCCAGGGCAGCTGTGTGCAGACACCTCTGAGAGCACTGGCCCTGGAACCCAGTTCCATCCCACCCTTCACTTCTATGGTGGGACCCAGCTTCTGATTGAGGTCCTCCTTCCTGGTTTTTTCAATCAGGATTTGAGGTCTAGAGTTTAGGAAAGGAGGCTTTGGCTGGTCCGTTGCGCTGAGGTCAAAGGGTCAATATACCGCTTTTCTTCTCTGTTAGAAAAAGCAGTTCTTTTCTGGGTTGGGATGGAAAACATTTCTTCATTTCTGTGCCAATGTGATTAGACATTGATCCAGAAGGCAAGTCCAGTTTCTCCCACCTTTACTTTTGTAAATAGTAATCCTCAAGCATTGCCAGAGCCTTGACAGGTCATATGAGCCAGTGGTTAATTCCATCTCCAGATGTACTGGTCTGTTGTACTCTCTGTTCAACCTGCTCTCTTAATTTTTCAAAACACTTGTAGCATAAGTCTGGTTTGCTTTTTAAAATTTCCAAGTATATTTATCTTTTAATTCCAATTACCCATGAACTTTTCAAAGTCCCCTCATATAACCACAGTCAATTATGGAAATAATAGGAAATTCACACTGACTGATTCAACACAACTAAACCACCTACAGTAGGTCTTATATAAATTCCACAAGTTGTCTCTCTGTCTTTTGTAATCCAAGACCGGATCCAAGCTATACTTGCGTCAGTGTCTCCTTGGCCTTTTCTAACCCATGACAGTTCTTTAGCTTATTTTTCTCTTTCATGACCTTGACATTTTTTAAGAATCCATGCCACTTGTTTGCATAAAATTCCCTGATTTGGATTTGTCTGATTAGACTAAGAGTGTACATTTTTGGCAAAAATATCACAGGTGCAATCTCGGGGTTATCAGGCGGTACATGGGGACAATACATCTTATTACCAATGGTGTTTAACTTTCTGAGCTAGCTAGGTGGTGTCTGTCAGGTTTCTCCAACCTTTGTGATCAACAAGTATCTTGCAGGGGTAGACGGTATTTTAATTTAGAATCTTTAAGATGCAGAGTACCCCTGCAATGATTGGGAAGAACATAGGATAGAAATAAAGTTTTATTATTTACAGCCCTGGGGATGGCATGGCATCTCTGGAGGCTGCACACAGAGGGCAGGGAGCATACGGGAGGCATTCATCAAGAGGAAGTTGCGTGAGGCAGATACCTGATGGAAACTGTCTCAAAGGTGACTAAGCCCTGTTTCTGGTATGAGAGGCTCCAACTTAAATTCAAAACAGATGCCCAGGCAACATACAGTTTTAAGATTTCCCTATAGGAAGGCGCTTTTAGCCCATGCAAACTCCTGCTTCTGATCATACATTTATTTGCCCACTAATTTTGGTATCCATTTACAGTTCTTGCCAAAAATATCACTGTGGAGGCATTTGTGCTACCCATTAATGAATGGATGCCTGTGTCCCATATCAGAATACATGCATTCAGTTCCCATCTCTGGGTTCCCAATTCCAGCTTCCTGCTAATGAGAACCCTGGGGGGCAGCAGAGATGGTTTGAGTGACTGGGTTCCCATGGAGGAGACTTGGATTGAGTTCTTTGCTCCTGGCTTTGACTTGATCCAGCCCCAGCTGTTGAAGGCATCTGGGGAGTGAACCAGCAGTTGGGAGATTTCTCTCTCTCTCTCTCTCTCTCTCTTCCTATCAAATAAAAATTTAAAAAATTATATTATTGTGGTATTTGCTTAATGACTTTTCTATTCCTACCTTCTGTCCCTTCTCCCCTAAAGATGTGTTTATTCATCTTATTTAGATCAGTATATAGACTACTAATATTTGTTTTATTCAGTGGATTCTAATCCATAGTCAAGCAGTAGAAGCAAAGCTCTCTAAATATTTCCTTGGCTATCAAAACAACATGCCCTGGGGCCGGCACTGTGCTGCAGTGTGTGAAGCCATCGCCTGCAGTGCTGGCAACCCATATGGGCACCGGTTTTGTGTACCAGCTGTTCCACTTCCAATCCAACTCTCTGCTATGGCCTGGGAAAGCAGTAGAAGATGGCCCAAGTCCTTGGGCCCCCGTACCTGTGTGGGAGATCCAGAAGAAGCTCCTGGCTCCTGGCTTCAGACCAGCGTGGCTCTGGCCATTGTGAACCAACAAGTGGAAGACCTCTCTCTCTCTCCCTCTCTCTCTCTCTCTGTTTCTCCTTCTCTCTACGTGTAACTCTGACTTTCAAGTAAGTAAGTAAATCTTTTTTTAAAAAAAAAAAGACCATGTCCCTCAGATCAACCACTAAAAAGTCCTTAATTTGATTTAAAGTTTTTCCTTTGAAATGTGTGCTACTTTACCTATTAAACAGGTTAAACCTATTAAATCTCCTCCTATCCAAGCTCAATAGATTATTTTTCCTCCTCATCATTCTTGAAATTTTTCTAAAAGGAAAACAATTTTAATTCAGAGAAAATATACTTTTTAGTTTGAACAGAACTAGAGCAATAATACCAAAAGAGTAACAACAGAAAAGCTATTCGTGGGGCTGGTGTTGTGGAGCTGGCACTTGCAATGCCAGCATCCCATATGAGTGGGGGTTCAAGTCTCAGCTGCTCCGTTTCCAATCCAGCTCCCTGCTAGTGTGCCTGGGGAAGCAATGGAAGATGGCCCCAAGTGCTTGGGCCCCTGCAACCCACAGGGGCTCCTGGTTTCAGCCTGGCCCAGTCTCACCATTATAGCCATTTCGAGAGGAACCAGGGGATAGAAAACTGATCTCTCTCTCGCTCACTTGCTCTGCATTTCAAATATTTTTTTAAAAAAAAACACACTATTCATTGTATTTTTCTTTTGGTTATTATTCTGGTAAAAATGGAGCTGGGGATACTTACTAAATATCTGACTCTTCCTCTGCTGGAAGGCTTTGATTTTCCCTTCCACCCAGAGCAGGCCCACACTCAGGAAGTCAGAGCATGCCTACACGAGGGGTGCAGTAGCACTTAGACCTGGCAGTTAACTGGATATCTCTAACATGCACATTGGAGAAAGATGAAAATTGAGCCACACCCTTTTTTAATCACTATTAACTATGGCCATAATACTTGAAGGCATCACCACCTGCATTAACTTCAACCTACATTGACACCAACCCTACAAAAAAACTAAAAAGCAAAGCAAAGGAAAAGAAAGGAGCAGACGGTAGAGCCTGCTTACTGCAAAATCATGCATGAACAGAGTGGTATGTGTTCCCGTGAGAAATGTTGGTAAACACAATACATGTTGATTTCTAGTTGGGAAATTGATTCTGGGTTAAGAAAATGAAGTGATTAAAACTCAATGATTGAAGATCAGACAGGCTTCAGTAAATATTGCCCATCAGAATCTGCAAAGCAGGACAGAAGAAGAGAGAAGTTAAGACTTTATTTAGTTTTGGCCCTTTATTACTTTTGTAATCTATTTTATTTGAAAGGAAGAAAAAGATAGAAGATGGGAGGGCAGGAGAGACAGAGAGAGAGAGGAGGGAGAGAAGGGAGAGAGAGAAAGAGAGAGGGAGGAAGGGAGGAAGGGAGGGAGGGGAAGAGAGAGAGAGAGAGAAAGAGAGAGAGAGAGAGAGAACCCATCCACTGGTTCAGTCCACAAATACACACAAGAACTAGGGCTGGGTCCAGCAGAAGCTAGAAGCCAGGAACTCCACCTGGATCGCCCTTGTGAGTGGCAGTGACCCAACTACTTGAGTCATCATCTGCTGCCTCCCAGGGTGCATGTTAGCAGGAAGCTGGAATCAGAAGCTGAGCTGGGACTTGAACCCAGTCACTCCCATACGCAATGCGGGTGTCCCAGGCAGCTGCTTAGTGCTGCGCCAAATGCTTCCCCCTCCCCCAGGTTTGGCCCTGGAAGTAGGCATTTAGACGGGCAGTTAAGATGCTCTGGGTTCTATGTCAGAGTGCCTAGGTTCAATTTCAGGCTCCAACTCCTGATTTGAGTTTCCTGCTAAAACAGACTGTAGGAGGCAGCAGAGATGACTTAAATAAGTGGATCCCTACCACCTACATGGGAGATTTGGATGGGTTTGTATCAGTCCCAGCTCATCTGTGGTTTTTGGAGGTATTTGAGGAGCAAACCAGTAGATGGGAGCTTGCTCTGCCACTCTCCCTATTTTTCCTTGTTTCTCTGCCTCTCACATGAAATTTTTAAAAATGTGTTTAATCAATCAGACTTCTGCTACAAGTGCTTTTAAAAATTAAAGAAACAGGTTGAACAGAGAGTACAACAAATCAATACATCTGGAGATGGAATTAACCACTGGATCATATGACCTGTCAAGGCTCTGGCAATGCTTGAGGACTATGACTTGCAAAAGTAAAGGCGGGAGAAACTGGACTTGCCTTCTGGATCAATGTCTAATCACACTGGCACAGAAGTGAAGAAATGTTTTCCATCCCGACCTAGAAAAGAAGAACTACACTTCCTAACAGAGAAGAAAAGCAGCAAGTGGATCCCTTTACCTCAGCGCAACGGACCAGCCAAAGCCTCCTTTCCTAAACTCTAGACCTCAAATCCTGATAGAAAGAACCAGGAGGGCATCAACCAGAAGCTGGGTCCCACCATAGAAGTGAAGGGCGGGAGGATTCCCGGGCCAGTGATCCGCAGAGGTGTCTGCACATGTGTGCACAGGCTGTCCGTTCATCATGTGCTCTGCAGACGTCTCAGCCCCTGTGCAACCAAGGTCAAGTGCTCCCATCACCCACCAACTTCCTCCCTCGACTCCCTTCAGGGTGCCTCAGAGAGTCTGTAGTTATGCAGTTAAAAGATAAGTTAATTTTGGTGCAAAAAGATTGAAATCCATGCATAGTATTTTCATGATATGCATTTTCCATGAACTGTTCAAAGAACTCTCATCTGTGGGTAAAAGGCACTTGCCCAGGTGCACCTCCATGTGACACAGCTTGGTTCCCTTTAGTGAAAGCAGAAGCTTGGAAATATTATTTCCCATTTATCTGCAGTTTTAAATACATTTTAAAAGAAAGCTTTATATATTCTCTAAACCAAACAAAATTCAGCTGGGAATCTCAAAAATATCTATTTAACTCTGGCAGATTCCTCTATTCCCTGCCATACCCAAAGTTTACCATCTCTCCAGCCAACATAAATGGCAGCCTAAGTGTAGCACACACAGGCCCAATCCCTTTCAGTTTATGTTTTTCAACCCCAGGGACAGTACTACAACATTTGCTTGGCATCCTAATCCTTGATCTGGCCCAGCTTCCTGTGATCACAGAAAGATGAATGTTAGAAGAACCCAGGGCTGGCATTGTGGTGCAGTAGGTTAAGCCACCTGCAATGCCATTATCCCATACAGGAGTGTCCACAGTCCCAATTGCTCCAGTTCTGATCCAGCTCTCTGCTAATGCTCCTGGGAAAGCAGCAGAGGCTGGCCCAAGTACTTAGGGCCCTGCCACCTATGTGGGAGATCTGGATGGTGTTCAAGCTATTTGCCCAGTCCTAGCCATTGTAGCCATTTGGGAGTGAACCAGCTGATGGAAGATTTCTCTCTCGTTCTCTCTGTAACTCTGCCTTTCAAATAAATAAATAAAATCTTTAAAAGATAAAAAAAAGAGCTGGTTACTAGCTCTCTGCTATGACCTGGGAAAGCAGTAGAAGATGGCCCAAGTCCTTGGGCCCCTGCACCTGCATGGGAGACCTGAAAGAAATTCCTGGCTCCTGGCTTCGGATCAGCTCAGCTCTGGCCTTTGTGGTCATTTGAGGAGTGAACCAGCAGAATGGAAGACCTCTCTCTCTCTCTCTCTCTCTCTCTCTGCCTCTCCTTCTCTCTCTGTGTAACTCTGACTTTCAAATAAATAAAATAATTCTTTAAAAAAAAAGAAAGACCTGGTTACTGCAAGGGATGCTAAAGGAAGGTAATTTGGAAAGAACACTTGGATCCTCATAACTCTAGCAGCCTTTTCCAAAGCCACCCTAAATGATATGCCATCTAAGTAAAAACTATGTTGTAAAGTAGCTTCATAGTCCTTAATATGCTAGCTGTCTCCTTGCTCCCAGGCTTCCAGAGTGCCCTACCCTAAATCCTATCTTAGAGAAATTCTGGAGCATCCCCACCATTCTTTTTTTTTAAGATTTTATTTATTTATTTTACTTATTTGAAAGGCAGTGATACAGAGAGGGAGGCAGAAACAGAGATCTTCCATCTGCTGGTCCATTCCCCAGATGGCTGCAACAGCTGGGGCTCGGCCAGGCTGAAGTAA
Organism: Oryctolagus cuniculus; assembly: GCF_964237555.1. Lineage (NCBI taxonomy): Eukaryota > Metazoa > Chordata > Mammalia > Lagomorpha > Leporidae > Oryctolagus > Oryctolagus cuniculus. The sequence continues at coordinate 145,625,529 of NC_091436.1, read as the reverse complement.
GCAACCAGGGATTCCATTTGGGTCTCCCATGTGGGTGGCTGGGACTCAAACACTTGGGCCATCTTCTGCTGTTTTCCCAGGCACATTAACAGAGAGCTGGATCAGAAGTAGAGCAGCCAGGACTCGAACCAGTGCACATCTGGGATGTCGGTGTCACAGGCAGTGGCTTAACCCACTGTGCCACAACGCCAGCCCCAGAATCCCCCATTCCTGGCAGCAGCAGATGCCCCCACCCTTCCTCTGCTGCATGCTATGGCACTGGCAGTAAAAGGCAGGCTGGCGGATTCAGGGCCTCAGCACTTGGAAGGAGGATCAGTGGGTGAGAAGCTCTTCTGTGTGCCTCCCCGCCAGCTGGCAGTTGGAAGAAGTTCAACTCAGGCAGCCCCCATTCAAATACGTTATGCACGTGCCACTCAAGGATGATGCAGCCCAGATGCATAGCTCAGACTCTCCCAGGAAGGACAGCGCATTAATCCCAGAGGTACGGAACTGCTCAAAGTAGACACCACCTTTTTTAATAAAGCTCCTTAAGCTCTCAAGCAAGGACTTGGCCCGAAGTAATGCTATCAGAACAATCTGTGTCCTGTCTTCATAATTCCATATTGGACAAGGTCCCTGGATCCAGTACCTTGGAACACCCTGCTGAGCAACAGCTGAAAGTACCAGAGGATGCAACGAAGGGAAGTTCAGCACATCCCAGGCTCACGTGGGCTCACCTCTAGCACGGGTCCTCCGGTTCCTATCTCGCCCCCCTCTTCTGTGACATGGACACAAGCTGACAGTTAATATGTAAGCAAGCAGTGCTTGGACTGGGCACTAAATGCTTCACTAAGGAGGCTCTCCTGACAGAGAAAAGAGGCAGAGCCAAGAGCTGAGCCAATTTGAAGGAACCAAGGAGGCAGACACAGGGAGCGGAGCCCGCTTTGTGAGCTGGGCTCACTCAGGAAAGAGCTTAAAGACTTCCTAGTGTCCTCTGAAGTTGAGGAAATGTTGTACTTAATGCATTGCACAAGACAATGAATGATGAAAAATTCTATATCCTCATATAAATAGCAGCAAGACAAAGGGAACCAGCCTCAACTAGAACTCCACTGGAATCTACTCAATAATGTACAGATAGTGAATTATATATGAGGGCACTTCAAAAAGCTCATGGAAGGGCAGGTGTTTTGGCACAGCAGGTTAAGCTGCCACTTGGGACACCTGCATCCTGTATCTTGAGCACCGGTTCAAGTCCCAATTACTCCACTTCCTAGGCAACTGCTTGATAATGTGCCTGGGAGACAATGGATGATGGCTCAAGTACTTGAGTCTCTGCTACTCACGTGGGAGACCCAGATGAAGTTCCTGGCTCCAGGCTTCACCCTGGTCTAGCCCCTGCTCTTGTAGTCAGCTGGGGAGTAAATGAGTAGCTGGAAGATTTCTCCCCCTACCTTTTCAAATAATTAAATATCTTTTAAAAGTTCATGGAAAATGGAGTTAAAAGATAATTTTGGTGTAAAAATGTTTGCAATCCATGCATAGTTTTTTCATAATGTATATTTTCCATGAACTTTTTTTGAAGACTCTCCCTATATATGGATTTCAAATCTTTTGCAGGTCCCAGCTTAACCCACTGTACCACAACAGACCCCTGGCCCTTGTTCTGCTTTTTAAAATATCATCTGGTGGAGCCTGTGACACTGGCACCTCATATGGACGCTGATTTGAGTCCCAGCTGCCCTATTTCCAATTGAGCTCCCTGCCAGTGCATCTGGAAAAGCAGTAGCAGATCCCTGCCACCAAGTGAGAGGCTTGGATGGAGTTCTAGGCTCCTGGCTTTGGCCTGGCCCTGCCCTGGCCACTATGGCTATCTGGACAGTGAACGAAAACATGGAAGATATCTCCCTATAGCTTCACCTCTTTCTCTGTAACTCTCCCTTTCGGGGGGGCGGGGGGAGTGTGTATGTGTTTGGTAATCTTTAAAGGGCTATTATAGGTTTGTTTGATTTTAATACAACCTCAAAGTAAAATTGCTTTTAAAATAAATCTGGATGAACAGAACCAGAAGCAGGAAGGGTGGACCTACTGGGAAAAGGGCAAGAGGAGGGGAAGCACAAAAAGCCTACACAAGGAAAATCAGAAGGGGTAAGACAAACTGCAGCCAGTCCTCACCCACTTGTCTAACACTGAGCCCTAACACTGCACACCTGGAGTGTCACTGCCTGATGGTTAGCATTTCCTGAAAGTACAGAGCCACACTATGCCGCTGAACTTTCTGCATTCACGTGAGTGTCCTACCCCATGCTGTCCAATCAGGAAGCCATTTGCTACATGTGCTGTTGAACACTTAAAAACAGTTATTGGAGTGGGCATTTGGTACAGTAGTTAAGATGTCACTTGAGATACCCGCATCCCATATCAGAGTGCCTGGGGTAGAAACTCAGCTCTGTTTCCAATCCAGCTTCCTGCTAATGCATATCCTGGGAGGCAGCAAGTGATGGCTCGAAGTGCTTGGGTCTCTGCCACCTATGTGGGAGACTTCAATAGAGTTCTGGACTCCTGGCTTTGACCTGGCCCAGACCTGGCTATTGCAAGCCTGGGAGAGAATCCACAGATGGAAGAGAACTATCTGTTCATCTCTCTCTCTCTCTCTATCTCTTTCTGCTTTGCAAATACGTAGTTAATTAAACAAAAAAAGTTACTGACAAGCACAATTTAAAAGCTGAACTTTAAATTATATCTAATTTTAATCAATAACTTAAAAAATATTTATTTACTTATTCATTTGAAAGGCAGAACTACAGAGAGGGGTGGAGAGACAGAGAGAAACATTTCCATCCACTGGTTCACTCCCCAAATGGCCACAATGGCTGGGGCTTAGTCAGACCAAAGCCAGGAGTCAGAACTCATCAGAACTTCTTCCAGGTCTCCCATGTGGGTGTCAAGGGCCCAAGCATTTGGGCCATCTTCTGCTGTTTTTCCAAGGCCATTAGCAGGGTGATGGATCGGAAGTGGAGCAGCTGGAACTCGAACCAGCTTAACCCACCGTGCCGCAGCACCAGTCCCAATTACTCTAACTTTAAAAAAAAAAATTCTAACCTGGGTACAACATGCCTTTGAAAATAATTTGTTTATTTACTTATTTGAAAGGAAAAGTGACAGAGCGAGTGGTTCATTCCCAAAATGCCTGCAACAGCCAGGAGTTAGGCAGGCTGAAACAAGGAACTATGAACTCCATCTGGGTCTCCCACATGGGTGGCAGGAATCCAAGTACTTGAACCATCATTGAGCCCTGTAAGGGTTAAAAAATTACACAAAAGCACATATCAAGAAAGTAAAGAGATAGAATTCAAACCAAATTATTTCTGCCCATAATTACATGGCCTCAGTTTCTTCATTGGGAAGTAACCCAATATCATGAGTTTTGTTGAGAGGATTAGATAGTAGTATAGTGGCCACAAGAGCAACTGTAGGGGTTCCTGGTACAAAGCAGGTGTTCAGTGATTGCTGAATGGTAACTTATTCCGTTGATTTCTTGGAACCTCTTTCAGAGACTTACAAACTCCTTAAGAATGGACAAAAGCTTATTATATTCTGATTAACAGTGAACAGGGTCCAAAGATTAGAAGGTAGATTTATGGCAAGCCAATGATCAAGGACTGAACAAACAAAGGAAAGAGATAAATTACAGTCGTAAGAAAATGAGAGAAAAACTTTTAAAAAAAAAAAAGTTTCTGATGTTCTGATGCCTGACATGATTTGAATGAAAAGCCTCTCTCTCTCTCTCTCTCTCTCTCTCTCTCTCTCTGCTCTTGGGAAATCGTTCAACCCAGGCTACCATGGTAGAATCACAGTAGTTTATATTTTTGAGAACTGTGGCTATTCTATGGTCTATTTATCTTTAAAGACCATGCATTATTCCATTTCCAGTTGGATTTCTAGCACCTTTGCCTATTCTAGACCTGTTTCAGCACTCAAGTTGGCAGATATAAATAGAACTGAGGTCAGGGACCATGTTAACAGTGTATATAAAGAATCCAAAGGTATGTAGCAATAAAGAACTCCTTTACCAAGTTGCCCTCTGTATTCTGTTGCTAGACTCCTTGGCAGCGAGGTGTGTAGAGTCAAGATCCTAGTAAAGTTACATCAACAGGAAGAGGGGTAGGCTGTGGCACTCGTGCATACCTCAGCTTCCTGCAGGGTCCCCTGGTTCAGGCACACCACGTCAGGACAAGTGATAGGAGACCCACATCCTTCTCGGATTGCCAACTGCATATACTGTTTCAGGCACTAGAAATTAAAAAGAAAAAAGACAATTATTCACTCTATTACGGTAGCACAGTTACGTAATGAAGCAGCCACTGCCGCTTCTTCCTTAATTGGCCGTCCTGGGGCTCCTGTACTCAGGAAACATAAGTTATCACAAGTGCAAATACTAAGAGCCATCACTTCGGAAAGAATGTAGAGACAGGCAATTCATTAGGTATGACTTCATCTTAAGAGTTTATTCAAGTCAAATTCCCGTATGCTCACACATTTCATTCACCACAGATTGGGAAAAGAAAAAACACCTTTTGCATTCACAGCAAGGGCCTTTTTTAAATTTTTTTAAACTTATGTGACATTCCAATTCCATTTTTCTCTGACGGCCCCCTCCCTCAAAGTACACCCAGAGGGAGACTAGAGCTCTGTGTCCTGTGCTTAACTAGCCAAAAAGAACCAAAGTAAGATGACGGCAATGACATATCGAGGGTCACTCATATCAGTACGTGCACCTGGAAAAGGCAGTGACAGGGTTGGGGAAAGTCCAAGACCTCCTGATAACTCAGAATAGCAAAGACAATTGCAGAGGATGAGGCCTTCCCAAACTATATGCCTCGGTGGATGCCATGTTGAAAAGTTTTGGGTAGAAAAAAGGCACTGCTCACCTACAGTAAGAAACTGGATAGGGAAGACTAAGAACAATCTTGGCCTATGGTTAATTGTGCCTGGACCTCGGGCAGTGGGTGGAGGGGTGAGAAGGCAGGAGAGGACAGAGAGCATTATGGGACCACCAGCGTCATTCCTCTCTTTTCCCCTCCCACCCCACCTCACACAGCCACAGGAAACTGAAGACAGCCCTTGTGGATTCAACAAGTACTTTCACAGATCCAAAATATTTTCAAAAAAAAAAAAAAGTTATATTGTCACTGGCCTGGCCTATGAAAAATGACTGTGGACTTAAAATGTACAGGCTTTGTTCTAGTCCCAGCTGCTCTACTTCCTATCCAGCTCTCTGCTATGTGCTGGGAAAAGCAGTAGAAGATGGCCCAGGCACTTAGGCCCCTGCACCCACGTGGGAGACCTGGAAGAAGCTCCTGGCTCCTGGCTTCAGATCAGTGCAGCTCCGGCCATTGCAGCCATCTAGGGAGTGAACCAGTGGATGGAAGACCTTTCTCTCTCTTTCCCTCTCACTCTCTGTAACTCTGTCAAATAAACACATAAAATCTTTTTTAAAAAAATGTACAGGCTTTTTTCCTTGTCATTATTTCCAAAAAAAAGAAGATAATAACTATTTATATAGCATTTACATTTGTCAGGTATATTGTAAGTAATCTAGAAATGATTTAAAATATACCTGAGGACATGGTAGGTTCTATGCAAATATTATGTTACTTTATAGAAGGGGCTTAAGCATCTGTGGATTTTGGTGTCTATGGAGTTCCTAGAACAAACTGCCTCGGATAAAGAGGGACAAATATAGTTCCAGCAAATAACTACAACAAATCTCAAAGTCGGATCCTCTACTAATTTGTTCATAATTGTTGAGCCCATGGATAACCAAAAAATTCAAGCTCAAAATACACATAAAATACTCCACCAAAAATACCCAAGCTACTCTGTGAAGTATAGACTCTTATAAAATGATGATTATTTAAGTATTCAGTTCAGATATTTTCAAATATATACATTATGTATCAATCTGCTACACTAAAAATATGGCAATTGCACCAAGTTTTATAAAACTAAAAACCATTAAACAAAACTCTATGGTCAGATACCAAAGACATATTGTGATATCTATTCCTTTCACAGACCACTATTTTTCATTTCTCCATCTGAAAGTCAAATTAATATCATTACTATATTATTTCAGAAAAATAACCCTGTATTTATCTGATGGAAACTCCTGTTACAATGTACAAATGAGTTGATGACTAGGGCACACCAAGTAAACCAGACTTGTATCTCTTCAAGTAGTCATGACCACAACTAAAAAAAAAAAACACCTAAATATCCAAAATAGAAGAACACATACATAAATTTCGCTACATTCAAATAGTGGAATGCTGCAGAATGACAGAAAATGTTTTCAATAGTATTTAAAGATGTGAGAAGTGCTCATGATCTGACATAAACTGAGGAATAAAAAGGTACCTGGGAGTAAGGTCCTCTTAAATCATTCTTGCATTATGATTTACCTAATCCAGACAATATGCACTATTTAAAATTTTTATTTATTTATTTTTGAGAGGCAGAGAGAAAGAGACAGAGAGGGGAAAAAAAAGAGAGACAGAGGGCGGGGAAGGGTGTAGGAGGCTGCTCCCATCTGCTGGATCACTTCTCAAATCCCTGCAAACAGCCAGGACTGGACCAGGCTAAATTCAGGAACTGGGAACTCAATCAGGATTTTCCATGTGGGTGGCATGGATCCAAGTACTTGAGCCATCACCCCCACCTCCCAGGGTGTCTATCAGCAGGAAGACAGAATCAGGAGCGGAGCCAGGAGTGGAACCCAAGCACTCTGAAATTGGATATAGGCATTTGAAGAGATAGCTTAACTGGTAGGTAAATCCCAACGCAAATACTCTACTTTAACTTCCACTTTCTTGTTCAAGAGGAGAGTGGATAATCACTTATTATGAGTCTGACTGTGGCAAACACTGTCCAGCACCAGGAACAGTGATACATGGAAGAGGCAGCAGCAAGCACATACGGGAAGAAGTTCAATGGGCAGCAAAACCCAGGAGGAACAATAAGGGTGGCTCATAAAAGAAGCGTACACCAAGGGAATAAAAGAGTCAATGGTGGGAAGGCCTGCCCACCCCACTTTGCTTCTAAGGACCTCTCTGCCGTCCATGGGACACACTGTCCCAGTGTTACCCCCTTCATCTCTCCAGCCACCACGTCACACAGATTCCAGGATTGGAGGGACAGCACCAGAGAAAAACAAAGCGAACAACACTATAAATTTCAACCCTAACCTCAAAGATCTAGCCTAACTCCACTCTGTAAGATGACAATGGGAAAGTGATTTAATCCATGACCCGGACTTACTTCCCTTAATCTTTGAGATGGGTGTAGTGATACTTATTTCAATGACCTAAAAGCCTTAAAAATCACAGACACACAAACCTGAAATTTGTATATAAAAGCTCCTCCTTTGTAAAACTGCAAACTGCAGAATATCATGGTTTCTGTCCTCTTTACCTGGTCTTAGACTTTATCTAGTGGAAAACATTAACCCTGCCTCCTTCTGAGCCATCTTTTCTCTGCTCCCCGAAGGGGACCAGTTAAACAGCTTAAAGAGAAGCTATGGAAGACAGAACAGATTATTTATAACACAGCATTTTGCATGGCTCTAGGCAAGTCTCTGCTTGGAACTACTGGGGTCTATATAAAAAGCTTAATGTTAAGTAGGAACTAAAGAGGCTATGAGAGTCGTTATCAAAATTTATTTCAACTTACACTGCAAGTCTGTAAAATTGAAATAAAAGTTTCCCCAAGAGTTTATAATAGATGTTTCATCCACTAATGCAATATTCTTAGGTACATTGCAAACCACAATGCAGCAACCTAATGAGTTCTGAAACTTTTCATAAGCACTCTGCTTGCTGCAAATGACCCATGATTTTGAGGGAGGAAGAGCTCTTAGCTCTACACGTTGGGTTTAAGTACACACTTGGAATACCCTTTGTTTTTAGTGTAAGAAACACTGGTTCAAGATAGAGATTGGTAACTGCAGGTTGTAAAGTGTCACACTGACACTCCAGCCCTCTAGATATGCGCTTCTATTCAAAGGCAGGTAGAGAACAATAACTACTCTTGGTTGTTTTCCTTCTTATTGTATTTTCAAGTACCATGGGTTCATTACATGCCTTCCATTCTCCTTGACTAGGAAATTTACCCACAAACGTTCCCTCTCTTTTTCATTACCTCTGGCTAATAAGACACAAAAGGAAAAAAACCTGCACATGAACCCCTGTACATGTTTCACAAAGCAAACATAGGTAAATGGTTAACAATTCTGGGGGGAAACTGGCATCTAGTATATAAATATAAAGAAAGGCAGAAATAGAAAAAACTATCACTATCTCATCACATTTTAACAATTACATTTCATTAAACAACAGCATTAAACAGGTACCCAAACACATGATTTTACTTTTTCTTTATTTATTTTTAAGGAATACAAATTTCATAAGTACAACTTTAGGAATACAGTTATTCTTCTGACCTTACCTGCCCTCCTACCCACATTCCCACCCCTCCTCTTCCTCTCTCTCCCCTTCCCAGTCCTATTCTCTATTAAGATTCATTTTCAAGTAACTTTGTACACAGAAGACCAACTCTATATTAAGTAAAGATTTCAACAATTTGCACACACACGCACACAGACAAAAAAACTGAGAATTAGTTTTACAGTTAACTCTCATAATACAACTCATTGAGGACAGAGATCCTGCATGGGGAGTTAGTGCACAGTGACTCCTGTTGTCAATTTAACAATTAACACTCTTATGCATGATGTCAGTGACCACCCGAGAATCTTGACATGAGCTGCCTAGGCTATGGAAGCTTTTTGAGTCCACAAACTCCATTAGTATCTAGACAAGGCCATAAGCAAAGTGGAAGTTCTCTTCTCCCTTTAGAGAAAAGTACATTCTTCTTTGATGGCCACTAATTCTGCTGGGGTCTCACTCACACAGATCCTTAGATCCTTCATGTAGGACATTTTTTGCCACAGTGTCTTGGCTTTCCATGCCTGAAATGTTCTCATGGGCTTTTCAGCCGGACCAGGAAGCCTAAAGAGCTGATTCTGAGGTCAGAGTGTTACTTAAAGCAATTGTCATTCTATGAGTCTGCTGTGTGGACTGCTTCCCATGTTGGAATATTATCTCCTTTTTAATTCTATTTATTATTACCAGACACTTGATCCTATCTATATGTTCCACTATAACACTTAATACATTCAATTTAACACCTAAGATGGCATTTTTTACCACCCAGCTTAATGGGATTTGGAGTCCCATGACAAGTTTTTATATTGCACCCTTAGAAGTAAGTCTGTAAGAATGTATGCAGAACTATACAGCTTTACAGTTACAAACTTCCTCTCCCTCTCTTATTCCCACTCTTATTTTTTACTGAGATCCATCCTCAATTGACTTTATACACATATGATTAACTATATTAAGTAAAGAGTTCAACAAATAGTACGAAGAAAAAAAAACCAAAGACACAAAAAAACATGAAACTGTTCCTCGACAGTCAAGACAAGGCAGCTCAAGTCATCCCTTCTCAAAGTATCAATTTCACTTCTACAGCTTTTGTTTTAGGTGCTCTATTAGTTCTCATAGATCAGGGAGAACATGTGGTATTTGTCCCTTTGGGACTGGCTTATTTCACTAAGTATGATGTTTTCTAGAACCACCCATTTTGTTGCAAATGACCAGATTTCATTATTTTTTACCACTGTGTGGTATTCCATAGTGTTCATATCCCATATTTTCTTTATCTATTCTTCGATTGATGGGAATTTAGGTTGATTTCATGTTTTAGCTATTGTGAATTGAGCTGCAATAAACATGGGGGTACAGATAACTCTCTTATTTACTGATTTCATTTCCCTTGGGTAAATTCCCAGGAGTGGAATGGCTGGGTCATATGGTAGGTCTACATTCAGATTTCTGAGGTATCTCCACATTGTGTTCCATAGTGGGTTTACCAGTTTACATTCCCACCAACAGTGGATTAGAGTACATTTTTCCCACATCCTCGCCAGCATGTATTATTTGTTGATTTCTGTATGAAAACCATTCTTACTGGGGTGAGGTGAAACCTCATTGCGGTTTTGAATTGCATTTCCCTGGCGAATATGCAATTTTCTTAACAGCTAACAAATTCCAAGATAAATCCTTCAAACAGAATATTTCAAAAACCCAGAGAAGAAAGAAAACACTTGTCACTGGAAGTGACCGTTGAGGCCAGTGTCGCAGGTGTAAAGGAATTCACCAGAACAGCTGGAGAGAGTGAGCAGAGGTAGAATGATGGAACACGCTGCAGGTGAGCAGCAGGTGGCAGGACAGCTAGAGGCTGACTGCTGCTGCAGCATGGACCGGGCTGAGGTGTATGCTTACAGCAGCAGTCCCTGCTGAGATAGGGTGAGTTTCCCCATGACACAACAGGTTTTCCCAGGTCGGTGATTTGCATTTCTGGGCAGAGTTGGGAAAACTGCACTTTGAGACTTTCCCTGTGCCCCAGGGCAACCTTCCACACAACTTTTTTATTTGAACAGTCAACATTTTACTTACTTTGGTAGAGTTAGTATTTTTAGGCCATGAAGGGTAATCTATGAATATCATGACAAGAACTGCTCCTCAAACTCCCTCCACCAGCCTCAAGGATTCAGAGGGGATCTAACCAAGAATTTAACCTTCAAACCCCTGGTGAAGCAGAGGACTCCTATTGTCTGTTCCAGCCCTGAAAATCTTTGAATTATCTCCAATGGGATCTTCCCGGAAAGGGGCTTCTCCAAGATCCCCTTCAAGGGTGTGGGTTTCCAGTGTATTAAAGGATGAGGCACTCTTCCCATGTGTTATAGTGTGCAAAGGGTCCCCAGGATGAGGGTCCCATGTTCCCTCTCACTGAAAGAACAAGCTATGGGGTGGAAGGGACTATCCACTAGATCATACTTTTCTTCAAGGTTTTTTTTTCCTAGGGAAAATAAAACATTACAATGAGTAGTGTATAGAACTGGATTCCAGTGATGGAGGTTGAAGGACAAGCTCTAAGGTCTCCTCTGCTGACTTGGGCAAGTCATTAACCTCTCAGGTTACAGGGGGAGAGATACCATTTATATAAAATGAGACAATAGGGGCCAGCACTGTAGTGCAGTAGGCTAATCCTCTGCTTGCAGCGCCAGCATCCCATATCAGAGCCGATTCTAGTCCCAGCTGCTCCTCTTCCAATGTCCTGGGAAAGCAGTGGAAGATGGTCCAAGCATTTGGGCCCCTGCACCCATGTGGGAGACCCTGAAGCTCCTGGCTCCTGGCTTCGGATTGACCCAGTTCCCGCCATTACAGCCATTCGGGGAGTGAATGGCTCTCCCTCTGTCCCTCCCTCTCACTGTTGTAACTTTACCTCTCAAATAAATAAAATCTAAAATAAAATGGGACAATACTGCCTGCCTAGCATATTCTCAGGAAATGGAGAGAGTCTTGCATTAGAGAATACAAGAAAATATTCTGAAAAGTGAAAAATGGAGAATGGAATAGATGTTTCTGAATGGTAGGCAGGCAAGGAGAAATCAAGGTCCCCAAGCAGATGTGATTCTTGAAGACCAGCCTCATGGGGTGGGGAGGGAATGCAGGAAGAGAATAAGTATAGTTGGGAGGAAGGAAGTCATAATAGCTACATTAGTTGAATATTTAGATGACACCCCCTCCCTTCCCCAGAATCTTGGCTGCTATGGGATGCAGGTGCTGTGGTCCTGAGGTCTATAAAGGAGTCACCCACTGGAAGCTTAGTTAGTGAACTACTTGTCGCTCCCCCTCTTCGTGGAGGAACGACACAGGACCCCGCGCTGTTCTTTCGTCTGCTCGGCCCTCCCCGGGTTTGCTGCTGGTTCTTCCCGGGTTGGCTACTATCCCTTCCACCTCCGTGGAAGGGCAGTTCCCCCTGGCCACATTCCCCACTTCCGCAGGGGAGCGGCACACCGCCGGCCGGCTCTCTCGGGGGCTGCACAGGTGTTCCCTTAGATGTTCCTGGTGCATGCCGTCTCTCTCCTCCTTTATAGTCCTCCGCCAATCCCAACTCGGCTGCCCACACGCCGAGTACGCTGCTCTCCTCCAATCAGGAGCGAGTCCTACAGTTTATTGGCTGAACTGGAGGCACCTGGGTAGAAGCTGTTTTCTCCTCTCCCAGCGCCATATTGTGGGAGAGCAGATGCATAGAATAAGTCTTAATTCCAGTAACTTAGTCCAGTCCGGATTGCTCCCCACACTACTGACCTAGGGTTTCTCATCTCTCTCTCTCTCATCCCTAGCTGGAAAGAAAGGTGATGAGGAGGATAGTACCTCAGGGCCAAAACCCACACAGGCTCCTGAGTGTCTGTTCTGCATTTTATTATTCCAGGTACAATGCGTACATTAACGTCAATAGTCTATAAAAAAAATAGACTAACATTTCTCTGCCTCCATACACAATTACATCACAATATCTCCAGTGTGTTCTACGCAGCATCTTACATTGAGGCCAATATTCTGCTTATTCTAGTTTAGACTCTGAGCTCTCCACATGGTTTGAGAATAAAGCCTTCTTTGTTGAATTGCAATTGAGTTAAAGTGTTAGTAAAGCTCAAGATGGTATCTCTTGCAACTCAAAAGCCTATTAACACACCAAAATCACCTTGGTTTAAAAAAAATCAGATAAACCAACAATTTACAACAAGGCAAGATGTTGGGTCCTAATATGGTATGATCTTAAAATGTTTTCTGACAAAACCTCTTTCAGAGATCTAGGCTGTTAACCAATATGATCCTACTGATGCAGATCAACTTCTCCATCATGGGTGTTTGTCAACCACAAAGGATATCAGAGGACCCCTGGGAAAACCTGGCACCAAGTAACTAAACAGGAGAAATCTAAGTCAAAGAACAAGCTGTCAGGACAGTTAAAAGAAACCCTAGTTTTCACAGTTCTCCTCCTCAAGCTTCTCTTACTCCACAACCCTTCCCTGCCTGGCCCCAAGCGTGGCGGCATCCCAGCCCATGTGCTGTCACAGTACCCAGGTGCTCAGCTAGCACTGCCCCCTCATACCAGACGCACGCAAGTACTCTTGGGAGCCCAGGAGTTCTTCAAGGCAAGACTTCTCCCATTTTATGTTGACTCAACGATCTCAATTAAACATCTAAATAAAAGCATTTCCATCTCAGGAAACTCCCTATTTCCACTGAATCTCAATGCTCACGTGTGTGTGTGTGTGTGTGTGTGTGTGGGCAGGACTGTTTTGCCAGGTAGAAAGGCCTCCATTGTCACAGGCAGATGGAAAGAGAAAGAAAGAATCTAGAGCCAGGAGCAGATGCACACATCAGGATTTTTAGTGATTCCAGAAGAGGAAAGTGGTGGGATCACTGAATTACCACATACTCACTGGAACACTCCAAACTCAGAGTCTGACTGCAGAAGGTGATTTAGCTGAGCTAAACATCACCCATCACATACATGTCTGCTCACATTTTATTGGTCTGTAATTCCAGTCCATGTTTGGCTTGCCCATTTATTCTGGTGTTCTTGTTTAAGAGACATATGCCTAACTGTGCTAAACCTTGTATTTCTATTTGTATAAGTGTTAGTAAGACTCTAATAGAAGTATTTTAAATAACTGAATATTGGGGTTCTAATTATTTTACTCTGAAAAGGAAACCATATAACCCATCCAAAGTGGGAGAACACCGTGATTCCCACTGGCAGAGGGTCTGAGATAGTACACTTTCCTTCGGGGATGTATCAGAATAGCAGAGTATCCAAAGGCAATTTTTAAAAAAGACTTGTGTCATTTATTTGAAAGGTAGAGTGACAGAGATAGAGATGGAGATGGAGGTGAGAGGATGAGAGAGAGAGAGAGAGTGAGAGAGAGAATGAGAGAATGAGAGAATGAGAGAATGAGAGAATGAGAGAATGAGAATCTTCAGCCCACTGGTTCACTCCCTAAATGGTCACAAAAGCTGAGAAGGGCCAGATCAAAGCCAGCAGCCTGGACTCCATCTGGGTCTCCCACATGAGTGGCAGGAGCTCAGGTACTTCGAGCATCTTGCTGCCTTCCTGGCACATTAGCAGGGAGCTGAATCAGAAGCAGAGCAGCCGGTACTAGAACCATTTCTTGGATGTGGGTTGCCAGCATCACAGGTTGGGGCTTAACCCATTTCACCACAACGCCAAAGGGAATTTTATAAACTACTCAGCCTCCCCAACTCCTACCCACCCCTACCCCCACCAGCTTCCTCAATCATTCAGAAGACTTGACTTTTCCTCCCTACTTGCAAACTACCTAGCACCACCTTAGGTAACACCAGATATTAACACTGAATGAAGATTGTACAGGCAAACAAAGCAGCCCTTAGCCCCCTGCTTTGAAAATGACCATGAACTTGCCTGTTTCCAACAGCCCAGAATTTCCTTGAGGGTCCAGATCACCTATTTATTGTTCCCATGGGCACCTCCCACAAGATCTGGCACATGATAGACCCCTCAGGCTTTTATGGGAGCTGATGGCAAAACTTCAGTTCTAATCACTAAAATAGAAACCCACCCACACATGTATCCTTTCCCCCTTCCTCCTGGACACCTAGAAGTCAACTCCATTATTTTCTGTTTCCTATTCCCTCCTGATATCAGGAAATTAACCTATTGATGATCCAGTTTCTGTCTTATATATTTGTTTTCTTAATTTTTATTTTCAGGTTTTTTTTTTTCTTAATTTGAAAGGCAGAGTACAAGGAGAGACAGAGACATAAATTTTCCATCTTGCCAGGTGCCCACAACAGATAGGGCTGGGCCAGGCCAAAGCCAGGATGTGACAACTCAATACAGGTCTCCCATGAGGTACCAGAGGTCCAGATACTTTAGCCATCACCCGCTGCTTCCAATGGTACATATTAGCAGGAAGCCGGGATTGGAAGCTGAGCCAGGATGAAGCCAGGCACTCAGATAGGGGATACAGGCATCCCAAGTAGTATCTTAACTGCTACCCCAAATGCTCACCCCTTTTCCTATGTCTTAAAATTTTGTCCAATGTAGTAGATTCTTATTCAGTGATTAAGCATGAGCAAAGATATCCTAATCAAAGAAACATAATAGGGGCCAGCATTGTACTGTAGTGGGTAAAGCTGCTGATGCAATGCCAGCAGCACAAACGGTCATTGGTTCATGTCCTGGCTGCTCCACTTCTGATCCAGCTCCCTACTAATGGCCTGAGAAAAGCAGCAGAAGATGGCCCAAGTACTGGGGCTCTGGCAACCCATGTGGGAGACCTGGAAGAAGTTCTGGCTTTGGCCTGGCCCAGCCTTGGCTGTTGCAGCCATCTGGGAAGTGAAGCAGATGGCAGATCTTTTTTCTCCCT
This sequence comes from Oryctolagus cuniculus, assembly GCF_964237555.1. Lineage (NCBI taxonomy): Eukaryota > Metazoa > Chordata > Mammalia > Lagomorpha > Leporidae > Oryctolagus > Oryctolagus cuniculus. Next base: position 145,610,165 of record NC_091436.1, on the reverse strand, counting down.
CTCTCTGTATAACTCTGACTTTCAAATAAATAAATCTTTAAAAAAATAATAATAAAATGGCAAAGAAAATCATTCCTCCCTTACTCTTCCTCTTGGCTGTCTACTGGCTTCTTTACTTCTCTTCTCTTCACAGTGACATGTCTGAAAGACCTGTCTGCCCTCACTCCCTCACCAACCCCCAACCCCGGTCCTCCTGCCACCTTGAAATGCAGTGGCTGGGGACCTGCACGTCACTCAACGCAGGGCCCGCTCCCTCCCTCCAGACCTCTCAGCAGACTCAGGTTCTCCACTCCCACCTCTCTGCAACCTCCTCCTCACTGCCTCCAGGACTCCACACTCTCCTGATTGACAGTCTTGCCCTCTGGCCACCCCTCTTCCATCTCTGAAACATTTTTCAACTCAAGTTTTAAATGCTGGAATTGTAGTGACCCCAGGATGGATCACAGGAACTCAAATCCAACAGACACAAGGCTGCATGCATGACCTTTCCTCCTAAATCCTGCTTCCTTCTCTCTCTGTGTGTCTGGCATGTCCATCCTTGGCAGTTGTACTACCCAGAAGCCTGGCAGTCGTTCACAACGCTGCTCCTTCTCCTACTCTGCTTCCCAATAAATGCCTGCTGGACATCTCTACCTGTCTGCCACCTCCTCAAACTCAATCCAACTTAGAAGTTTTGGATTCCACCTTTCCCAACTTACCAACAAAACTGTTCTCCTGTCTCCCAGCGTCCTCTTTTAGGTAAATGGTACCAGAGATAAAAACCCATCACCCTGGATTCCCCTTTTCCTCAAACTCCATGACTGAAATACCCGAGTACTTCAAAAAGTTCCTTGAAAAAATTGAACTAAAAAATAATTTGAGTGTAAAACAATTTTTGAAATCCAGGCATAGTTTTTTCATAATGTTCATTTTCCATTAACTCTTTAAAGACGCCTCATGTGCCCCAAATCCAATCACAAATCCCCACTCCACTGCAGGTCACCATCTCCTCTTTTGTGGTCCCTGCAATAGCTTCCTCACTAGTCTCTGGGCTTTTTCTCCACACAGCAATTTTTAGACATTTTTATTTTCTTTTTTCTTTTTTCTTTTTTATTTTTTTTATTTTTTATTTTATTTATTTTTTATTTTATTTTATTTTTTATTTTCTTGCCCCAAACCCTGCAATGAATTTGTATTTAGTTGGAGTATCTCTCTAACTCTTGACTATGGCTTTCAAGCTCCCATATGCCTTAACTCTTGGCTATTACCCACACCTCATTTCTACCACGTTCCACCTCCACCAAGCTCTGGGAAAATGGGCCCTCCTGCCAGTTCATCAGCAGCCAGACTTGTTCTGCCATTGGGTCCTTCCTGGCACTTGCCATTCCCTCTCCTTGCAAGGTACCTTCTCCAGACACCTTGTGGTTACTCCATGAGGAACGCCACTCCATGTTACCATATCAGACATGCCTTCCCCCTAACTCTAAAAGCCAGCCTGCCCTGCCCCGATGGGTCTCTCTACGTGGCTTTATTTTTCTTCATAGCCCTCCCAACTTGTGCCCTGTTTGCCGCCCCACTAGAAGGTCAGTTATAAGAACAGACATTTTGTCTTGGTTTTTGAAGGATCCTTAGAAAACATGTAGAAGGTACTACAGAACATGTTGAACGATTTAATACCCCAATCCTGTACCTCTTTTCATAAATGTCCATTGCATAAATATCCTTTCTCAGTCTGTTCTGCCAGTAGCCCATACTCAGGCGCAGTTATCTCGGGTCTTGGCTTCTCTTTAGCCCACTCACTGGACTTCTGCATCTGCTTTCGCCTCTTTCTATTAATTCTCCCCAATGAAGAGAAAAAGAATTTTATTTTATTTATTTTTATTTTTTAATTTTTTTTTGACAGGCAGAATGGACAGTGAGAGAGAGAGAGAGACAGAGAAAAAGGTCTTCCTTTGCCGTTGGTTCACCCTCCAATGGCCGCTGCGGCCAGCGCACCGCGCTGACCCGAAGCCAGAAGCCAGGTGCTTCTCCTGGTCTCCCATGCGGGTGCAGGGCCCAAGCACTTGGGCCATCCTCCACTATACTCCCTGGCCACAGCAGAGAGCTGGCCTGGAAGAGGGGCAACCGGGACAGAATCCGGCGCCCCGACCGGGACTAGAACCCTGTGTGCCGGCACCACAGGCGGAGGATTAGCCTAGTGAGCCGCGGTGCCGGCCAAGAGGAAAAGAATTTTAAATAAATCTAAGTGTGATTCTTTCCCTAAGCAGCTTAAGATCCTTCCACGACTATCACCACTCTTTTTTCCTTCCTTATAATACTTACTATAACTGAGATTAAATAATTAGGTATATATAATTATGTATTCCTAAAAAATCCACTCTCGCCACTCACTCTACCCGTCAACATTAGCAGAAATTTCAATGATTACATTTCTTTGGTTAGAATTTCACCTCCAGAACGCTCTTCATGATGGCAGAAAATATCACTACAGGTTAGTCCAATAGAACAGAGGCTCCCTAGCAGTGAGCAATACTTTCAAGAAAAAGACTTATGCCAGACCTGTTTTTATAGACAAGAAGCACCGGAAACTGTGGGACACTGTTGGGAAAGCTCAGGCAAAGAGAGGCATATCAAGAGGAGGGTAGTGAATTCCAAAGGAGCATTTATCTGCCTTCCTACTCAACTATGTTACAGACAATGCTGCTCAAATGTTAATATCCACTAAAGTCACTTGAGGATTTATTAAAAATACAGTTTGTGATTCAGCAGCTCCAGGTCAGGGCCTGAGACTCTGTTGTCCTTTCCAGTTCCCAGATCTTGTTGATGCTGTTGGCAGACAGATCACATCTGAGTACCAAGATCTACTTAGCTGTTTAATAGAATCATCTAAGGAGATTTCTTTTCTTTTTACATTTATCAGAAAGGCTGAGAGATAGATATATAGAGAGAAAGACACAGATAGAAATCGTCCACCCACTGGCTCATTTGCCAGATGCCCACAACAGCCAGGGCTGTGCTAGCCAAAACCAGGACCTGGAGCTCAACCCAGGTCTCCCATATGGGAGGCAGGGACCCGAGTACTTGAACCTTCACTGCTGCTTCCCAGTGTGCATCAGCAGAAGCCAACTCAAACCCAAACACTCAAATGGGCTGGTGTACAAGTGGGTCTTAAAAACCTCCACACTACTGGGGAGATTTTCTTTTCTTTTTTTTGAAGAATTATTTTTATTTATTTGAAATACAGAGTTACAGAGAGAGGTAGAGCCAGAGAGAGAGAGGTCTTCCATTCTTGCCCATGGTCAAAGGACCACAACAGCCAGAGCTGAGCTGATGCAAAGCCAGCAGCTAGGTGCTTCTTCCAGGTCTCCCACATGGGTGCAAGAGCCCAAGGACTTGGACCATCTTCCACTGCCTTCCCAGGCCATAGCAAAGAGCTGGATCGGAAGAGGAGCAGCCGGGACTCGAACTGGCGCCCATATGGGATGCCGGTGCTGCAGGCTGGGGCTTTAACCCACTGTGCCACAGCACCAGTCCTTACTGGGGGGATTTTCAAAGTCCATTGCCCAGATCCTCTAAGGAAATGATGCTGGCATCAATTTAAATACAGTTTTATTAAGATATACCTCACATACTATGCAATTCACCCCTCTAAAATATTTGATACAGTATTTCCTGGTATCTTCACAGTGTACAACCATCACCAGATTCAATTTTAGAGTATTTCATACTTCCCAAAGAAACTCTATGCCTGTTAGCACTTCCTCGTCACTTCTCCCACAAATTCTCCATGTCCCAGTCCTGGGCAAACACCGACATACTTTTTCTGTCGATTTGCCTATTCTGCACAATTCACATAAGTTAAATCATACAACGTGACCTTTATGACTGACTTCATCCACCTAGCATGGTGCTTACAAAGTTCATACAAGTTCACAGAAAATGTTTATTATGAAAATAGTATGCATGGATTCCAAAGGGGGCTTTTGCACCAAAATAAATGACACTTAAATCCATTTTTCCATGAACTTTGTGAGATGCCCTTATATTCATCCATTCATCCATTCAATATTTGGGCAGCTACCACTTTACGTCTATTCTGAAATATGCATCTATGAACAAGTTTTTGCATGAACACACATTTTCTTTTTTTTTTCTTAAAGATTTACTTATTTGTTTGAAAGGAGAGTTACAGAGAGGCAGAGGCAGAGAGAGAGAGAGGTGTCTTCCATCCACTTGTTCACTCCCCTAGATGGCCACAACAGTTGGAACTATGCTATCCAAAGCCAGGAGCCAGGAACTCCCTCTGGGTCTCCCACGCAGGTGCAGGGGCCCAAGGACATGGATCATCCTCTACTGCTTTCCCAGGCCATCACAGAGATGCTGGATCAGAAGTGGAGCAGCCAGGACTCGAACCAGCGCCCAAATGGGATGCCGGCGCTGCAGGCAGTGGCTTTACCCACTACGCCACAGCACCGGCCCCAAACAAACGTTTTCATTTCCCTTGGGTATATATCAGGGATTATGGCACGTGGCACCTCTATTTTTACCTTTTGAGGACCTGCTATGCTATTTCCCAAAGCACCGTCATCACTTTACCTTCCCATCAACAGTGTATAGGGGTTCCAATTCCTTCAAATCCTCACAAAATTTTATTATTTTCTGTGATTTTTTTTTAATTATAACCTTCCTAATATGAAGAAGTGATACCTCATTGTGGGTTTGATATGCATTTCTCTGTGGCTGAAGATTTTTAGCTTATTGATAATTTGTACACATTATGTGGAGGCGGTCTACTCAGAACTGTCTACTCCTCTAGCCATTTTTAACTGGATTATTTGTATTTTTATTATTGTGTTTCAAGAGCTCCTTATATATTCTAGGGATGTCCCTTATGAGGTATGATTTGCAACTATTTTCTCCCATTCTGTAGGTTATTGCTTAACTTTTTGGATGATATTCACTGTTCATGAAAGTTTTATATTTTATAGAAGCCCAATTTATCTGTTTTTCCTTTCATACTTTTGGTGCCATATATTAGAATACTTAACCCATGGTCACGAGGATGTGTCTCTTTTCCTAGCTCTTCTATTTAGGGTATGATTTATTTTGGTATGAGGAAGTGCTCTAACTTCATTCTTTTACAAATGGATATCCAGTTGCCGCAATACCATTTGTTGAAAATTTTTTCTTCCTTCCTTGAGTTGTCTTGGCACCCTTGTTGAAAACTAACTGAAGAGGATGATGTTTGGTCTAGTGATTAAGCCACCAGTTAAGATGCCCCCATTCCACATTGGAGGGCCTGAGTTTGACAATCGACTTCAGCTCCCAATTCCAGCTTCCTGCTAATGCAAACCTGGGAGGTAGTAGTGATGGCTCAAGTATTTGGGTTCCTGTTACCCATGTGTGAAAACTACATTGCCTTCCTGGCTCCCAACTTTAGCCCAGCCCAGTCTCAACTATTGCAAGCACTCAGGAGTAAATCAGCGGGTAGGAGCACACACTCTTTCTTTTTCTTTAATGTATTAAAATATTTTACCAATCGACATTGAATATGAGGATTTGCTTCTGGACTCTCAATTCTATTCCAATGATCTTTCTACCCTCATGAGAGTTATCAGACTGTTTTTATTATGATCACTCTGTAGTAAATTTTAAAATGAAGAAGAAGGTTCTCCAACTCTTGTTTTTTAAATTGTTTTGACTATTCTAGGTCCCTCATATTTCCATTTTAATTTCACTTTTTAAGATTGATTGATTTGAAAGGCAGAGTGACACATACAGAGAAATCTTCCATCTGCTGGTTCACTCCCCAGATGTTCACAACACCAGGTCTGGGCCAAGCTGAAGTCAAGAGCCAGGAACCCCATCCAGGTGGCAGGGACCCAAGTATATGGGTAATCTTTTGCCATCTTCCCAGGCATTTTAGCAGGGAGCTGGATTGGTAGCTGAGCAGCCAAGACTCAAATCAGCACTCTGATATGAGATGCCAGAGTTGCAAGTGGCAGTTTAACTCACCGTGGTATAATACCAATCCCTCCATTTGAATTTTAGTATCAGTTTGTCAATTTCTGCAAAGAACAACTGGTATATTTGTAGGGACTATGTTGAACCTGTAGATCCATTTGGGGAATGTTGCCATCTTAACAATATTAAGGCTTCTAATCCATGAAAATGGACATCTTTCCATTTCTTCAGTGTTTTTAATTTCTTTCAAGAATGTTGTAGAGCATGTAGAATCTATGCTTTGTACTTTTTTTTTAAATTATTTCTAAGGATTTTAACCCTTTTGCTGCTTTTGTAAATGGAACTGTTTTTAATGCCATTATAATATCATGTTTGTATACAAAAACACAATTGATCTTTGTATATTGACCTTGTATTACTTGTGGAACAGTATTTTTAAACTCTTGAGATTATAATGTGCCACCAGCTCTGGGAACCACCCATGCCCTCAGTTCTAATCGGAGAAGATACTTCTACATCCATCATCACTGCTTCTAAGTCATTCAATAATGCTGAGCATATGAACTCCAGGGAAGGAAGGACTCTTTCCTATCCAGCATCTCCATGGAGACTGCATGCATCCAGCTAGATCCAGAAGATGTAGCAAAGAAGGCTCAAGGAGAAGATTTTATTGGTAAAAGATAAAACTCTGATGGAGAAACTTTAAATAGTTAACCCAAATGGTTTAAATGGTTTAATAGTGATGTTACTTTTCCTGAAAAGTGCATGACAGTCTACCTTGTAAGTACGAGAACAGTCATTCAACATGGGAGATTGGACTTCCATTCGATATGGGCTTTGGTGAAAAGTACCTCCAGTTCCCATCAAGCAATAGTCAACAAACATTTCTATCTTTATCTCAAGTGATCATGAAATATCTAAAATAAGAAACTCAGTGATTGAAATAGCTTTGAAGAGAAATCCCCTGCAAATGCTTCAACTTAGTCCAGTGCCTACAAGGAAGCCAATTCACTCTGTTAAACTAGAACATCCCAATATGAGTAATTCCATAACTCTTCAGACGACCTTCCAGAAGTTTTTCTTTTGCCCACCTGTACTGCCTTCCTTAGCAGAAGGAGGCCTCAATTCTTAAACTAGTCCCAAAGAGATGTATCTGCGCCAAGTGCTATCTTATGACACAGTATGCCCAGAAAAGCAACCAATGGCTCCAGGAGAAAGAAAACAAGAAAGCTTGCCAAGTTTACATCCTTCTATTTCCTCCAAAGAAACATTAGCTCTCAGAGCTGTAATCCCTCAGCTGGCACCAAGGTTCCAGCAAACAGGCCCAGCACAAGCAGTGAGAATATGCACACCCCGGACTCGGCACAGGCAGATTCCATTGAACTCATTTGTCACTTTCTTCTTCCTCCCCCTATAAGAATCCCTGCTTGAACTCCTAGGCAGTGCTTTTGAATCTCTCAGGATGCACAGAAGGTCTCAGCAACAGAGAAAGAAACAAAACGTAAATTAATACGAGGTGAAGAAATCTCCCCTAGCCACTTAGCACTACACAAGTTATCTGAAGAAAATACAACGATGTAACCCAATCTAAAGAAACACATTGGGTACTAAAATTTTCCTGGAGAAATCAGAGTCAGTAATAAAACTATACCCTGCAAAAAAGATGCAATGGCTAGTTATGTAATAAAGCAAGTGAAGATATGTGTTAGAAGCTGCTGTGGTTTGAATGATGGTGTTTCCGGGGCTGGCACTGTGGTGTAGTAGGTTAAGCCTCCACCTGTGGTGCCAGCATCCTATATGGGTGCCAGTGTATGTCCCAGTTGCTCCTCATCTGGTCCAGCTCCCTGCTAATGACCTGGGATGGCAGCAGAGGATGGCCCAAGTACTTGGACCCTGCACCCACATGGGGGACCCAGGGGAAGGTCCTGGCTCCTGGCTTCAGATTGGCTCAGCTCTGGACGTTGCAGCCATTTGGGGAATGAACCAGTGGGTGGAAGACCTCTCTCTCTGTCTCTCCATCTTTCTGTCTGTAACTTTGCCTCTCAAATAAACAAATAAATCTTAAATAAATAAAGGTGTTTCCTCCAGAATTCATGTTGAAACTTGATCCCCATTGCAATCATATTAAGAGGTGGGAGATGATCAAACCACAAGCGCTCCACCCTCTGAATGGGAGGGCATCCTTCTATAGGGGCTTGAGGTTGAGGGAGAGCTCTCCTGCTTTGCTGTGAAGACACAAGGCACCACCCTGGAAGACAGCAGCCCTCATCAGACAACCATCCTGCTGCCACCTTCACCTTGGGCTTCCCAGTCTTCAGAACTGACAGTAGTAATTTTTTCTCCTTTCTAAGATTTATTTGAAAGTCAGAGTTACAGAAAGAGAGAAAGAGAGAGAGAGAGAGAGAGAGAGAGAGAGACAGAGAGTGACATCTTCCATCTGCTGCTTCACTCCCCAAATGCAGCTGGGGCTGCAAGCTGAAACCAGGAACCAGGAGCAACTCCTGGGTCTCCCACGTGGGTGCAGGGGCCCAAGCACTTGGGCCATCTTCAACTGCTTTTCCCATGTCAGCAGGGAGCTGGATTGGCAGCAGAGTGGCCAGGATTCAAACTGGCACCCATATGAGACGTTGGCACTGCAGACAGAGGCTTATCCCGCTGTGCCACAGAGCTGGCCCCAAAATAAATTTCTATTGTTCACAAGTTACCTCATCTCAAGTTTTTTATTACAGTAACACAAATGGACTAAGACAGAATCTAAGAGGCCGTAGGCATATTCATTGCAAAATTCTTTCACCTTCTTTGAATGTTTGAAAACCTTCATAGCAAACTGTTGTCCAATTTTTTAAACTAAATTCAAAAGAAAAAAAAAACTGACATCATTCATCAAATCTCAGATTTCAACATTCCTTAAAGCATACATCATCTCTACTATATTTTAAATAAAACACCAGTATCTGTTTCAGTACTTAAACCAGAGTTAGAACAAATTATAGTGAAAGAACATCTTATGAATTAAAACTAATGGGACAAATATTAATTTGTGACTATCTAGATTTTTGAAATTTTAAAAGAATATTTACATTGTATACATGAAAGCTAATATGCCATCTGTTATATTTTCCTACAGTATATACCTTATAAAGTTAGCATGCAAAATAGCTCACATTAACGACCCAGAAGTTGAACAACGGTGATGCTGTCACAGCTGCCTGGAGAGGCCATTGTTTCTCTATGTGAATGATGATTAGGAGTACGCACTATTGGTTGAGAATAGACCTAAGCCCTGAACAAACTGCCTCCCTGGTTAGTTATAAGACACAATCTCCTAGATGCAAGAAACATGAAATCTGAAAGGTTGGGCAGCGACTAGGTTAGTTATTAGGAAACTTATTTTATTCAAAATTAATTTGAAATAATTTTATTTGGTTACCCCATGGTATAATCAGGGTAACTTCCTAATTATAATTTAAATAGCATCAAAACTACAACTTTCCTTACCTTATAATATACCCCCAAAAGTTTAATTCTACAAAACTCTAAGTTTTTTTTTTTTTACATTCTGTAAAAAGTAAGTTTCCAGAAATCATTGGTCTTTATATTTGGCAATTTTTTCCAATGCAATTGCCATAATTTGAACCAGTCTTCCTTTTCTTTCTCTTAGTAAATCCATGTGTTACAGACATGAGGCTACTTTTCTTTAAAACAGTTATTTTATTTATTTATTGAAAATCAGAGTTACAGAAGGAGAAGGAGAGGTAGAGGTCTTCCATCTGCTGGTTCACTCACCAACTGGCCACAACGGCCGCAGCTGCGTCGATCTGAAGCCATGAGCCAGGAGCTTCCTCTGGGTCTCCCACATGGGTGCAGGGGTCTGAGGACTTGGGCCATCTTCTACTGCCTTCCCAGGCCACAGCAGAGAGCTGGATCAGAAGTAGAATAGCCGGGACTCGAACCGGCACCTATATGGGATTCTGGCACTGAAGGCAGTGGCTTTACGCCATAGCACCAGCCCCTATGAGGCTACTTTTGACTGTTGTTAAAATCTAACCCAGCTACTATCCTTGAACTACTACTTTCCAAATACATGAAGCTGATATATATTCCAGCAAACCAGACTCTCCTGGCAAAAAAACTTTATGATCTTGTTTCAGAAATGTGTGTCCATGGTCACAGAGAGAGCATATGTATTTCAAAACACATTATTAGTGAGCAATTAATATAGGCTTCACCAATAAAGTGGTCTCCAAGTACCCTAAACCAGTGCATCAGTATCACCTGGAGGTTGAATCAAAATACAGAGAGTTGGGCCCCATTCCCACAGTTTCTGATTCAGTAAGTCTAAAGTGGGGCTCAACAATTTTGCTTTCTAGGGTCTGCTGTTACCACATATCGTTGAGTTACCGCCTGTGCCTCTGGCAGCCTGTATCAGACCACTGATTTCAGTCCCAGCTGCTCTGTGTCTAGTCCAGCTCCCTGCTAACGCACCTTGGAAAGAAATGAATGATGGCCCATGTACCTGGGCTCCTGTCACCACGTGAGAAACCCAGATGGAATTCTGGGTTCTTCTTGGCTTTGTCCTGGGCCAGCTTTGCCATTCAAAATAAATAAAATAAATTTTTTAAAAAAGGTTATACACTCACTTCTGTTCTCTGGAAAGCTCTTTTGGGTCTTTTAAATCAGTTGTTCCCTACAACCATTGGTACCTACTAAACCTTTATATAGATGAGGATGCTTCAAAAAGTTCCTGGAGGCCAGATGCTGTAGTTCAGCAGGTTACCTGCATCCCATACCAGAGCGCCGGTTTGGAGTCCTCGCTACTCTACTTTTGATCCAGCCTCTCCTAGAAAGTAGCAGATGATGGCTCAAGTACTTGAGTTCCTGCTCACCCATGTGGGAGAATCAGACAGGGTTCTTGGCTCCTAGGTTTAGCCTGGCTCAGCCACCTGTGTTGCAGCCTTTGGGAAGTGAATTAACAAATGGAAGATCGATCTCTCTTTCTCCCTCTCCCACTCACTCCCTCTGCCTTTCAAATAAATAAATAAATCTTTTTAAAAAGTTCATGGGCCGGTGCCGTGGCTCACTAGGCTAATCCTCCACCTAGCGGCGCCGGCACACCGGGTTCTAGTCCTGGTCGGGGTGCCGGATTCTGTCCCGGTTGCCCCCCTTCCAGGCCAGCTTTCTGCTATGGCCAGGGAGTGCAGTGGAGGATGGCCCAAGTGCTTGGGCCCTGCACCTGCATGGGAGACCAGGAGAAGTACCTGGCTCCTGCCTTCGGATCAGCGCGGTGTGCCGGCCGCAGCGCACCGGCCATGGCGGCCATTGGAGGGTGAACCAAAGGCAAAAGGAAGACCTTTCTTTCTGTCTCTCTCACTGTCCACTCTGCCTGTCAAAAAATAAATAAATAAATAAAATAAAAATAAAAAGTTCATGGAATGGGCCCGGCACTGTGGCATGGTAGGTAAAGCCGCTACCTGCAGTGCTGGCATCCCATATGAGCACTGGTTCAAGTTCCGGCTGCTACACTTCCGATCCCACTCTCTGTTATGGCCTGAGAAAGCAGCAGCAGATGACCCAAGTCCTTGGGCCCCTGCACCCGTGTGGGACACTTGGAAGAAGCTCCTGGCTCCTGGCTTCGGATCAGCACAGCTCTGGCCGTTGTGGCCAATTGGGGAGTGAACCAGCAGATGGAAGACCCCTCTCTCTCTTTCTCTCTCTGCCTCTCCTTCTCTCTCTGTGTAATTCTGACTTCAAATAAATAAATAAATCTTAAAAAAAAAAAGTTCATGGAACATGAAATTAAAAGATAAAATTTATCTTGATGGAAAAATATTTTGAAATATATGCAAATGAGTTCATTTAAAAAGTTCATTGAAAATATATACCATGAAAAAACAATGCATGGATTTAAAAAAAATTTTGCACCAAAATAAGCTTATCTTCAGTTCTATTTTTCCATGAACTTTCTCAAGTGCCTTCATGTAAAATCAGTAACCAGTTGTCAGTTTGGGATTCAATAAGCCTTAGAAACTATAGGTAGGATCACTAAAACCTCTTATGAACCACGTTAACAAACTAAAATGGGGGAGCACACACTGCATGCTAGGCAGTACACTATTTATTTTCACAGTTCTTCTTCCAGCCAAACAATGCTCTGATCCAAGCATTAAGAGCATGAATCATGGGCAAGTTACTAAATTCTGCGTTGGTTTCTTCATCTATAAACTGGAGGCTAAATGTAAATAAATTTTTCTTTAAAGTACCCTTGCATAATACACATTATCAGGCAAGTCCTCACGTGCCCTTGTTTTTCCTCCTTCCTTGATTTCTTCCCACCAGATGACTAAATGGAAATTCAAAGAGAGTGAACAAACACCCTCTCCAGAAGTCACACCAAGAGGACATCCTTACTCAAGGATGGAAAGGTTCAGAACCACCGAGGCTTCCTGTTGGCAGAGCTGACTATAACTCACCTGATTCCAAGAGGTATGCTGGAATCCACAACACCACCTGACCTAACCAATCGTGGATGAACTGAATTGTTCAGAAAACAGGATTCTTGGGGTTGGTATTATGACACAGTGGGTTAAGCCATTGCCTGCAATGCCAGCATCCGACAAAGGAGTGCCAGTTCCAGTCCCAGCTTTTCTGCTTTGGATCCAGCTCCCTGGTAACACACCTGCTAAAGCAAAAGGCAGCACAAGGGCTTGGGTCCCTGCCACCCTGTGGGAGACGTGGATGGAGTTCCTGGCTCCCGGCTTTGGTCTGGCCCAGCCCTGCTGGTTGAGTAAACCAGTGAGGGAAGCTCTCTCTGTGTGTGTCTCTTCCTCTCTATCACCTGCCTTTCAAAATAAATAAGTAAACCTTTAAAAAAGAAAGAAGGAAGGAAGGGAGGGAGGGAGGAGGGACGGAAAGAAATAGATTTTTTTTGTTGTTTTTTAGCTGCCTATGTTTGTAAAATTTCTATTTCCTAGTAACATCTCGCCACTCTACATAAATATTTTTTGTGACTTTCTTTCTCCTGTTGCCTTAGGACCACTGCTATAAAAAGTATTTTTTCATTCATTTATCTCCCCTATGTGGAATACTTTTCTAGATACAGTCCATTTCTGCTACCTTGACGATATTGTGAATACCACAGCATAAAATCAGCCACAACTGTACATGCATTGATCAGACTGTCTTTTTTAAAAAAAAAAATAGATAAAATCAGGAGATGAGCTTGTTTTTATACAGTCTTCTTCCTCCTTTGAGAAGGAAGCATGGATTAAACACTGAGATATGCTCTTCTCACATATAAGATTAGAGAAGGTGAAAAGTTTGAAAATACCCTGGGTGTCAAAAGAAGGGACTTTCCTATGCTACTGGAGGGATTGCTACATTGGCAGAACATTGTGGGAAGGTCATTTGACATTGCTTTTAAATGTGCATACCTTTTGATGAAGCAATTCTAGTTCTGAAAATGTCTCATGGGGCAGATATTTTCACATTTACATAAATACAGGAATTTTCATTTATAAAAGCAAAAACCAGAAACAACCTTGAAATCCAGTATTAGGAGGGGCCTGGTGAAACAAATTTTGATACATGCATACCATAAAACATTATGTAACTCTTAATAAGAAAAGTAAGTCTGTATAGCTTATACAAAAATGTGTCTGCAGTATACCGAGTTAAATTTGTAAAACTTGAGCTAAAGAAAAGTGTCCATAATGATCCCTTGTCTCCATTAAGTGATGCAAATGAATATGCACCCATCCATATTTATGTCTGTTGCTTTATACACAGGGAAAGTATCTGGAAGAGGGAGTACAGGTGAATTGTTCATATGTTCAACACTTTTCAAAGCTTCTGTTTTATTTTAAGATAAGCATGTATTTACATATATAATTTAAAATTAGCTCCAATTTAAAAAGAAGTGAACAAGTAAAAATGGGCTAGGAGGGAGGAAACCAGCACCTGAGATTTCACTATATTTCTAGTTAAATTCTCTGCCCCCATCAGGGTACATGAAATTGGCCACCAAAAGCTTTGCATTTACCTCAAGTCTCATCTAGAACTGAAAACTGTTGTGGGTTAGCAATTGAAGGGAAGAGAGAATTCAACTATAAGGCCTTTCCTGTAGATTCTTCCATTGAGGGGGTGGGTGGTTCTTGATTTGCCTGTTGGCTTCCTAGTTCTACAGAAACAGAGGAACTAAAATCCTATGCACCCCACCCTTGAATTTCTGTAAACTTTGTAGAAATAGTTGAAGTTGGGAGAGGTAAATCTTTAGTGATGGCACAACATCCCATGCCTGACTCAAGTATTTTACATAAATGTATTTCAGTTTATTTGAAAGGCAGGGAAACAGACAGAACTCTTCTATCTATTAATTCACTCTCCAAATGTCCACAACAGCCAGGGCTGGGACAGACCAAAGCCAATCTGGGTTTTCCACATAGGTAGCAGAGACCTAAGTACTTGAGCCCTTACCTGCTGCCTCCCAGGAGTACACATTAGCAGGAAGCTGGAAGACGAAGATGAGCCAGGACTTGAACACAGGCATTCAGATATGGGAAGCAGGCATCCCATGCAGTGTCTTAACTACTATGCTAAAGGCCCACTCCTGACCCAAATGCTTTTAGAAAGTGGCAACTAATGAATGATTTGCTTGGAATGGCCAAATAGGCCTCAAAACATATTCACAAATACAATATATCATTACATTAGTAAACAAGTCATTACTATATACCAGCTTCATGATCTTGAAATTAGGGGTACTTTTTAATGCTCAACTCAGATACTTTTATAAATGTAATGAGTTAGAGCACTTAGAACAATGCCTTGGACTGAGCAGTGTTCAATAAACGCTAGCTACTATTACTGTACCAACTGTGATGATGGTTTTTTCCTAGCTTCTCCCCTTAGTGAGCTTCAAATCTAAGTGGAAAGATAAAATGAACCAATGTTAAATGGCTAGAATATAAGGCAATACAGATATTTCTATAAAATCTCCTTTTTGGTTCAAAATGCCTTCAGAAAAGCCTATTTTACATTAGCCTACTCAATGCCACCAATAAATTCCGCATCACCTAGTATATTACCTATTGAATAATTGAATAATGAATGGAGATGTGCCTTGATCCAGCAATGAAATGCCATGAGGAATCAAGCTGTCGAGTAACAGCCAGACTGGGCCAGGCCAAAGCTAGCAGCCAGGAATTTAATCTTGGTCTCCCACACAGGTGGCAGAGACTCAACTACTATGTGACATCACCACTGCCTCCCCCAGGATGCACACTGGCAGGAAGCTGAAATCAAGAGCAGAGCCAGGACTCTGCAGCAAGCCGCCCTCTGATTCTGTGCTTTCACGCGTGGTTGGTCCCTTCTCCCTGGAGCACTGCTCCCTCCCAGGGCCCCATTCATACAGCCGCCAAGCAACCTCCCAATCATCTTTTCAGCCTCAGCTCCTCAGGAACTCTTTGCTAAGCTCAAGTCTAGTACAAGTGAGTTTCTGCATGCTCCCACGGCACACTGTGCTTCCTCAATCAGAGGCTCTGCTTCCCACACAAGGGCCGAATGGGTTATGTGTGACGCGTGATGCACTGCCATTTGCTCTACAGTTAGCACAGTGCCTGGACACAGGGCATCAAGTGGCTGGGTAGAGCTTGAACTAAGATGGGAGGAGACTTAGAGGGAATTACAATCAGGGCACAACTTCAAAAGAATAAATAAACTGTGGTGACTTGTTAGGGGGACGTTCTCTCGTTGTAGCATGGTTTGCATGTTTGGCAATAAGCCTATCACCTTCTGATACATGGTTTGCAGAATTAAAGGTTGGCAAAGGTCTGCTTTTTAGAAAAGAAACCATATAGCATACAAGCAGATCACCAACTTCCCATCTTCTCAGCATTTCTTTGTGCAAAAACAATAAAATTGTGTTCCGTCGTACAGCTCCCCCACTCCCAGTCTGCTACCACACGCTTTCTCAGTGCAGAAAAGCCTAAAAGGACTCGTTCAACCTCTGATCAAAATCAAGAGTGTTGTGCAAATGGTACTTGTTTCAAAAGAATTCTGTCAATCCAAGGAGGAAATAAAGCACCATTTGTGAACATACCCGCTCTAAGGTGAGACATTCCAAGATACACCCAAAAACTGCATAGTTTTCAGGTTCAATAGAGTTGTGTAAATATACAAACACAATAAATACAGGAATACCGCACACTTTAAGGAATTTTCCCACACTAAGAAAGGCTATGAGACGCTCACTTAAAAAAGGGAAATTTTTCTGGAGCGAGGGGCCTTATAGAGGAAAAAAACTGAAGGATTTGTGCCTTCAACTGTGTTTGCTAGAAGTGGATTCCAACACGGAGAATGCCGTAAGGACTCACTGGGTATCCCTTCCACAAAGCAATGCTTAGATCCGAGTAAGGCAGGATGGGGCACGAGGAGATCCCAACAGTGCAGCTGCAACTGGGGCCTGAGTTGGTGCCCTCCAACAAGGTGTTTAGGGGTGGGAATGGCCCTACAAAGTGACCTCTTCCTAGGCCGTGGGGGCCAAGACCTTCATGTGTCTGCAGCGGCCACTGATGTGCAGGCCAGCCCCGGGGAATGGGGAACGGGACATACATCACCCTCTGGAGGGATCTGGTGAGAACAGTGTCCACACCAGTTGTATTTCCACGCCAAATAGAGTAAGGCCTTGCTTATCTGATTATGGGATCTAAATGCATGTGAATAATTAATATATTTAATTATGTATCTCCTTCAGCAAACTGAAATCTCCCATAGGAGAATGAATGATCTGGCTAGTTAAAATAACTGATGAGTTAGGGCTGGCATTGCAGCTCAGCGGGTTAAAGCCCTGGCCTGCTGCACCAGCATCTCATAGAGGTGATGGCTCAAGTTCCGGCTGCTCCACTTCCGATCCAGCTCCATGCTAATGCACATGGGAAAGCAACAGAGGATGGCCCAAGTACTTGGGCCCCTCCACCCACTGAGGGAGGCCCAGAAGAAGCTCCTGGCTCCTGGCTTTCGTCTGGCCCAGCCCTGGCTGTTGCAGCCATAGGGGGAATGAACCAGTGGATGGAAGATCTCTCTCTTTTTCTTTCTTCTCTCTCCCCCTCTCTCTGTAACTCTCTCTTTCAAATAAATGAAGTAAATCTTTTAAAAAAAATAAAGAAAGAAGAAAACACTATGGGGAGGGTTGGAATCTCAAGAACTGTTATAGAAATATCCCAAAACAGAGAAATGATTTGCTCAGAGCCATAAGCCATTGACAGAATGGGAACCAGAACCAGACCTGACTGTCAAGACTTCCCTGTCATAGCTCACCCCTCCCAAGCTGGACTGAGTACTGCAGAGTTTTTTATGAGTAACCTCATCCTTGTCCTCCAACAGAAAGATAAACTTCATTCAAATAATACAAAGTCAGCCAGTAGGATCACATTTTAACTAATAATAGCAAAACTGGATTTCATCCAGTTTGATCTTACAGAGCAGAACTAGGGGGCAAGTATGTGGCCCTGTAGTTAGGATACCCACATCCCACATTGCAGTACCTATTTTTGATTTCCAGCTCTTGCTCCTGACTCTAGCTTCTTGCTAATACAGTGATAGTGGGAGATGGCAGAAAATGGCTCAGATGATTGGATGCCTAGCACCCAAGTGGAAAACCTGGTTTAAGTTTTCAGTTTCTGGTTTGGGCCTGGCCAGCCTCGCTCCAGCTATTGTGGGCATTCAATGAGTAAATCAGTGGATAAAATCTGTTTCTCTCTCATAAATAATTTAAAAAAAAATATTTTAAAGAGCAGAACTAGCACTAATACTTACAAATTAAATTTTAAAAGGTTCCAAATTAATGCAAGAAAAGATAGTTTAGAATTAGAATTTCCTACCACTGAATAGGCAAAATTATAGTATATTTCAATCCTGTAACTTTTTAGTCAAAAACTAAACATCACACTAAAACCAGTAGAGATACAAATGCTAGTTCTATTGGCTTTATATATATATTGGTTTTATATACTGTATCTCAGTATATTCCAGGCACTGTAGTGTGTGCTATATAGTCTACTATAATCTTCTCTATAATCTCATGGTAGGATTTATTACTATCCCTATTTTATATAAAAGAAAATGAAGTCCTAGACTGCTCAAGGTCATCAACAGCTACCACCTGCTGGTCTAGTAAGTATACTCTCTGGCCTGGACTACTACATTTGCCTCCTAACTAGTTGTGTTTTCATCCTGGCTTCTGTAGTTTATTTTCAAGGCAGCCCTGAATGATTTGGATAGTTGATGTTATATATCAACTTGACTGAGCCAAGGGGGTGCCCAGATATTTGGTCAAACATTCATGAGGATGTTTCTGGAGGAGATTAGCATTTGAATCAGTGACTGAGTAAAGCAGATGACCTTTTTCTCTGTGGGTGGGCACCATCCAATCCATTGAGGGCTTGGCTAGAACAGGAAAGAGGAAGAAGGTGCCTCACAGCTTGAGCTGGACATTAGTCTTCCTGCTCTCAGACGAGGCCTCATCACACAGGCTCTCTTGGTTTGTAAGTCTTCAGATTCAGACTGGAACCTACACCATCAGTTCTCCTGGTTCTCCATCTTCCAGATGGCAGACTGTAGGACTCAGTCTCCATAGCTGGAAGATCCAATTCCTTGTAATAAATCTATAATCATATCTATGCATGCACACACACACATACGCACACACACACAAGCAGGTGCTCCAAAACGTTCACAGAAAAATGGAATTAAAAAGTAAGCTTATTTTTGGCACCATAGAAATCTGAAATCCATGAATAGTTTTTTCATAATATTCATTTTACATGAAGATTTTGTATATATATATATTTTGGGATATATATATATTTTCCTATGGTTATGTATCTCTGGAGAACCCTTACTAATATAGTAATCCATTTAAAACACTATCAGGAGGGTTGGCACTGTGGTGTAGCGAGTAAAGCTGCCATCTGCAGTGCCGGCATCTCTTATGGGCACCGGTTCAAGTTCTGGCTGTTCCTCTTTCGATCCAGCTCTCTGCCGATGGCCTGGGAAAGCAGTGGAACATGGCCCAAGTCCTTGGGCCCCAGCACCCATGTGGGAGACCTGGAAAAAGCTCCTGACTCCTGGCTTCAGATTGGCCCAGCCCTACCCTTTTTTTTATAATGGAATATTTTAATGTTTCGTTTTCCAGTTTCATACATATATGAAATTGGCCATGTTTATAAAACATGGAAGACTTCCTTAAATAAAGAAATGCATAATAAATGAATTAGAATGAATCAGTTTGCCCAGCTCTAGCCTTTGCAGCCATTTGGAGAGTGAACCAGTAGATGGAAGACCTCTCTCTCTGGCTCTGCCTCTCTGTAACTCTGCCTTTCGAATAAATAAACAAATGCATTGGCAGCCAGGAAAAGGATTTCTTTCATTAGGAGCATGAGGGGTACTAGAAGTCTTAAGATTCATTACAATTCTAGGACAATGTAATAGCAAAGACATTAGGGCCTAAGTAGTATGGATTTCTTTCACTGTTCTTCCCTCCTGGCCCATATTTGGAGAGTGAACCAGTAGATGGAAGACCTCTCTCTCTGGCTCTGCCTCTCTGTAACTCTGCCTTTCGAATAAATAAACAAATCTTTAAAACATTATCAGATCTTGCCACTCTGTGAATCAAAACCCTCTACTCTTAAATCAGAGTGAGGTCAAAATCCTTACCATAGCCTGTGAGGTCCTACACATTCTATACACAAACATCATCTCTCTAACTTTGTCTTCTGGTGGCTCCCCTATACACACACATACACACCCCTTCTCCAACCACACAGAGGGGCACACCAAGCACACTTCCAGCCTAAGGCCTCCACGCTGCTTCCCTCTGTCTAAAACATGTCAGTGGCTTGCTCCCCATTTCCTTCAGGTCTCTGCTCAGATAAGTTTATCAGTGAGACTTCCCTGACAATCCAACATGAAGCAGAAACCCCTACCCAAGAACACTCTCTACCCTCTCACTGTGCTCTGTTTTGTGACAGCACGTATCATCATCTGGCTTCTGTTTCTACTTGCTAGCAAGTTTGTCATGCAACTGAAGTTGAGCTCCTTAAAAACCAGGCCTTGACCCAATTGCTTGCCATTACATCCTAATCATCAGACTTGTGCAAGACACAGTAAATATTTGTTCAATAAATGAGGCTCAGGCAACTAAACTTCAGATGCTTCTCTGGAATGCCCAAACGCATTGGCAGCCAGGAAAAGGATTTCTTTCATTAGGAGCATGAGGGGTACTAGAAGTCTTAAGATTCATTACAATTCTAGGACAATGTAATAGCAAAGACATTAGGGCCTAAGTAGTATGGATTTCTTTCACTATTCTTCCCTCCTGGCCCATATTTTACTACTTTCCTTGAATAAGTAGGTGGTAAGCATTAGGCCTGGATGAGATCATAGGTCCAGGAAGCCAGCTCCTCCTTGAGTCATCTCTAATCCATTTCTCATGCTGTTACTATTTGGTCCCATTCGCAGATGCCATCTGACCCTGCAGCAACTCTGTTGTCAGTGGAAAATATAAGATTGAACTTGGCACTTCAAACTGGTGACTGGACCAATACAAATAAAATTTACTATCATTAAAACTCTTAACAGATATAAGCAGCAAGTATGTTGAAGTCAGTTCATAAAGATGAGAATAGGGGTCGGCACTGTGGTGTAGTGGGTTGGGCCTCTGCCTAAAGGGCTGGCATCCCATATGGGCACCAGTTTGAGTCCTGGCTGTTCTTCTTCCAACCCAGCTCTCTGCTATGGCCTGGGAAAACGGCGGAGGATAGCCCAAGTACTTGGGCCCTTGCACCTGCATGGGAGACCCAGAAGAAGCTCCTGGCTCCTGGCTTTGGATCAGCCAAACTCCAGCCATTGTGGCCATTTGGGGAGTGAGCCAGCAAATGGAGCACCTCTCTCTCTCTCTCCCTCTCTCTGGTTGTAACTCTACCTCTTATATAAATAAAATCTTTTTAAAAAGTTTTTAAAAAGATGAGGATAAACTCACTGACTTACTCTTGACCATCCAAGCAAATAAGAGAAAGCATAAAACTACCTTTGCAATCCAATGTACTTTAGTACCAAACACTAAAACAATAATAGAGTGATTTTAATGGTTAAAATTTAGTCTTGTCAACTTAATAGCAATAGAAGACATGGAAATCTCGAGGGATGGAGACTTCAGAAGCTTTAGAAAGTTTTGGCAGTTCATGTGACCAGAAGAAGTGAAAGAAAATTGTTCCGTGGCATTGGCTAACAGGTTTTTTTCTGTCAGAATAAGATCGAAGTCAGCGAACTCAAAAGGTTTCCATAGCCTTGGCAACTCATGGCTAGAGCCTAGGGAGATTACTGACACCATAAACAAGAGTGTCAATTTGTTAAGTCAACAACAGGAGTCACTGTGCACTTACTTCTCATGTGGGATCTGTCCTTAATGTGTTGTCCAATGTGAAATAATGCTATAACTAGTACTGAAACAGCACTTCACACTTTGTGTTTCCGTGTGGGTGCAAACTGATGAAATCTTTACTTAATATATACTAAATCGATCTTCTGTATATAAATATAATTGAAAATGAATCTTGATGTGAATGGAATGGGAGAGGGAGTGGGAGATGGGAGTGGTGTGAGTGGGAGGGAAATTATGGGGGGAAAAGCCATTGTAATCCATAAACTGTACTTTGGAAATTTATATTTACTAAATAAAAGTTAAAAAAATACAAAAAAGTATCATACTAAAAAAAAGAAAACTTTTATTTAATAAATATAAATTTAGAAAGTACAACTTTTGGATCATAGTGCTTTTCCCCCAATACCCGCCCTCCCACCCGCAAACCATCCCGTCTCCTACTCCCTCTCCCATCCCATTCTTCATTGAGATTCATTTTTAATTATCTTTATATAAATAAGAGCATTTAGTATATACTAAGTAAAGATTTCAACAGTTTGCACCCACACAGACACACAAAGTATAAAGTACTGTTTGAAGACTATTTTTACCATTAATTTGCATAGTATAACACATTAAGGACAGAGATCCTACATGGGGAGTTAAGTGCACAGTGACTCCTGTTGTTCATTAACAATTGACACTCTTATTTATGATGTCAGTAATCTCCCAAGGCTCTTGTCATGACCTGCCAAGGCTATGGATGCCTCTTGAGTTCACAAACTCAGACCTTATTTAGACAAGGCCATAATCAAAATGGAAGTTCTCTCCTCCCTTCAGAGAAAGGTACCTCCTTCTTTAATGGCCCATTCTTTCCACTGGGATCTCACTCACAGAAATCTTTCATTTAGGTCATTTTTTGCCACAGTGTCTTGGCTTTCCATGCCTGAAATTCTCATGGGCTTTTTAGCCAGGTCCGAATGCCTTAAAGGCTAATTCTGAGGCCAGAGTGCTGTTTAGGGCATTTGGCCAACAGTTGTAAGATGCCTCATTATTTCCTGCAGTTCTAGAGAGTTTTCAATGAAAGGTCCTTAAAATGGTACTAGAGTAACATGGCAAGTCAACAATGAATTATATTACTATATTCATCTTAGGGGTAAGTAGCTCTCAGACAAATGGAAGGGGCGGGTATTTGATGCAGAAGTAAAGATGCTGCTTAGGATGCTGTATCCCATGTTGAAGTGCTGGGATTCAAGTCCTGGCTCTGCTTCCTAATCCAGTTTCCTGCTAATGCACATCCTAGGAGGCAGCAGATGATGCATCAAATGCTTGCGTCCCTGACTCTCATATCAGGGACTCAAACTGAGTTCCAGGCTCAGCTGTGACCTGGTCCAGCATGGCTGTTGTGGTACTTGGTTAGTGAACCAGCAGAAGGAAGATGGCTCTCTGCCTATGTCTGTCTCTCTGCTTTTCAAATAAAATGAAAACAAATAAAACTTTTTTAATGGTAGCATGAGATACTCTTCCATCTGAATCTTTTACATCCATCAGAATTTTTTACATCCATCGGAAATGTGCTCATCTATTTACTTTTTAAAAAAAATTTTATTTATTTATTTGAATGTTAGTTACAGACAGTGAGAAGGAAAGACAGAGAGAAAGGGCCTCCATCTGCTGGTTCACTCCCCAGATGGCCGCAATGGCCGGAGCTGCGTCGATCCAAAGCCAGAAGCCAGGAGCTTCCTCCAGTCTCCCACATGGGTGCAGGGGCCCAAGGACCTGGGCCATCCTCCACTTCTTTCCCAGGCCACAGCAGAGAACTGGATCAGAAGAGGAGCAGCCAGGACTAGAACCGGCACCCATATGGGATGCTGGCGCCGCAGGCAGAGGATTAACCTACTGTGCCACGGCCGCCGGCCCCACTTTTTTTTCTTTTAAATCTTATTTATTTATTTGAGAGATAGAGTTACGGGGTGGGGGAGGGGGAGGAAGAGACAGAGAGAGAGAGGTCTTCCAACCACTGGTTTGCTCCCCAACTGGCCACAATGACTGGAGTTGGGCCAATCTGAAGCCAGGATCCAGGAGTTTCTTTCAGGTCTCCCACGTGGGTGCAAGGGCCTCAGTATTTGGATCATCTTCCACTGTTTTCCCAGGCCATTAGCAGGAAGCTGAATTGGAAGTGGAGCAGCCGGGACACAAACTGGCGTCCATATGGGATGCTGGGGATGCAGGTAGAAGCTTAGCCTACTATGCCACAGCGCCAGCCCCAACTTTCTCAGTTATATTGCTTTTTCCCTTGTCCTACTTTTGGAACTTCAGTTCAGAAGTCCAAGAACCATAAGCCACACTTAGAAAAAGTCCAACAGAGAAATTCCTCTCTCTATCCTTGCTGCTTGTCTCTGGATGTCTCAGAACAGTAGTGGAGTTGAACTCACCTGGATAGCTACCTTTTCAAAAAGACTAATGAGGAAGCTAGTCATATCTTTTATGAGTCTTCATTCCTCTAAAACACTTTTTTACAAACTGAGCAGCTCGGGATACCAACGGAACTTAGGAAAGAAAGGCATCATAATAAGGTCAGCTTGAATAGGCTTGGCACCGTGCCATATGCTTTAGTGCACAGCTCATGTATTACACCCCCTACCACACTCCAAGATAGGTGGTATCATCTCCTCCCTTTCACATCAAACAAGTGAGGACACTAAGCGCTGCAGATGCTAAAGAACTCACCCCAAATCGAACACCACTAAATGGAAAAGTCTGAGCTTGAGTCTGGCTCTCATGGTCTCCCTAACGGCCTTCTCAGACACTACGCTAGACTGCAAGGGAGAAATAGGGGCAGGAGTAGGAAAATGACATTCCTTTCTCCTAATGCAGATATCAGTTAGAATGCAGGAAAGAAGCACTGCACGCTCTCTGCCTTATTTGGAAGTTACCAGCCCACGAGTACACAGGCATGCACACACACACGCAAACACACACACATGAGCACACGCACTGCAAATCTTCCCAAACTGTAAACGTCTCCCAGGCCAGCCGTGGGCTTTCTTAAAGGTCATCCGACAGGCCCCAAGGGAAAGAGGGGTTTGGTCTAAAAAGTTTTTTATTTCCTCTCACTTTTTAAACATTGGAAAATCCATTTGGCTCAGAGAAATGAATAGTAAAAGGAGCTCTAACTACCCACGGCCAACAAAATGTAATGGAAAAGAGTCAGGAATATGGCTGGACTTTATTTTCTTTTTGCTCAGCACATCCTGACTTTAATCTGAAAGGTAAATAGGCCAGGCCCAACATACCAACTCTTTTTAGGTGAAATTATCTAGGTTATAAAAACAAGCAACAACTGTGTTTTCATTCTCCCTGCATCCATGGCTGACAGAAATAGCCTCCAAAATAAATCAGAAGCAAATACTGCCCACCCAGGGAGCAAACCACAAATTTTCACTACTTTGATAACTGACTTTTATGAAACCTTTTCCTTTCACCTGAATTAAAATTATGCGTATTGCAAAAGCCAGAAAGGGAAAGTTCAAATTTTCATAATTGGGTTATTTAAATCTGCAGGCAAAAAAAGAGAGTGAGAGAAGAGGCAGACTCTGTGCATGTTCTTGGGAGGCTTCTATCTCTGAAATATTTAACTTGCAGAATAGAATAAGTGATTACACAGTACCCCTCTCAGTAACCACCCAACATCACCGTCTTTGTCTGCATCATACACCTAGTGACCTGTGACTTTAGCCGTGCTGGTGGGAGCCACGCCCATTTGTGTCTTATCTGTGTAGTTTCTCTTGCCTTATTCTACATTTTCTTCTGCATATTACAGCTGAGAAAATAACCTAATGGAAACCACTCTCACACACCGAACACCTCCATCAAGAAACAGGACATATTTCTGGGTTACTGGATGAACACCCATCACACCCCTCTCTCTGGATGCCATTCACATCAAGAATTACCTCTGGGGAATAATTTAAAGCAGCATTCTACGAAGCACCAGTTATGGACAAGGTCATAGGTGTTCCACTGAAAGGGGGGGCACAGCTAAGTGGAAATGCTTCCTCCAGAGGTTCACGGGGTCCCTCCTTTCTTATCAGCCACAAGATTTCTCAGAGCCTCTGAAATGTGAATGTGCCTCACATCCCTCCAAGGACAGGAACAGAGAATGGGGCCGTTTTCAAGCTAATTTGAATGTGGAACACTTTATTTAAGAATCATTTGTGGCGCTCAGGGTTTGGGGCAGGGGAGGGCACGGACACACCTGGGGTGAGGTGGCACCCATTTAAAGGCCAGGCCTCCCTAAAGAGAGGGAAACATCTGGTAACATGCAGTAGTCCAGAAAGACACTCATCACCCTCCCATTCCGCATTCCCCGACACATCGCACTCAGCATTTGGAGCACGGTGAAGATCTCTACCACCTTCATGTTAAAAATTAGAAATCAGATATCCAGTCCCACAATGGAGTTAGCTGGGGTAGAGTTAGTACAGGAGCACGCTGATCTTGGAAATGAAAAGAATTGGAGCTCACAGCAAAACAGCCAGGGACGTCACTTGGAGAGGACAGGACACAGGCAGAATGTTTAAAAAGCTTTATTAAATCTATGGAAATATACCAGGACAGCACCAACAAAGCAGGAGAACCACTATATTTGGACATTTCCTGGGGTAGAAGAGGTCTTAGCAAAACCAATAAAATCATATTAAATAGCATATGCTGAAGAAATCTTTCCCAGTCAATAATTCAGAGATGTCATCCAATCTTATTTAAAAGTGGAATTTAGTAGTATGTGGCACGTCAAAAAATGCTACAAATTTCTTTTCAGCCAGCCTTGAAACCTCATGACATATTGATATCTTTAACTTAAGCGAAGAGTAAAGTCTGGGGCTATTAGACACATGTTGAAATCATTTTTTAAAAAAGAAGAAATAAATCTTGCATCAAAAAAAAAAAAAAACCAGCTATAGTATTTCAAGTGAGTGTGATTCTCACAGCAAATTTACAGACACTAATGTAATCATGCTCGTGCAGCTCACAATTTGGGCAGGTCACAGGTAAGGGGGAAATAAGAAAAACAGGGGAGCTGATCTGTATAGGTGCATCAAGTTCCCAAACTGGAGAAGTAGCAAAAGTATCAAGCCATCTGACTTTCTGCTTTTGTGTATTCCCCATCCCTAGGGAGGTGTGATCCTACAGGACAGAACAATGCAATTTAGTGACTCCTCAGCCCCAAATTGCTAAAGGAAAAATCAGAAACTTGGTGCTGTTTTTAATTAGCAGCTAACTACTGGAACACTAAAGGCTAATACAGTTATTAAGTGTTAGCTCCTTGGGAATATGACATGCAGCCTTTTCTTGTATGTTGACGCACAAACTTGAATTCTGTACCATGAAATCTCACAGCAGAAAACAAGTCCCAGATCCTGCTCTTAAACATCAGTAACCCTCAGAGAAAATTTTCCATTCTGGTTTATACTAAATGCTGCCTCTGACTCATTGGTTTCAAGGATTAGCAAGGGTCTGGAACATGTGTGAGAATGTCAGAGGAATAATCACTTTTGGAGGGCAGTATTCAGCAAGACCTGAGGAAACAGGAGCTGCTCTGGGACGACAAGGTCATTTCCTCGCTTCCTGTGAGGCACACACACCAACTAGACGGGGAAGCAGCAGCAGCACAGTCGCCGCTCCTCGGGGAAGCCAATTCCTGTCCAACACACCCTGGCCTTGCAATGCTGACCCCCACTTAGTGGGCCCTACTCCCTTCCTGAGCCTTCCTTACCCAACACTATACAATGAGCTATTGCTTGTCTCCCAGAAGTTCAGGTCCTGGAGGCTCAATGTGCTAACACTGGGAGCTGGTGGAAACTTAAGAGGTGAGGGTGGGGCCGGCGCTGTGGTGCAGCGGGTTAACACCCTGGCCTAGGGCGCCAGCATCCCATGTGGATACCGGTTCGATACCCAGCTGCTCCACTTCCAATCCAGCTCTCTGCTATGGCTTGGGAAAGCAGTGGAACATAGCCCAAGACTTTGGGTCTCTGCACCCACAAGGGAGACCCAGAAGAAGCTCCTGGCTCCTGCCTTCAGATGGGAGCAGCTCCAGCCCTTGCGGCCAATTGGGAAGTGAACCATCGGATGGAAGACCTCTCTCTCTCTCTCTCTCTCTCTCTCTCTGTCTCTCCTCTCGCTGTGTAACTCTTTCAAATAAATAAATAAATCTTTAAAAAGAAAAAAAGAGGTGAGGGTTTAGGCCAAGACAATTAGGTTATTGCGGGGTGCTGCCATTAGAAGGAATTAATGCAGTTACGGTACCCCAGTTAGTTCCCACAAAAACAGCTGCTGAAAAACCAGCACACCTGACCCCTGAATCACTCTGTGTCACCAGGGG
Source organism: Oryctolagus cuniculus (assembly GCF_964237555.1). Taxonomy (NCBI): domain Eukaryota; kingdom Metazoa; phylum Chordata; class Mammalia; order Lagomorpha; family Leporidae; genus Oryctolagus; species Oryctolagus cuniculus. The sequence goes on along the minus strand of NC_091436.1, from coordinate 145,582,425 downwards.
ATCTATGCCTCCCTCATGCACTGCCATGATGATGCCCTTCGCCAGGGGACAACAAAGCAAGGGGCTTCCACACAGGAGCCAGAGGCATGCTGCTTGGACTCTCGACCTTCAACCACGAGCTTCATAAACCTCTTCTCTTTACTAGGTACCCAGTCTTGGGTATTTTGTTATAGCAAAAGGAAAAGGATTAAGATTCCAAAAGTCCATTCTGAGAGAAAATTCTAAAATATTCCTGAAAACCCAGCATTTTGAGACTAGGGATAAAGATTATACCTGGGAAGTCTATGGAAATGAAGAAGAGATACAGCTGCTCAAGCGCCATAGATAAAACCTCCTTCAAGGTCTATCTGAGGACACACAAGGGTGCGTCAAAGCTTCGTGGAGCAATGGATGTAAGAGATAAGGTCATTTGGTGCAAAAATGTTTGAAATTCATGTATGATTTTTTTATAATACACATTTCCCATGAACTTTTTGAAGACCTCTGTATGCATGGATTTCAAAAGTTTTTGCACATAAAAAACATCTTAAATCCATCATCCTGTGAATTTCTGAGTTACCCTAGTATATCATTTAACATCTGTTTTAAAAGATGTATTTGTTTGGAAGGCAGAATGACAGAAAGAGAGACAGAGAGGGGGACAGAGATCTTCCATCTGCTAGTTCATTCTTCAAATGCCTGCGATAGCAAGGGCTAGCTCAGGCCAAAGCCAGAAACCTAGAACTCCATGTGGGTCTCTCAAATGGGTGGCAGAGACTCAAATACTTGGGCCATTATCCACTGCCTTCCAGGTGCATTAGCAGGAAACTGGACCATAAGTGGAGCCTTTGGAACTCGAATCAGCACTCTGATGTGCAGTGCCACTGTCCCAAGTGGCAGCTTAATCTACTGCACCATAATACCATCCCCCATCATGTAACTCTCTTTGACAGAACTCCTAAATTCATAAGAAAAAGGATATTTGCTGGGTCGAAGAAGGTAGGAAGGGTAGGGTTAGAAGTATCATTATGCTTTTAAAACTATATATATATGAAATACATAAAATCTGTTTCCTTTATATAAACAAAAATATATATAATTAAAAAAAAAAAAACAAAGAAAAAGATACTCCTTAACCACCCCAATAAATTTATTTATTTTCTTATTTTACAAAAATGATATTTGTTGCGATTTCCTTCTTTAATAGATAGATTCTGTTGCCTAGAATAGTTCCCAAAACACAGTCACTGCTCAGTAGATATTTGTTGAATGAATGAATGAATAAACGATATTCTTCTTTTCCATCTCTGAATCTTACAGGAACCCATTGGTCAATTTCCTATTGTTACATCTGATCCAGCTAGCCTTAAATGATACTTGTAATGAAGTTCATGAGCATCGACAGCAGGTATCATACTTAGTGACAAGTGTACTCCCGGGGATCTACAGCATTCTCTTTATTATGTGGAATAAAATGCCTTCAGCATATTTTGAAAATAGAATGAAAGGAGGTTTGATAAAGTAAAACAACTATATACTATGCACTTGCAATCAGGTCCAAATGTGGGATTTCCTTCCAAAGCAGGATCTCCTTGCAGCAAACTCTGGATTCTCAGTAAGCCACAGAAATACATTCTGTACTTTTAAAAATTTTTTCCTTTTGTATTTTCTCATAGCCAAAGCATCAGAGGAAAACTTACAGCTGTGCAGAAGATGCACCGGCATTCCTGGAGTGTGGTCATCTTGTCCAGGGACTGTTCGCACAGGCAGAGTTTGCAAGTGACGAGGGGAGCCAACGCCAGGTCTCCAGGCGTCGGATTTTCAGCAGTCATGGTTAGACACTGCAGTCTGCCGACTGAGCCCATCAGCCTCTCTTCTGCCTTCTTCAGTCTCCTCAATCCCTACAGAAAGGACCAAAGAGAAAATATTGCATCCATTGATTCAGTTATCATCTGACCTCCCCATCTGGGGGCCAAGAGAACAAATCCTCACCTTTAGTGATCTCTAAATGTATGGCCAATGCATTTCGGAGAAGCAAGGACCAAAGAACTTGCTTTCTTGGCATGGTGTTCCTGGAACTTTGAAACTTGAGCTGACTTCACTATCCTAATGTGCATCACGTAAACTATGGGAGATTAACAACCAATGAGGAGATGCTGGTAAAGCAGAGCTTCAGTTAGATCGCATGAGTGAGTTTGGAGATGTGCTGCACAGCATGACAGCTATCATTGGTAATAATATACTGTATGCTGGGCTGGCACTGAGGCACAATCGGCTAAAGCCCTGGCCTGCAGCACTGGAATCCCATACGGGCACCAGTTTGTGTCCTGGCTGCTCCATTTCCGATCCAGCTCTCTGCTATGGCCTGGGAAAGCCGTAGAAGGTGGCTCAAGTCTTTGGACCCCTGCACCCACATGGGAGACCCAGAAGGAGCTCCTTGCTCTTGGATTTGGATCAGCTCATTTCTGGCCATTGCAGCCATCTGGGGAGTGAACCAGCAGATGGAAGACCTCTCTCTCTTTCTAGCTCTACCTCTCTCTGTAACTCTTTCAAATAAATAAAATAAATCTTTTAAAAAATAATATACTGAGGCCAGCGCCGCGGCTCACTAGGTTAATCCTCCCCCTTGCGGCACCGGCACACCGGGTTCTAGTCCCGGTTGGGGCGCCGGATTCTGTCCCGGTTGCCCCTCTTCCAGGCCAGCTCTCTGCTGTGGCCAGGGAGTGCAGTGGAGGATGGCCCAAGTCCTTGGGCCCTGCACCCCATGGGAGACCAGGAAAAGCACCTGGCTCCTGGCTCCTGCCATTGGATCAGCGCGGTGCGCCGGCCGCGGCGGCCATTGGAGGGTGAACCAACGGCAAAGGAAGACCTTTCTCTCTGTCTCTCTCTCTCACTGTCCACTCTGCCTGTTAAAAAAATAATAATAATATACTGTATACTTGGATGGTATTGACAGATTTTAAATGTTCTCATCATGCACAAAATAATAAGTATTGGAGATGATGTTAATTCGGTTGATTTAATCACTTCATGATGCATACAAACATCAAAATATCACACTGTATACTATAAATATATATAATTTTGTCAATTATGATTTAATAAAGCTGGAAAGCAAACATCCACTATGAACAAACACACCAGTTAGGAGTTTCATTGCTACCACCAATACACAGTTTCAAAAAATTCTTAAAAATAAGGTGCCACCTCTGACCTCAGAATCAGCCCTTAAGGTATTCTGGTCTGGCTGAAAAGCCCATGAGAGCATTTCAGGCATGGAAAGCCAAGACACTGTAGCAAAAAATGTCCTACATGAAAGACCTCTGTGGGTGAGACCCCAGTGAAAAGAAGTGGTCATCAAAGAAGGGTATACTTTTTTCTAAAGAGAGAAGAGAACTTCCACTCTGCTTATGGCCTTGTCTAAATACTGAAGGAGTTTGTGGATTCAAAAGGCTTCCATAGCCTAGGCAGCTCGTGTCAAGAGCCTTGGTGATCACTGACATCACACATAAGAGTGTTAATTGTAAATTAACAAGAGTCACTGTGCACTAACTTCCTATGCAGGACCTCTGTCCACAAAAAGTTGTATTATGAGAGTTAACAATAAAACTTATTCTCAAAGATTTATTTCATGTTAGTGTATTAAGTGGAGGATATTCTTAAGTCTGATAAGTTTTAATTATGCCTAAGTGCCCAACTCCATTGCTTGTTTTCTTAGGTGCTTCCTTAATTAATGATAAAACTTTTTCTCAAGAGATTATTTTCTTTTAATGTATTAAATGGAGGATATTCTTATGTCTCATAAGTTATAGTTCTATCTAAGTGCTCGCAAAAGATGTACCATTCTTGGGTGCTTCTTTAAAGTTAATTAAGTTTCTAAAAAAATGTGAAGTTAAAAAAATAATAAGGTACCATTCAAAAGTTAAAGAATTATCACAAGATCCAGCAATTCCACTTCTGGGTATATAGGCAAAAGAATTAAAAGCAAGATCTCAAAGAGTTGCTTGTACATCCATGATCATAGCATCATTATTCACAATAACTGAAGGGCAGATATAGCCCAAGTACCCATCAACAGATGAATAAACAAAACCTAGTACATCCATACAATGAAATCTTATACAGCCCTAAAGGAATGAAATCCTGACACATGCTACAACATGGCTGAACCCTTAAGGTATTATGCTAAGTGAGACAAGCCAGCCAGAAAAGGGCAGAAGTTATATAATTCTGTGAGAACTTATATGAGGTAACTAGAAGAGTCAAATTTGTAGCAGCAGAGAGTACAATGGTGGTTACTAAGGGCTGATGGGAGGGGGGAATGACATGTTAACATTTAATGGGTATAGAGTTTCTGCATGGGATGATGAAAAACTTCTAGAAATAGATACTGGATGGTGCACATCACTAGATATACTTAACACCAGTGACCTGTATACCCCAAATGGTTGAAATGGTAACGTTTTAGGTTATGCACACTTTATTCTAATTAAAACTTTTTAAATAGTGTTGGTGTTCAGTGTATGCCTTCGCATACATTATTTTGTTTAATCTTCTGCAAATGTGATTATTTTCTTCATTTTACATATTAATTGAAGTATCCAGATGTTAAAGAACCTGCTAAAGTTCCCAGAGTTTGTACATGGCAGAGCATAACTCAAACTTCTATCTTCTGAGGTCAAACCTAGATCCTGAGCCACTATACCACAGTGGATATTACAGAGAGATGAGGCAGAGAAAGATGAAAACGGTGAAGTTTTACAGAACAAAACTCATCTCTACACACAGTACAACTATAGGAAAAGTATCTTTATACTAAAAAATAAAAATTACAACCAAAATCATTCCACTAGACTGATTTTATTCAAAACATCTTTAAAAGAAGTGAAATAATTGTTAAAATAGTCTTCCTACATTAATCTTATTTTATATCAGGAAATTTCATATTCTGTTTAAATAAGAGCAAAATCCTAAAAGTTATTATTTTAAAAGAATATGGTCAATTCTGATCTACAGAAATAATTGCAATACCCACCCCCTATAAGAATCAGACTTGGAGCCAGCACTGTGGCGTAGTAGGTAAAGACACTGCCTGCAGTGCCAGCATCCCATATGCACGCTGATTCTAGTCCAGGCTGCTCCTCTTCCAATCTAGCTCTCTGCTATGGCCTGGGAAAGCAGCAGAAGATGGCCCAAGTCCTTAGGCCCCTGTACCCATATGAGAGACCAGGAAGAAGCTTCTGGCTCCTGGCTTTGGATCGGCGCAGCTCTGGCCGTTGCAGCCAATTGGAGAGTGAACCAGTGGATGGAAGACACCTCTCTCTCTCTCTCTCTCTCTCTGCCTCTCCTTCTCTCTCTGTGTAACTCTGACTTTCAATTAAATTAAAAAAATAAATCTTTAAAAAAAAAAAAAGAACCAAACTCTTTTCCTCCCAGTGTTTGAGCAAAATAAGTTACTTGACATGTGCAGCATTTACTACCTGGCCTCAGTGGATTCTGTCTCAATACATGGGTAGAAATTTATTACAAAGGGTGGGTGGGAGATTGGAGTGAATGGAAAAAAAAAAAGATAGAATGAGATTTTTGCTTGTCAATTTGCCCTTGTTAACTTTCTTAATGTCATACCAGAAAGAGTCAAGTTACTAACTCTAGTAACTTGAAAATTTAAGGTTCTCCACTTACTCCCTAAGTAGTAGCAGTAGTCTCAATTCAAGATAAATGAAATAAGAAATTAACTAACAATTAGCTTCCAAAATGGAAGACATGATATTCCTTGGCGAAGGTCCAGTAAGAGGGAAAATACAATATTCTTCATCAATTTACTATTTGGCAAGCTATCAACCAAGAGCAAATTAAATTCAAATAAACCTGCACATAAGATTCAGGATTTTGAGACTAAAAAAAGAAGAAGAAAACCTCTTAGTTTATGCCTATTTGACTATCCAAAAATCAGGTTATTCTCTTGCACAGAAAAATAATGTGATTGGAAAGTATGATGTTTTACTATGACCCTCAACTAGTTACTTGAGAATTATCACTCCATTCTAACAAAAATGAATGATGTTACCTCTTCTCCCTCCCAGATTTTTCTTAGACAGCTATCACCAGTTTACTTCTCCAAGACTCCCCAGTGCATAGCACACTGCTCCCACCTAATTCCCAACTGCTATCTTCACATTACTATTTTCCCAGCACTGTATATACAACATACTTTGAGTTCTCTTTCACACTGAAAGAGAAATCCCAAGTGGAAAAAAAGAAGAAGAAGAAGGAGGAGGAGGAGGAAGAGGAGGAGGAGGAGGAGGAGGAGGAGGAGGAGAAGGAGAAGGAGAAGGAGAAGGAGAAGGAGAAGGAGAAGGAGAAGGAGAAGGAGAAGGAGAAGGAGAAGGAGAAGGAGAAGGAGAAGGAGAAGGAGAAGGAGAAGGAGAAGGAGAAGGAGAAGGAGAAGGAGAGGAGAAGGAGAAGGAGAAGGAGAAGGAGAAGGAGAAGGAGAAGGAGAAGGAGAAGGAGAAGGAGAAGGAGAAGGAGAAGGAGAAGAAGACATGTTTCTTGAGTAGGAAAGGACAGAAGACTTCCTTAAGAAGATTCATGCACTAATCTCACTACTGGGTGTACAGCCAAAGGAAATGAATCCATTACATCAAAGAGATACTAGGAATCTCAGAGAAATAGACTTCTCGTGAAGGCAGAACTAGAAACTGCAGCAATCAGTCTTGAAACTTACCAGATACGTATTTACACCCATTAGTTTATGAATTACATGCCTATAAGGTTTTGAAATCAAAATTATAAGTATAAAACAAAGAAATATGTTTTATATACAAAAACATTTTGATGATATAAAAACTTTTTTTTGTTTTTAATTCCAAGCATTCCAATTGGCAGCACTTGTGGCTCAGGGAGATGGAGGAAAGAAGTCACATATTCTATCTCTTTGAGATGTGAAGAATCCAAAATGACTCTTCAAAAGGAAGTGATTTATTTTTCTGTGTACAAGAACACCAGTTCCCTAATATGATGGTTTTTGAACATTTTTCAAGCAATGGAATTTTATAAAAAAACAACAATCTTAAGCAAATTGCCATACTATAAAAGAGATTAAGGTAGACCATTGGTGGTTCAAGAGTGGCAGATGCAGGAGCAATCCCTGGGAACCCCCTCAGAATCCAACTAAGTCCCAACACAGAAGCAAAAAGACTTGTCCATGCACAGGCTGGAAACCAGATCTTTGGTTTTTCACTTGGGGAAAAATCAACAATGACTGTTTAAATGAATGACACACAGCAAACACTTCATAAAAAGAATATCAAACAAGAAATCCTTTCACTATTGATTCACTGGAAATTGAGCTCTTCATGCAGTGAACAAGAGAATCCTGAAGTCCTCAGGTGCCGTTTCCCCACATTAGAGATGTGGGTGAAAGGCTCCAAAGTTTCTGAGGATTTCTTCCTTTATGTCTTAGATTCTTCTGTCCCACAGCATGAAACCACCAACAAACCCCACCAAACTACCCGGTAAAGGGCAGGAAGCTCAGAAGTAGTCATAAGAAGGCTGAGAACAGTCCCTTCGCTACCTCCTCCTGTCCCTCTTATCTCTCACAAGTACATGGGCAATCCCCAGGAGTTTCAAGCAAAGTCTTCCTTCTACCAAGAGCTAACTCATTCTTTGTTGGCTTGCTGGACTTGTTCTGCTTCATACCTCACATTTTTGTCTAAGATAAGAAAGTAACTTGAATCACCCACCATATCACTTGATTATAAAAGGCAACAATTCTAATTCCTTTTACAGTTACTATTGGGTGTCAAGAACCCCTTAGGGAAAGAAGTTTGGCCAGGAATGCAAGGGGCATGTTGGATAGAGAAATCTGATAGCTGTCTTCACACTTAAACTTCCTAAGCTGGTGGCAGGTCTCAGACTTCCATAATAAACCCAATCAGATCACCGGGAAGCCATTCTAAACCATTGGATTGCACCAAATTACCAGGAGAGGAGAACCAGGAGTTCTACCTGCCGCATGAGTGTTTCTTGTTCTAAAAGTGCTGGTTACATGAGAAGCAAGTACTATCTGATAGGAAAGTCACTTTTCCTTTAATGCATTTTCATCAGAATTGACAAAGAAAGGAATACTTGAGAAGCTGGATGTATAAGTAATTTTTATTTTCTGCCTGTGGTCTGAGTAAGCAATCTGCTCCAAAAACGCAGAAAGGGAGAGAGCCAATATTTAAAAGTATTTTTAACTGATGTAGTTAGTGCCTACTCGACTATCCAAAGTCCAATGATTTATTCCTTTGCACAGAAAGATAACATGATTGGAAAATGTGATGTTTTACTGTGATACCCAAGTAGTTATTTGAGAATTATTACACCATTTTGCAAAAATGTTATAATTAGGTATACAACTAAAGAAACTAAGAGAAACAGAAAGCTACCAGAATGTATCAACTGGACATTACTGACAAAACAGAATACATTAAAGTAAGTAAAAATTTAGTTGATCTGTGCTGAGACCTTACTTCTTGTTTGTGCTATGAAATCCTAATAACAGTTATTCATGAACAAGGGAAAAAGAAGACAGGACAAACGGATGTGACTAAAATGTCTACAGACCCTTGCAAGATACTGAGCCATTGCTGTGAAGAGCTGAAATAATGGACATGAATGCAAGACGACAGGAGGGAGCTGGCAAAGGAAAGGGTTTTCAGGAAGGGTGGAAGGTGAGGGGTAAGGCTGAAGTGCTGCACAACAAAGACAGGTTCTCTAAGGAAGCCCACACTACAACAGGGCAGCCATCCAAAGGTCCTACCTCTGCCTGTTAGGGAAGCCCTCCCAGACCAGCTAAGAATGACATGTCAGGCAGTTGGCTTCCACCATTCACCACAATCTGAAAAAGCCATAAGCTGTTGAACTTGGCCCATCTGCCCAACAGAGTGCTTTAGTTAGCTGATGGTTTGTGTTCTTTATAGAAACTAACGGTGACTCAAATGGCACTGAGTGAGCCTAGAAAAGTGCTAACTAGAACCACTGGCTTGTAGCAGTAGCAAGAACAGCAGCAAGAGCAATGAATGAGTGTTAGTGTTAAGTGAGACAAGGTCTTGTGGTTGCACCACAGTATCCAGTTTTGTGGTTCTAATCCCTGCAATTTGGACAAGGTCTCTGGTCATTCACGGACAAAATCAACCAGTGCATATTGGTAAGCTCAGAAAAACAGTCCAAATACATACCCTAAATGGACCATAGGTTAAATAGTAGTCAATCAACTGCAATTACTCAAGTATATTTTGTATTTATTTGATTAGTTTATTAAAAGATTTTGTTTATCTGAGAGGTAGAGTTACAGACAGAGAAAGTGAGAGACAGAGAAAGGTTTTCCATCCACTGTTTTACTACCCAGATGGCCACAAGGAAGCTAGGAGCCAGGAGCTTTTCCAGGTCTCCCATGTGAATGCAGGGGCTCAAGAACTTAGGCCATCTTCCACTGTTTTCCCAGGCCATAAGCAGAGAGCTGGATTGGAAGTGGAGTAGCCAGGACATGCACCAGTGCCCATATGGGATGCCGATCCAACAGATGGAAGCTTAGCCCACTATGCCACAGTGCCGGCCCCTATTTGATTACTTCTTAAAAGAATTATGCTTAAAAACGAGGAGTATATTCATGGTATTGCAATTAGCACACTTTGTCATAGTTTTAAAAGCAAAATCAATTAGAAAATAATTTCCAGCACAAGCAAACACAGGAAATACGTGGTACTTAGATGTGATGGAAGCAGTCACTGCTCCTTGCTACTGTCACTCTGCGAGGTGGCAGTGTATAGCCTGCTGCTCACTGAGCCTCACATGGTTTAGAAAAAGGGACTTCTGTTCTATCTGTTGCTCCACAGCTTCATTCAGGGAATATCAGAAACAAAGAGTACTTCAGTCTACATTTCCTTCATTTTTTTATTATTATTTTTTATTTCTTTGAAAGGCAGAATTACAGAGAGAGGGAAGAAGAAAGAGAGAGAATCTTCCATCCACTGGTTCATTCCCCAAATGGCTGCAATGGCCTGGCCCAGCCCAGGAGCCAGGAGCTTCATCCAGGTCCCCCATGTCGGTGCAGGGACCCAAGCACTTCAGCCATCCTCCACTGCTTTCCCAGGCACATCAGCAGGGAGCTGGATCAGAAGTGCAGCACCAGATCTCAAACCAGCGCACATATGTGATACTGGTACTGCAGGCAACAGCTTAACCTGCTACACCACAGTACCAGCCCCACTTCCTTCATTTTGACATCTTCTCTCAACAGTTTCTAGTATGGCAAGAAGATCAAAGTTCTGTAACTTGGAGATCATCGTCTTCTAAATGTGGAACTGATAAGCAAAGACAATCATGTGTGGATTAAAGCACAAGAACACCTGAGAAGTGTATCATCTGGGGCTTTTGCTATATTAGAGGATTTTGCTGTAAGAACCCCACAGAGTGCATTTTACAAACCTAGATGGTCTAGGGCTGCTACACCATGTGATTGCACCATTAGACTCAGCAAACTTGAGAGAGATGAGGCTCTGCCATATCACACGACAGACTGTTTTACAGTCACTTTTTATACAAGTAGTCATTCTAAAATATTGATGAAAAAGTACAGTAAATACATAAACCAGTAACATAGTCATCTGTTGTACTTGGATGTAATTGTTATGCGCTACACTTTCATATGACCAGTAGCACAGTAGGTATGTTTACATCAGCATCAAACAAAAGCATGAGTAATGCTTCATGCTGTGATATGACGGCAACAGTGTCACCAGACAATAGGAATTTTTCAGCTCCATTATCATCAATGGGACCACTGCCACACATGCAGTGCGTCACTAACCGAAACATTAACTGAAACATTAACCAGCCATGACTCTGTATCCCTATTAACCTACTTGTTAGTGAATAAGACAAACATCCCATAAAGAAGGAAAAGCACCTTCACTATCAGCAAGCACTGCTTTCTAAACATCCTCTCTCCTGTTTATAACGAAGTTGTGAATAAAGTCCAATACAACGATTTTAATGAGGTCTACTTTTTTGTAATTTTTGCGAACAAAATACATCTTGGAAGAGATAGTGCTTTGTGATAACCTATCTAAATGCTATGGAGTACAGGGTTTCTGGGATGTCAACTTTCAGCATTTGCAAAATGTTGGTCCATTTTCTAAAAAGTGCATTTCTGTTCTTTCCTGCCTTCTTCCCATGCTCTCATTACACCACGGGGTGAGGCCTAAGGGTGGAAATCTGTTCCCAGCCTTCCTAACAATAGAAACATATCAAAGAAGGCAGGAGTGAATATGAGAATAACAGCCAATGGTACTTCTAGCACAGTAATTTTACATTCATCATGGTAGCTCCCTGCTCAATACCCCCACTGTGCCCTGATCACTCCTTTTTTAATCAGTGGTTCCCCTGCCACCTGCAATTATTCATCCAGCCCTGCTGGATAATTTTCTTCCCCCTGCCTGGCATAACAACAAAGCCCAGAAGCAAGAAGGAACACCACTAAAACGCAGGTCAGACAATGATGCAATTAACAGATCACGGAGAAGTGGCATTTCAGAAAGCCCATAGCACAAGAGACAGACTGATTTCATGGGTCAGGACATGACCAGGAAACCAGAGGCACTGTTTAGGAATATCTACATCAAAATTATTTTCTCCAAATGAATAAAAGCAGGTGTCAATATTATCCCCCTGATGAAAGCTAAAAGCCTTATATGGAGATTGAAATTAGAATCAAATTTAAAGCCATTTTGAAAGAGGAATCTTCTGAATCCCATGCCAGGCAAGGTGTGTATTTTTGTTCATCTTTTCTTAATCATTTTCTAATCACAGGAATCCATAATGCAGGAAACAAAGTCAATCCACAAAGAACCAAATCCCACAATAAGTGCTAGGGATGTAGCTGACTAAATCCAGTTGCTACATACAAAGGCCAAACCAGTTGAGGAGGTAGTCAACAGCTGATTTCACAGAATCCAATACAGGAGAATTTGTGCGTTGAAGGCTTCAGCCATGAGTATAGCAAAGAGAAATGAGTTGTCTTGATCTCTTCCCAGGAAGCTAAAGATCAAGTTAACTAAGGGCCTGGACTCAACACATGACCTTGGAGGAATTAGAAACCAATGGAATATCTCTTTCAGAGCACATTCTTAATGGATACTACAAGCATCAACTCAGCTATGAATTAGAGAACGGTATTTCACTTAGGTCACTGTGCTTTCAAGAGAGGGATCCAATCACAGAGGTTTCTCATTCTGCATTTCAGAAGCATCAGTAAATTTACTCTCTTTAACAAATGTTTTCCATTTTGAAATAGCCACTACAGTACAACGCACCAGATTTAGAAGTACTCACCAATCAAGTAAATAGAAAATGTCAAAGTTAATAAAAATAAAACATTAGTCCCAGATGTCTCACTTCCCCCAAAGGTGAAAAAATAAATTAAGACATTTAAAACAAATTAATTTGGGTGCTGTTATGACTTTTCAGTTACTTAACGGTCAAGTGACATCAGAGAAACATTACCAAATATTACCAAAAAAAAAAAAAAAAAAAAACCCACATGATTGAGATGACAATCATCAAAGTAGTTGTCATACTCAGGTAAAACAACATGAATTAGGAAATTACCTCTTTAGTCCAAAGTCACTTCCAACCTTACAAGTAGGAAAATTCCTTCAGGAAAGAGACCACATCGTACACATCTTATATCCCCAGGATTTAATACAGTGCCTAGCAAATAGATGCTCAATAGTATTTTCTAACTACTCTCTACTCCTAACTTTTCTAACTACACATGAAAGTGAGAAATGTTAAAGGCCAGGTTCTCACCTGTATTCACTTTCAACGATTCAAAACCGGAAAATGCTGATAAACTGGTGTCTCGAAGGAGCTTCTATAAGCTGAGGCAGACATCCCTGAGAGGGATGCCTGATTACTTAGGAGCTTTGGCTACAGAAACTTACTCCCCAAAGACCAAAGTGGAAAGCAAACTTGTGGAGCAGCTTGGCACCTTTCACACATGCAAAATAATCAGTTGCACAAAGTTAGGTTTAGTCCCAAAACTGTTCGGACTTTGTTCCTCTATCAACATCTGGGTTCAGCATGATTCCTGACCTCTACCTCAAACTGGAAATTTCAAACACTAACAACCCGGCTCAACAAGAAAGTAATGTCCTAGGTCAAGGCCACGGGAAACACAGAAGCCAGGATTAGCAGAAACAACACACAGAAATGATTCTGACACACATAGGAATGTTTCTAAATATCTAAAATAATGAAAAGACTTTTCAAGAAGGAAAATTTAAATATTCTCAAATTAAACGCATCTATATCGTGGAAGAGATAGCTTTCTTTTCTTTCTAGAGAGAGCACACTTTTCTCTTCACTGTGGATTTTGGCTACAAAAACCTGGTTCATGATCTGAGACCCCAAAACTGATTGTTTTAACAAGCCATGCCTTGAACTGACCTAGTTTGGAGATCTAGATGCCTTTAAATTGCCAATGAACGGAAACCATTCATGAGAATGGGGCTTTTGAATGCTGAGAATGTCCTTCAGGGCTCAGCACAGAGATATTTGGCATGGGTGACTGTAAATATTTGTAAAACCCTGGGTAAATGGACAGTGTTTGACCACACTCAAACCCTACTTCCAGCACAGTAATGTAGGAGCAAGTTATCTAGGGTGATTAGCTTGGGAAGTTTTTGGTTGAGTTTCTTTGCTTTGTTTGTTCAATTTGAATCAAAAACCAAAGAACCCAATTCTACCATTTGATATCTTTTTCACATTCACTGTATATTTTTACTTTTTTTTTTTCTCATCAAGACAGTCAATTAGTCAGAAGCTCTTTTTGATATAGAGATTTCTTTAAATCTCCATCCCATTTTTCTAGGTCTATGCTCACTACAAAGAATAAAATACCAGTCAAAGGTGTGCAAGGGCAGGGCAGGCATTACGTGCAACCACAGCCTTGGGTTTCATAAGAGAATTATTTCCAAGTGGTTTTGGGGATCTGCTGTGGATTTCTTGCTTTTTCTGCACCACTCCCCTCAAGACAGTTTTAGAGACTTATGAGACTGCTATCCATGAAAAGGACTCAGGTTGAGAAGGAGAGAGAGCTGGAAGGCAGAGGAACCTGCAAAGGAATTAGATGTGAGAGGGACGGAAGGCCAGGAGCCTCATCTGGGCGAAAGCCGCAGCAGCAGATACTTCAATTAGTCAGGAACTCAGTTAAGACTGGCTGGGCTCCTTTTGCCTCACCCTAAAAACTGAGTCATCCCCAAGTTCACTTATTTTGCTTCTGGGCATGGACACCCCTGATTTGCTGTTTCAGAAAGGTTAGATATATTCTCCCTTATCTCATACCGCTCAATGCTCCAATAAACACCCAGATACATCAAACCAGAAGAACACTTGCAAATTCTATTGGGAGCCCCAGCAACTGTCTGAGTAGGATACATGTGACAAAAAAAAAAAAAAAAGAAAAGAAATAAGAAATAAGAAACTGACAGTCTGCAGTGGAAAAACATGAGGAAAGAGAACATTTTCCCAAAGTGCAGACTTTATTTCTGAAAAATCTACATGTGAGAAGTACAGGGTCCTTCAAAAAGCTCATGGAAAGTGGAATTAACAGATTTTATTTTGGTGCAAAAGTTTTTGAAATCCACATGTAATTTTCCACAGTATACCATTCCATGAACTTTTGGAGGTACCCTCCTGTACGCACCAGGAGTAGACTGACAATAGAATCTCTGAAACCAGTAAGAAAAGCAAAAGGGATACCCTAGAAGGGCTAAGCAAAAGATCCCCTTTCCCTGTTGAAACACCAGTCAGTTTCACTTTAACTTGAACTTGAAAACTGGATCAGAGTTTCATTCTGTTTTATCAGCAATTATCTGATAAAATAATCACTGTACTGTATGGCCTAGATCCCACGGTTAACATAACATCTTATTCATAGCCATGTGTGTCAACATATTGCTATGCATTTCCAAATAACAGAAGGTAGACATCCTAGACAATGCCAACTTCTGGTCTCCCCTTAAGACACAGGGAGGTTTGGTCCAATCTTCAATTTCATGATACCTTCTGTAGCTATTGCTTTGTTAGAAACAAAACGAGTTTCTTCTTACCTTTCCAAAGGCATCTATTTTTAAAAGTTAACAGGTGTCGGAGGCATTCAGAATGGATTCAGTTCTGCATGGCTTGAGCAGTGGAGGCAGAGCGAGAGCCCTCAGCCTCGGCGGTGGCCGGGCCAGTCTCCCGGGTCCTTTGCCTGTCGCGGTCTGGCAGCCTGCAGCGCACAGCGCTGGAGCAGCCCACCTGGCAGGAGGGCCGCGTTGTCCCCGGCGGCTTCTCAGCAGCCCGGTCGGTGCGCGCCGCCAGCCCCAGCCGCTCGCACGCCGCGGAGGAGGGGCCGTCTGTCTCAGTCTCTTCAGGGCTCCGGGCTCGGAGCTGACAGCTCTGCACTTGGCCGGGGCTGCACCAGCGCTGCCACTCCCAGACCGACGGGTCGGAGGAGGAGGAGTCCCTCTCCGCCCCCTCGGCTTGACGGGCAGCTGCGGTGCCCGTGAACCGGGCACAGCCAGCGGGCGGGCGTGGGGCGCAGCTCGCCGGGAGCCCGGAGCTGGGAGCCGCGCGTTTATTTATACAGGAAGCTCGGGCGCCGCACTTCCTACTTCCCATCTGGGTCGCACTTCAGCCGCAGGTGATGGCCTTAACCCTGTCCGAGCCCAGCCGCCACCAGCAACGGGAGATCCAGTCCTCCCCGGGGCGCCCGGAGCGGGGTCCCCGGGGCAGCAGCCCTGGTGCCTTCCGTCCTACCCAGTCTCTTGGTCCCCGGCGCCTGCCGCTTCTCTGTACACATCTTCCCAGGCACCTTCTTCTCCCAGCTCCCAAAGTCTCCTTTCTGTAACACTCCAGACCCGCCTAACCACCTCGCCAGAAAACTGTTTATTATAGAAATACTTCCCAAGCACATCGCAAAAAACAGATGGTACCTGATCCATCCTTTTGCGTCTAGTGATAAAATTAGAAAGCAAGCCCATCCAGTCAGGGAGAGTGTTTGTTTCCCTCCTAAGACACAGGCATGTTTTTTATGAAACAATGATTTCCACTGGAGTGCTTTGTCAACACATTATGTGGGGAAACGCACGGTAACTGAACTGGTTGCTCAGCAGTTAAAGAAAGAGAAAGCCAGATGCTGTGAGATACTACCACATGCCTTCCTCACTCCAAAACCTCCAACACTTAATACCGCGCGATATTTTTAACAGATGACGTATTAACTCACTCCTCACAACCCACCCCGTCATAGGTCACAATCACAGCCCACATCCGTTCAACGCTGCCACGTCAAATGTCCCTTCTCTGACAGAAGGCTCTGCCTGCAACTCACTCTCCTTTTACATCCACTGTCTGGATCATGCTTCCCATAAAAGAAAGGATTCACAAGTCCTTTGTGGGGGAGATCCGTGCCTGCCAGTGAAGTAGTAGCAGCAGGCACTCTTCCAAACTACACAAGCAAACTGGTTCTCAGCTTCTGTGGAGGCAAACCTCTAGGTCAAAGCGAAGGGCGGGAGAACCGAGTGGAACTGTGTGTGTGATGCTAGCGCAGGCGGGAGGACCAACCCACTGGTAGGGGAGAGAAGGCAACAAGAACACACAACAGGGACCCAAGGTAATAAAATCAAAGGATATTTGAGCCTGAAAAGTCCTTTGAGCTTTTTAAGTTCAAACACCTAATTTTAAAGATGAGGAAATTGATGTCCAGGGTGACTTAAGTGATTGGCCCAAACCAGAGAGCGAAGGAGCTGGAACAAAGAGCTGGAACTTGAGAAAGGTGTATGTCAAGGAAAGCCGCCGCCCCAAGACACCTAACGTCAAGTGGAGCAGTGCCCTAGGTTCTGAGATGACCTACCTTAAAGAACTTCCTTGGCACACTAGCCACTGCTGACCTACAGGCACCAGGAAAGATAAATAAAGCACCTTGGAAGAGGTCAGTTTATTCATTAGAGGGCATGTAAATCTTCAGAGCCTTAAACCAAAGTTCAACACAGAGTCCACTTTTTAAATTACCATGCAATTATGCTATAATCTCTGTCAGCAGGACAGGGAAAAAGCTGCTGCCAATATGAATGAAAACACAAGTTAAGCAACAATAGGGCTACCTGTTGTCCCGAATATTTTGTATAATCAAATAGCATCATTGAGTATCTCCAACCATGCAAACATATCAAAACTGCAGGCAAAATTTAATAAGACTAAATCAACATGGGGAATGCTATAGTATTATGGGAACAATCTTTCCGATCTGCCTAAGTGTCCCTAGGGTGAGTGAATATTCATTCTCTTGAGCACTGATTGGTTTCCTTCCATAGAAGCTGCCCTGGAACACGAAGGTGAAGGTAGCTTAAATGCAGTCCTTGTGCTCAAGGACCCTCCAGTCCAGGGCAGGAGGGAGATAAGGGTATCAGCTATCAGGGTACTGTGATGAGCAATAGGGTAGACTGAAGCATGGTGCGCCATGGGAGCACAGAGACAAACAGTTTAACCAAAGGAAGGGAATTGATGAACAGATTCAGAGCAGGCTTCCTCCACAGGGCGATATAAATCTGAGTTTTCCAGGAAATGAGTGGAGAAGGTAGAGAAGGGCGAACAGGCAGAACAATGACTGCAAAAACAAACATTAGAGTTCAGGTGAGCCTTTTCATAATTCAGACAGAGTAGATGCGGTTGATGTGTTCACAATAAAAGAATGAAGGTCTGAACCAATGTAGTGACATGCGCATGGGAAGAAAGGGATGAAAACATTAAAGACAAATAAAGCGGCAGGCATTCGGCCCACGTGGGATGCCCACACCCAATATCAGAGTGCCTGGGTTCAAGTTCCAGCTCCAGCTTCCTGCTAATGTGCACCCAGGGAGGCAGCAGCAATGACTCAAGTAGTCTGGGCCCTGCCACTCTGCAGATACGGATTGTGTTCTGGGCTGCTGGCTTCAGCCAGCCCAGCCTTTTGGGGGTGAACTAGCAGATGAAAGATATCTCTCTCTCTCTCTCTCTCTCTCTGCCTTTCAAATAAATAAAAGTAAATAATATAAAATATTTTAAAGGAATGGGAACAAATGAAAAGAGATTTCAGAAACAGAATTTATGGGACTTGGTATCTAATTGGATGTGAGGGATGACAGAGAAAGAAGAGCCCAGGCCATTGGCACCTCTAAGAGTGAGAAAAAAGGACACACAGAGGCAAGCAAAATGATGGTGATTGCATTTAAATCCTGCAGAAACAGAGGAATCTCTAGGGCATACTGGAAAACTGGTCTAGTAGGCAGTCAACAGGAAAAGATCTGACATGAGGGCCATTTGGGAATGGCCATCATTTAGGGGGTGGTCATGGATGAAATTACTGAAAGCCAGGATCACCTGCAATGGAGAGTGTGCTGTGGAGGGAAGCCCAGAGCTTTGGACCCAGACAAACGCTACCACTCATTCATGTCTGTATAATCTCAAGCAAGGTACTTAACTAAAACTCAACTTTCTCATCCATAAAATGGGAATCATGAGGGCTGGCATTGTGGAGCAGGGAGTTAAGCCACTGTTTGCAATACTGGCGTCCCATATCAGAGCTCCAGTTCAAGTCCTGACTGCTCCACTTCTGAGCCAGCTACCTGCTAATGCACTGGGAAGGCCACAGAGGCCCAAGTACTTGGGTCTCTGCTGCCCACACGTGAGAACCAGATGGTGTTCAGGCTCTTGGCTTTGTCTTGCCCAGTCCCAACCATTGCAGCCATTTTGGAAGTGAACCAACGAATGAAAGATTTTTTGGCCAGTGCCATGGCTCACTTGGCTAATCCTCTGCCTGCGGCGCCAGTACCCCAGGTTCTAGTCCCAGTTGGGGCGCCGGGTTCTGTCCTGGTTGCTCCTTTTCCAGTCCAACTCTCTGCTGTGGCCTGGGAAGGCAGTGGAGGATGGCCCAAGTGTTTGGGCCCTGCACCTGCATGGAAGACCAGGAGGAAGCACCTGGCTCCTGGCTTTGGATCAGCGCAGCGCACCGGCCGTAATGGCCATTTAGGGGTGAACCAATGGAAGGAAGACCTTTCTCTCTGTCTCTCTCTCTCTCTCTCACTGTCTAAACTCTGCCGGTCAAAAAAAAAAAAAAAGATTTTTTTCTCTCTCTGTCCCCCACTCTTTATCACTCTTTCAAATAAATTAAATAAATCTTTTTTTTAAAAAATGGGAATGATGATATTCATCTCTTAGGTCGTTGTGAGCATACATGAGAAGATTGTAAAGTAGCTAGTGTTGTGCCTATTGGACAGAAATATCTACACTGTACCAGTCTTAAAAGTGGGGAAGTGAATGCCACTCTCAGAAATTTGCAGTGTACAACCTACTCAGCTGTGCACTGTGGCCCTGGCCTGACACACAGTAGGAACTCAATGTTCAACTAAGAGGCAAAAGGAAAAGGAAGAGAAAAGAAAGAGAAAGGTCAGAAAAGTGAATCCAAAGGAATACCACTATTTAAAGGGTAAGTAAAAGAGAAGCCCTAAAATAAACCTAAGAAAGAATTGCTGAGGCCAGCACTATGGCATGGTGGGCTATACATCCACCTGTGGCGCCAAGTCATGTCCTGGCTGCTCCTCTTCTGAGCAAGCACTCTGCCATGGCCTGGGAAAGCAGTGGAAGTTGGTTCAAGTGCTTGGGCCCCTGCACCCATGTGGGACACCCAGCAGAAGCTCCTGGATACTGGCTTAGGATCAGCCCAGCTCTGACCATTGTGGCCATTTGGGGAGTGAACCTGTGGATGGAAGATCTTTCTGACTCTCCTTCTCTCACTGTCTGTAACTCTACCGCTCAAAATAAAATCTTTTTTTTTAAATGAAAATTATTGTCTTTAATAAAAAGAAAAGTCAAAATTCATTTTTTTTTTTTTTTTTGACCAGCAGAGTTTAGACAGTGAGAGAGAGAGAGACAGAGAGAAAGGTCTTCCTTCTGTTGGTTCACCACCAAAATGGCCGCTACAGCCTGTGCTGAGCCTATCTGAAGCCAGGAACCAAGTGCTTCCTCCTGGTCTCCCATGTGGGTGCAGGGCCCAAGCACTTGGGCCATCCTCCACTGCCTTCCCAGGCCACAGCAGAGAGCTGGACTGGAAGAGGAGCAACCGGGACAGAATCCGGCGCCCCAACTGGTACTAGAACCCGGGGTGCCGGCGCCACAGGCAGAGGATTAGCCTAGTGAGCCATGGCACCGGCCAAAATTCATTCATGAAATTACACTTCTGTTCAACCTTAGCATGTAAGTTTTTTTTTTAAGGATTTATTTATTTATTTGAAAGTCAGAGTTACAGAGAGGAGAGGAGAGACAGAGAGAGAGAGAGTTCACTCCCCAGTTGGCTGCAACAGCCAGAGCTGCGCCAATCCAAAACCAGGAGCCAAGAGCTTCTTCCGGGTCTCCCACATGGGTGCAGGGACCCAAGGACTTGGGTCATCTTCTACTGCTTTCCCAGGCCATAGCAGAGAGCTGGATCAAAAGTGGAGCAGCCGGGACTTGAACTGGTGTCCATATGGGATGCCAACACTGCAGGTGGCGGCTTTACCCACTATGCTACAGTGCTGGCCCCTTAGCATGTAAGTTAGTAACACATATCATACACATGACACTTTAAGTGCAGCCTGTGGTTTAAAAATGCACTTTTTAAATGGATTGTTCAGTTTTGATAAACCAGAGAGAAGAACACAAGTATTGAGAAAGCAGCTTCTGCAAAAAGTACAATTCTTGCTGCACCAGAAAAGATAGAAGGCAAAGGTCACAGTGTTCTACCCTGACAGTTTGGTCACTTCGCATTTCCAAACACCTACAATTTCATTTGTGTTTTCTGTGACATCTAATGAGGTTCATCTTACTCATCCTTTCAACATTTATTGAGTGCACTGTGCATAAAACTAAGAGTATAACACAATTCAAAATAAGACTAATAATAAGATTTACACGAATATTATAAAACCATATGATAGATTTTAGGTCAAAAATACATTCTGGGTGGCATGGCAAAGAACAGACAAACTGCATGGAAAGTCGACATGTGACCCAGAAGTCATCCTCCAGTTATGTCCGATAACAAAATCTGACAAAGTTGGAGACATGTTGTTCTGTTTCTCTTTCATACATACAAGAGGCATCTCAACACTTCTCAGAGCAAGTTGAAACTACAAGAAACCCTTGACCTAAAGAGCTAATTGCCATTGTCGTTATGCCACAGAAAAGCCCACCTGAGTTGGGAGGGAGGGCTGGATTAGAGAGCAGGTCTCCTGGGGATTCAGGTGCCTGAGGCTCTATCATCCCATAAGACAGTTCCAGGAAGCCGGGATGTAGGGTCAGTGAGAAAATGGAGGTCAGCAGCACCTAGCTCATTCCAGAAAAAATGACTCTGCATTAGCCCTGAATTAAGATTCTGCACCAGAGAGCCAGATGAAATACTCTTGAGAATCCTTGTGTTTGCAAGGTTTCTATTAATCCTTCTAATGTTTTATCTCCAAATTCCTGCATGAGACAATCAATGAATAAAAAAATCCCCAGTGTTCCCAGAGTCATCATACCAACCAACACCCAAACTGGTTTACAGGAAATCCAACACTCAGTCCTGTGCATCCATATCCAACATAGATGCCAAGGATTCCACTGAAAGGCAAAACATTTCTTGGCTTGATGGATATGGAATTTTATTATTGCAATTAAGACTCCACCTTCCAGGGCCGGCGCCGCGGCTCACTAGGCTAATCCTCCGCCTTGCGGCGCCGGCACACCGGGTTCTAGTCCCGGTCGGGGCATCGGATTCTGTCCCGGTTGCCCCTCTTCCAGGCCAGCTCTCTGCTGTGGCCAGGGAGTGCAGTGGAGGATGGCCCAAGTGCTTGGGCCCTGCACCCCATGGGAGACCAGGAGAAGCACCTGGCTCCTGGCTCCTGCCATCGGATCAGCGTGGTGCGCCGGCCGCAGCGCGCCGGCCGCGGCGGCCATTGGAGGGTGAACCAACGGCAAAAGGAAGACCTTTCTCTCTGTCTCTCTCTCACTGTCCACTCTGCCTGTCAAAAAAAAAAAAAAAATTAAAAAAAAAAAAAAAAGACTCCACCTTTCAGAGACAGATATAGTATAGATGTTAATTTCCCAATGGGACTTTTTTTTAAAGGTATCCTAAAAACTTGGGTTTTCCCTACCATGTAACTGGATGATACCCTTCTTTTCCTACCTTGTCCTTCTCCACTATCTCCTCCCTCTTCCTGCACAACATTTAATCACCAAGTCCTCCAGTAAAACCAGGAGCCAGATGGAGCTAACAGATACTACATCTTCAAAATATTGAAGAACCAAAAATATAGAAGCCAGGACTGGATGAAGATTACAGAGTAGAGGAGAGACATGCAGGATGGAGGAACGCAAGTGCCTCCATGGGGAGAAAGTCAATCCTGTACCCTACAAGAGAAAAAAATCCCCTACACTGGCAAGGTCTAGCACCTCCTACCCTTACCACCAGTGACTTCAAGTCCCCCACACCCTCCTCAGAATTTTCTCATGAGAGTTGGCTGTCTGAGGTTTCTGGTATTAAGAAAGCTTTCCCAGCCTTTATATTTTATATGTATGTTTTCCTAGATTTTCTTCTGAAAAGTCCAATGTTTTGTTTTTAATTTTGTTAGTAGTCCATCAAGGAATTATCTTGAGTTTTGAATCAGTTGCATTATAAACAGGGAACCACTTATGCTAGAATAATTTATTAACCAATCCATGATTTTTCCACTGAATTGGACTGCAACAGATATCAAAAATTAAGTTATCTCTATTCTGAAGTAATCATTCTGAAATATTTATCTTTTAATCTATTCTGTTCCAACATTTATTTGTTTATTGTTAGGCCAATACTATCTCTATTATACTGTCATTACAGCATATTATATTTTATTAATATAAAGTTTTATGATTATTTAATATAATTTTTGAAAACCCAAGTAGCTACTATAGCTACTATAGCTCTGAACTATAAGAAATTTATATATTGCATATACTTTTATACATATGAATATTATATTATTTAAGGGAACATTATCACCTATTTCTTAGTGTTTATTGGAAAGATAGAGAAAAGATTTCAATTTTTACATTTATTTTGCATCCAGACATCCCCTCCAAATATTTTATTTACTAGAGCGGTTTTATTTAGACTCAGCCTCATGTTTATAATCATATCAGCAACCAAGAAAAGATGTTTTTATTTCTTCTAAAAACTATAGCAACAACATAACTTCTTGTCTTATTGCATCTGCTAGAAAAATAACAATAACAAAGGATAATAAATTAAAATGAACAAAATTTCTGATCATGGGCATTCTGGTCTAGATTTTTTATTTAACTGATTATATTATCTCATCATTTATAATGAAGGGCTTTTTTTATTTTTTAACAAATGGTCTTTATTACATTTAAAGGATTTCTTTCTGCTACTCCTTAAGAGTTTTATCAGGAATAATACTGAGCTTTATCAAATGATTTTTCAGTAACTATTGATATGATTATATGATATTGATCTTTTAATTTTTTTAATTTTATTCATTGGAGAGGCAAAGAGACAGAGAGAAACAGATAGACAGACAGAGCTCTCCTTCACTGGCTCACTCCAAAATTTCTGGTATGGCCAGGACTGAACTCCAGCTGAAGCTGGGAACCAGGAACACAATCCTGAGCAGGAATCCAGTTATGTGAGCCATCACTCTGCCTTCCAGGTTCTGCATTAGTGGGAAGCGGGAATCAGGACCTAGAGCTGAGGATTGAACCTGGAAACTCTGATGTGAGATTCAGACATCCTACCCAGCGACATAAGTGCTAGGCTAAATGTAGTTTATTCCTAATTTTCCTATTTCTATATTGAGCTATATAAATACTTAAGCCAAAGTATTTCAAAACATAGCATATTTTGCTTATAGAAGTCTGGTTTAAAAAAAAAAAGAAGAAGAAGATAGCAAGGGCTGGCATTGTGGCACAGCAGCTTAAGCTGCCTCGTGCGATCTGGCATCCCATATGGGTGCAAATTCAAGTCCTAGCTGCTCCACTTCTGATCTAACTCCCTGCTAATGCCCTTAGGAAAGCAGGAAAATGCCCCAAGAGCTTAGCCCCAGCACCTATGTGGGAGACCTGAATGAAGTTCCTGGTCCTGGCTTCAGCCTGGCCCAGTCCTGGTTGTTATGGTCCGGTCCTTCGGGGAGAGAACCAGTGGATGGAAGATCTTTCTCTGTCTCTTTCTCTCTTTCTCTGTAACTGATTTTCAAATTAATAAATAAATCTTAAAAGAGAGATAGCTATATCCTATTTAAAATAGTAGGTCCATCAAAAGATTCTTTCCACAAGTCCAGATAGATATTCCAAATACAACTATAAAATTTTAACATTAAATCCTGCTTATTAAGTGCTTATCATTTAAAGTCCTATCTTATATTTGCAAGAATAAGTTCTAGAGCTTTGTTTGCTAACTTTGCTTTCCATGACTATAAAATATAATTCTTCAAAAGCTGAGTATTCTATTCTGCCTGCTTACCTTGATTACAAATTTCCAATTTATTTCAAACAAAATACAATCAAAATTTAGAGGATTCCTTTTCAAAAGCAAAAAAAAAAAAATCAGTACTATCAATGAGCACTGATTTACAAAGTAGTTCAAAGATCCAAAACATTTCTCAAATCTGATTGGTTAATAGTCTGCAAAGAGATGGGGGCCAGCGCCATGGCTTACTTGGTTAATCCTCCGCCTGCTGCGCCGGCATCCCATATGGGTGCTGGTTCTAGTCCCAGTTGCTCCTCTTCCAGTCCAGCTCTCTGCTGTGGCCTGGGAGGGCAGTGGAGGATGGCCCAAGTGCTTGGGTCCCTGCACCTGCATGGGAGACCAGGAGGAGGCACCTGGCTCCTGGCTTCGGATTGGCACAGTGCTGGCCGTGGCGGCCATTTGGGGAGTGAACCAATGGAAGGAAGATCTTTCTCTCTGTCTCTTTCTCTCTCTCACTGTCTATAACTCTACCTGTCAAATAAATAAAGAAAAAAAAATAGTCCGCAAAGAGAAAAAACACATTCTACATGTTAGAGGATTTTCAGATTCAATATCAACTTCATTGCAAAAATATTGTAGTTCAACTACTTGGAGTGTATAGAAAAATATTTGTAAACATTGACTATTTCTATCACAATTTGTTTAAAAGAAATAAATTACATGTGCAAATTTCTACTTCATGGATATTCTTTCTGTATACACACACACACACACACATATATATGTCTTCAAGTGTTGAAGTACCAATACAATACTAACATACATAATATATATGCAATATATATGATTATATTCTGACATCTTGTCCACCAAAACCTTTGCTTGCATTTTCACTGAGAAATAAATCATTTGCAGTGGTTGCCTAGGGCTGGATGTGAAAATGAGGATTGGCTGCCAATGGACATCAGAATTTTTCTGGCTGATAGAAGTACTCTCAAATGGGATGCTAGTGATAGTTATACAAACCTATATATCTACTAAAAGCCATCAAATTATACACTTAAAATGGTGAGATCTTTTGCTATGGAAATTTTATCACAATTTCTGTTATATCTCTTTTATCACAATGAAAACATCAATTTTATTTTTTATGATAAATTTTAGCCAAATTAATAATAGAATCTCTGGAATATTAAATATTTAAACTTTGGTAGAGCAATTTTCCTTAAAGCTTTACTTTTATTCCATAAATTAGATGAAAATAAAACAATCAGGCAATAGATTTAAATGAATTTCTGTTTGAAGAATCTGGTACTATTGACATAATACTAGAAAAATTTAACCGCATACAAATTCCTTTTATACTAAAGGAATCCACCACATTAACAACTATTGTTTCACTTTCCTTATATTCATAAGGAAACAAAATGGAAAACGGGTTAATGAGATTTAGAAGATTCATTTGATCTAAATGAATACTCACATTCACAGAACAAAATGTAATGACACCTGCTGCAGCTGAATGTGTTAAATCATCGTCTTTGGGCAAAGTATTCTTAAATAATGACAAACCTTTGAAGCAGATACTGATGATATTTTAGTAGATCTGTACATTACACACTCATCATCAACTTCCTTGAGAAAAAGAAATTTAGTGCTTAATTTTTCATTACCCTTTCTCTCTTTTAGCTCATTTTCTGCCCAAAAGAATGATTACAAACTAAAATTTAAAGTTCTTAAACAATACAAATTAAATGAAATATAAATAAGTATAGACGAACACTATACCAAAAAAACAAACAAACAAACAAACAAAACCCTGTACTGATAGCAATCAGATTTCCCATTCACCTGGCCTCAACAACAATCAACCACGCAATTAATTGCCAGCTTTTTGCAGGTCTCAGAGGTGGGGGTTAAGGCATAACTGACCGACACACCAGGTGGCTAACAGGAGAGCAACATCAAGTACTTCTCCCACCATCATCTAGACTGGGAGGAGTTAGCCTTAGCCAAGAAGGTAGGAACATACTCCATTTTATCAGTAAGTGTGTTGCATGCTGTTCTTTAAAGGAAGACGTAAGTTACTTGCATTTGGAGAGAACTGGGGCAAAAGCAGGGTGATACTCATCATTTTTCAGATTTAACACAGGTAAAATACACTCTTCACAATATACCATTTTACACACCATTAGACAATACCACAGTAAAATCTGGCATACAAACTAGAAGACTGCCACCTTGTCTCATGTTAAGGCATTGCTAAATAATACTGCTTCCTTAAAAGCAAATAAACAAGGGGCCAGCACTGTGGCATAATGGGTAAAGACGCCACCTGCAGTGCCGTCATCCCATATGGGCAGTGGATCGAGTCCTGGCTGCTCCACTTCTGATCCAGCTTTCTGCTATGGCCTAGGAAAGCAGTGGAAGATGGTCCAAGTCCTATAGCCCCTGCACTCGTGTGGGAGACCCGGAGGAAGCTCCTGGCTCCTGGCTTGGATTGGCCCAGTTCTAGCTATTGTGGCTATCTGGGGAGTGCATCAGCGGATGGAAGACCTCTCTCTGTCTGCTTCTTCTCTCTCTGAGTAACTCTGACTTACAAATAATTAAATCTTAAAAAAAAAAATATAAAAAAGTAAACAAATAAATGAAGCAAAACAAAAAACCCAGGGTAAACATCAAATGGAATAAAAGAGGCAGCAAGCCAGCTTTGTGGTGTAGCAGGTACAGCTGATGCCTGCCATGCCAGCATCCCGTACGGACATTGGTTCACATTCCAGCTGCTCCACTTCCCATCCAGCTCCCTGCTAATGACCTGGAAAAAGCAGTGAAAGATGACCCGAGTATTCGGGCTCCTGCCACCCACATGAGGGACCCAGATGAAGCTCTGCCTCCTTGATTCAGCCTGGTCCAGCTCTGACCATTGCAGCAATCTACAGAGTGAACCAGCAGATGGAAAATTCTCTCTCTCCCTGTCTCTCCTCCCACCCCTCCACACACACACACTGTCTCAATCACTCCAACTTTCAACATAAATAAATAAATCTTTAAAAAAAAAAAAAAGAAAGAAAACAAGAGTCACCAATTGGATTTCTATAATTTCTCTTTGAATTTCCTGAGTCATTTCCTGAGTCATTTTTTTTTGCTTATTAATTATCTATTTCCTCTAAGTTTCAAAATTCATTTTCACGAAATTTTACATCTGCTTTCATGTGTAATTCTTTTCATCTTCCCTTCATCTGTGGTTGTCTGTTTTCTCATTCCTAATATTGTATAATTTTATTCTCTTTTTCCAGTATTTTGTTTTATTTTGCCTGTTGACACTTTTTTCTATTGTATTAATTCCAACTTCTAACTTCATCAGTTTGTGGGTGGGGATGCTGGCTTTGTTCTTTGTCTGTCTTTTATTTGAGGGCAGTGGGCATTTTCTTGGTCTTTTCTTCAGGAAGAATAGAGATATCTATGTGGCCGCAGCTCACTAGGCTAATCCTCTGCCTGCAGCACCGGCACACCGGGTTCTAGTCCCGGTCTGGGTGCCGGATTCTGTCCCGGTCGCTCCTCTTCTAGGCCAGCTCTCTGCTGTGGCCCAGGAGTGCAGTGGAGGATGGCCCAAGTCCTTGGGCCCTGCACCCGCGTGGGAGACCAGGATAAGCACCTGGCTTCTGGCTTCGGATAAGCACGGTGTGCCAGCCACAGCGGCCATTGGGGGGTGAACCAACGGCAAAAAGGAAGACCTTTCTCTCTGTCTCTCTCTCTCACTGTCTTGGGATCAGCGTGGTGCGCCAGCCACAGCGCACAGGAGGGTGAACCAATGGCAAAAAGGAAGACCTTTCTCTCTGTCTCTCTCTCTCACTGTCCACTCTGCCTGTCAAAAAAAAAAAAAGAGATATCTATGTCATAAGTTTTTCTCTGACTACAGTTTTGGATACATGTTATGCCTCAGAGATTTGTGTATGAAGTATATTTTCTTACTGCTCTCCAAAGAATCTATCATTTATCTTTGATTTTTCTGTTTAACCAAAGGTTTATCTTGGAGAGTGTTTTTTTTTTAATAATTTTTATTTATATAAGGTGAATCAAATTTCATGTATTTTATACATACAGATTTAGGAGCATAGTGATACTTCCCAAACCACCCTCCCTCCCACCCACACTCCCAATCCTCCTTTCTCCTTCCTTTCTTATGCTTTATTTTTTTAAAGATTTATACATTTATTTGAAAGGCAGAGTTACAGAGAGGCAGAGAGACAAAGAGGTCTCCCATCCACTGGTTCACTCCCCAAATGACCCCAATGTCTGGAGCTGGGCTGATCTGAGCTTCTTCTAACTCTTGCATGCAGGTGCAGAGGCCCAAGCACTTGGGCCATCTTCCACTGCTTTCTCAGGTCATAACAGAGAGCCAGATCAGAAGTGGAGCAGCAGGAACTCAAATCGGCGCCCATATGGGATGCCAGTGCCGCAGGCAGCAGCTTTACCCACTACATTTTACAATGACGTGCTTTCAGATTATTTTATAATAATAAGCTTAATTTCCAAGGAGTTGGGTCTTTGGGTCACACGTTTGGTGCTGATTTCTGATTTAACTGGATTATAATGAAGGAATGGGATGTATAAAGTCTCTCCTTTTTATTTTCTAGTGTTTACTTTGTTTTAGCCATATAGGTTAACAATTCTATTTTCTAGTCATTCAGTTCTGGAAAACTGCACGTCTCTAAAGAAATGCTTCCTGAAATATTTCACAGTGATGTCACCAGGTAACCTGCCCTCCTCCCCTAAAGATTAAATCACAGTAACAATTGCTCATGTTTCATTGTCCAACTGCAAAATGCATTCAAACTTGCAAATCTGGAACCATTACCTTCTCAGTAGAAAACAAAGCAATTAATCATTTTTAATAGTCAGATGATTTTATCACCTTGGAATTTAATCAAAACAAACCAAAGGCATGCAACCCTCCTGAACTGTATCCAAGAAAATGCTGGTCTAAGTTTTCATTTTCAAATCTGACATGTCAACTCCTTTGCATCAGCAGTAGCTCTGGCAAGCCTGCTGGTCGCCCACAAATCCAAGAGAAAAGCATTTGCCTCACGCATCAAGAGGGCCTCAGCACGATTCCCTGGGACCTTAAGGTGCGAGGGACCAAAACTATTTAAAATTCAAGCAGCTGATAAAATACTCAGTCCTACTGGGTCTTGAAGAGTCTACAGTCATATCAGACCTGCCTGGATGATCTAAAACTCATCCAGTGAGCACATGTGAGAGAAGAAATCTTGTTTTTACATCACCAAGGAAAACCCAAACTGTTACAAAAGATTTGTTAACAAGGGTACACTTGGAGGCAGAGCATTGTTTTCTTAAAGTTTCTTCTGAAGTTTAAAATAATAAAGTGATTGCTCCCTCCATTGTAAGGAGTTTGGAGATGAAATGTCATATTTGACTATCGATTGTGTGCCTGGCATCGTATTCGAACTAAGCATTTTGCATACCTCATCTTTTTTTAATCTTCACAGAAGTAACCATCATAGATAATAATCTAAGCTTACTTGCTTACAAACCCTTTATAAGTATCACACTTCTAAATAGTTAGTAACTGATATAGCAGGAAAACCTCATTAAAACATAGTTTTAGCTATAAAATTGTCCCATGATGTGGAGCATCACTATTCAACCACTGAGTGTTGAAATGAGACTCCAGTATTTTAACCTCTAAATCAGGCAGAATGCTCGTAAAACTGCTAAGATTTCAGTTTATGATGTTAGCAACCATTCATTTCAAACAAAAACCATTACACACATACATCTACTTTGAATTAATGATTATGTAAACATTAAATAAATATTTAATCTCTTCTACTTAAATGACCTCATGAAAGCTAATCCCATACTTGGTTTTTATACTATTGATCAGTGTATCACAGAGGTAATTCTAAGAACCTAAGAGACTTTTTAATTGGCACAAAATTCAAAATTGTGTATAACTTGCTTTCCTTTTCAGATTCATTGTTTTTCACTTTGCATCTTAGCTCCAGCCATATGACTCTATTTCTAGAGACCCCAACTTCTTACTCACATTCCTCTGGTTCTCCATTTACAAAGGTCGTTCTTCCTACCCTTTCTACTTTGTCCCATAAAATGTCACTCCAAGTCATACCTTTTCTGGGTATCCCCCAGGCAACTTTCCCTTACCCTGTGTAGTCAGACACCCTTTTCTGGGCTTCCTCTCATAATATAATGCTCTTACCCTTCTTGCTTCATTCAAGAAACCTTTATTAGGCACTGGGAATACAAAGATAAATAAAGCATAAGAGTTCAAGGAGTATAAGACAGATTAGACATGGTAAGTTTCTCCAACCAAGGCATTCACTTTTTTTTTTTTTTTTTTTTTTTTGACAGGCAGAGTTAGACAGAGAGAAAGGTCTTCCTTCTGTTGGTTCACCCCCCAGGTGGCCGCTACGGCCAGAGCTACACCAATCCAAAGCCAGGAGCCAGGTACTTCCTCCTGGTCTCCCATGCAGGTGCAGGGCCCAAGCATTTGGGCCATCCTCCACTGCCTTTCCGGGCCACAGCAGAGAGCTGGATTGGAAGAGGAGCAACTGGGACAGAATCCGGTGCCCTAACTGGGACTTGAACCCAGGGTGCCAGCACCGCAGACTGAGGATTAGCCAAGTGAGTCGCGGTGCTGGCCACCATTCACATTTTTAAAAAGGTTGGGATTGAAGATCATTATATGGATTAAGCTAGACACCAAAGACAAATACCACATGTTCTGTCACAAAAAGAAACTTAAAAAAAAGAAAGAAAAGAAAAAAAGCTGATGTGAACTTAGGATAGCTAGTGCTAGAGTTTGGGAACGGTGTAAGGGCAAGGAGAAAGGTTGAATAATAGGTACCAAAACATAGTCAGATAGAAATCATAGGTTCTAGGGGTAGGCACTGTGGCACAGTGGGTTAAACCATCACCCAGTACACCAGCATCCCATATCAAATTGCTTGGATTTGAGTCCTTCCTCTACTTTCTTTTTCTTTTTTTAAAGATTTTATATATTTATTTATATGAAAGGCAGAGTTACAGAGAGGCAGAGAGAGAGAGAGAGAGAGAGAGGTTTTCTATCCGCTGGTTCACTCCCCAGATGGCCACAATGGCTGGAGCTGTGCCGGTCCGAAGCCAGGAGTCAGGAGCTTCTTCCAGGTCTCCCAAGCAGGTGCAGGGTCCCAAGGACTTGGGCCATCTTCTATTGCTTTCCCAGGCCATAGCAGAGAGCTGAATCAGAAGTGGAGCAGCTGGAACTCGAACCGGCACCCATATGGGATGCCAGCACTGCAAGTGGTAGCTTTACCTACTACGCCACAGTGCCGGCCCCTCTTCCTCTACCTTCAATCCAGATGCCTACTAATGTAGCTAGGAGACAGCAGATTATGGCCCAAACACTTGGGCTCCTGCCACCCATATGGGACCCAGATGGAGCTCCTGGTTCCTGTTGTTAGCCTGGCCCAGTCTCAGCTATGGTAGGCATTTTAAAAGTGAACCATCAGGTCAAAGATCGCTGTCTCTCCCTCTCTCTGTCACTATGCCTTTCAAATAAATAAACAGTTTTTTAAATTAAGTGATAGGTTCTAATACAGCACAGTGGGGCAACTCTAGTTCACAATAATGAATTATATTCTATATAAAGAACCAGAAGAGACAGTGGGCATTTAGTCTTCCAGTTAACAGGTCTGTCTTCCACATCAGAGTGCCTAAGTTCAATTCTCAGTTCTGGCTCCTGGCTCCAGGTTCTAGCCAATGCAGACTCTGGGAGGCAGAGGTGTCAGTTCAAGTAATTAGGTTCCTGACTCCCGTGTGGGATACCTGGATTGTGTTCCCAGCTCCTGTGGCTCTGGTTTCAGTCCAGCTAGGGTCATTGAAGGCATTTGGGGAGCAAATCAGCAGATTGGATAACTTTCTGTCTTAAAAGAAAAAAAAAATTGGAGAGAGAAGATATTAAAGCTCCTGATAAGAAAATGGCAAAGTCTGGTTGTCTGGTTTGATAGGTTTATACTGTGTATATGTGTTGAGATATCACACTATACCCCATAAAGAAGTACAAGTATTACATGTTATTTTAAAAAAGTTTTAAGACATTTATTTGAAAGGCATAGCCAGAGAGAGAGAGATCTTTCATTCATTGGTTCACTCCCCCAAATGACTACAACAACCAGTTCTGGGCCCAGCTGAAGCTGGGACCCAGGAACTCCATCCCAGTCTCCCACATGGGTGGCAGGAACTCAAGTACTTGGGCCATCATCCTCTGCCTCCCAGGCACCTTAGCAGGGTGTTGGATAAGAAACAGAGCAGCCAGGACTCAAACTAGCACTCCAATATAAGATGCAGGTGTCCCAAGTGGCAACTTAACCCACTGCACTACAACACCCACTCTAAACAAAAACTTTTTAATAAAAAAAGTTTTTAAAGTTTAAAAACTTCATTGACAAACTGTTACAATGAAAGCAAAAGATAAGCATGGAAAATCACCCTCCAATTTATTCCTAATTTTTTTGTGAATATCTAGTGCTCCCTTAAGCCCAACGGGGCTCATTAGTGATAGGTTAACAGCACATCAAACTTACATTTTAAATAAAGATTCAAGGGGTAGTTTATGATGAATAAATACTGCAGTCCAGTAAGATATCTAAGCAGCAAACTGAGAAAAGGTGTGAGAGGAGAGGCTCATTCACCTCCCCACCTAAGGGTCAGTATACACAAAGTCAGATGGCAAAGACTTTGGAACAAGGCTCCCAGACTATCCTGTTGAGATTAGGGACCCTTGTCAAATATCTGCCTTTCATACGACCTCCACAAGGGCACACACAGGCTGATGCTCTGCTCCTCAGTGGTGATGATGACAACCACCACTCCAAAATGTTACCTTCTGTTCGTGGAAGTGATCCAGGAGTTGACCATCAAAAGACCAAACATTTGAAAGTGGACAGTGTATGACATAGTGTTATTTAATCCTAAGGGAAGAAATTCCAATCTTTCAGCTTACAATTTTTACACATACTTCTATAGAACTTTGGACAACATACATACCTACATACTTACAGCTATCAGAATTGGAAATAAGGAAGCAGAAATCAGATACCCTCAGCCTGAAAAGAATGCTGTAAACATGGGTGCCCCAGCTCAGCTCATGCTGATTATCGCAGTTCAACAGTTCAGATGCCCTGATGTGCTACATCAGCATACGGCTCTCACCAGCAAGCAAGATGGCAAAAATACCCACCCACTGAGCAGGAAGAGAAACTGCGCTACACCAAACCCTGGATTAGACTATGCTGTATTGTACACTGCATTAAAAAGTCAAATAGAGGAAGGAATCACTAAGGAGTGAACATTATTACTACATAGCCCTTGCCAGCAAGGTTCCGTCAAATGTATTGAGTACAATATACTTGGTTTAGAATACGGAAATCTCAAAGAATTACATGTGAGGAAAAAATAGTTAATTATTCTGTTAAACCCACTGACTAACTAATGACAAGATCCACTTATCAAAATGGCAGCCAGCCGTCCTTTTCTCCCTATTCTTGCACCAATTGCTCCCCGAGCACTATAACTGATGTTATAATAGAGGAAGGACAGTTTTAATCTCTGAAAATCAATCAAAATCTACATTAACACAGCAATGTTACCTTAGCTTTATACTTCCACAAGCATCATCACATTTAGTACAATGATCCTTCAAGTTGTGGTTTCATCATTCCCACTTTATAGATGAGAAAACTGAACCCTGAAATATGAACTGCTGTTCCTGGGGCTACTCAGACCATCATTGGCACAATATGCACTTGAACCTAACAATCAAGTAGGGCGAGCTTCAACTATAGCAACTTTTCCTGAAATAAAGTTACAGGTGAAATCAGGCTCCTCTTTTTCTTATGCCAGAATCTCTTTTTCAGAAAGGGGACAAAAATAGGAGGTTCATGTAAAACTTTTCATTCTATTTTTTAAAATTATTCTTAGGGCAAAATGCCAGGTGTTTTTCCAAAAAAACTAGATAATATTCTTATACTAGCAAAATCCCTAACTTGACCGTGAAGAAAGATATAGAAATATACATTGATAAGAGAACCCAGCAGCTTTGAGTATGCTGAATTCTCAGCATTGGCCTTCTGCAAGAAGAATGGAGCAAGTTTCCTGGATGAGTGAACAGTCGAAGAGTATGACTCAAAGATTATTTCAGTACAAGATCCTGTGTCAACCTTGTTGTCCATCTGTTTGTTGAGAATCTAAAGTTGCCTCGTTCCAAGTCAAAAAGGGGGATGAAATCACCAGCTAACACCACATAAGCAAGACCTCACAAAGTCATGCTGCCATGATATAACCATAGAGGCTGGTTCACATCCTCCAGTTTCCTGGCTGAACTTCTGTGCCATGAGATCTCATCTCAGGGAGTCCAGGGATCTAGCTAAACAAACGAAGACTTCTGTAAAAGACACTCCTCACTTACTGAAGGCAAATTGAGGGGAATAACAACTCAAAGACTTGCATACAGGAAAAAGTAGTTAATTATTATTTTAAACACATTGATGAACTAGTGACAAGCTCCATTTATCAAAAGTGGCAGCCAGCTGTTCCTTGCTCCCTATTCCTCTTCCCCAGCCTCGTCTGTCTTTCCTATGAGAACCACTAGAGACATAAAACTCATCCCTCTCTACTCTTTCTTATCCTTCCTTTTGTAGCACCTACTACCCTTGCCTCTTTCAATACCCAGAGCCTATATTCATCACCCACTTACCTACCTCGTGGATTCTCCCTACTTCCGTCAAAGTACAGAAAGTTGCAGTGCCAGGGTAATGGAGTTTTTGGGAAACTAACGAATTCAGGACTATCTACAAGAATTCAGACTCTAAGGACAAGGAAGATGTCAAGGTCACAATTACCATTTCAGGTGCCATCTAGGCCAATGATCATTTAGTTTGACTGGAAACCTACACTATAGTATTGTTTCCATAGTAAAATGAATTCCAAGTTCTAAACAACTGACCTACGATCAAACTCTGGAACCTCCCAAAAATCATACAGCAAAAATGGTCCCCTATTGAGTTTCTTGTTTCTTACAGCTGCAGAAGAAACAGAAAGTACGCATGGATGTCAGTAACAGGGTACTGTACTACTTCCATTGAGAAGAGAGCTGGTGACCACCATTTGTTCCTAACAAGCCCCAAGGAATTATGCTTTCCAGTGTGCCCAATGAGGGTAACTGGAGTCATCTCCAGATAAGTAGTGTCTATTGGGGAAAAGACTCTGGCCATTATCACAAAGAGGTACTAATGACAATAGGTTAGGCTGGGTTTTGGTCACTTAAAATAGGCAAAGGGAGTCCAGGGTGCTGTTGCTGCTGAAAACCAAGGGAAAAGCTAAGCCCCAAAGGAGGTGGGTGACTGTTTCTGAACATCTGCATCTTCTGAGCATCTGCACTGGGAGGGTAATCCTGTGTGAATGTGGATGGAGACAACAAGGCTGAACAGAATGAGACCGCAGGAACAGTGGGAATGTGCATCAGATGAGGAAAATCATACACAGTAACATTTTGGCCAAATCTGTTCTGGTCTTATTTCCTCTTCAAAGAAATATAATCAAGAGTCAAACCCAGAAGGAAACCCTTTGATTTTTCCCATGTAACAGTTAGAGTCCCCAGAGTAAGTTGCAGCCAACCCAGATCCATGAGAAAAGGGTCAAACATTCCTACCAGTAAATGATGTTGCCTTCAAATTCCATGGCAGCCATGTCTGATGATGCAGTTCTATCTCCTTGGATAAAGTTGATTGGACCCAGGAAGGATGACAGTCTGAAGCAGAGCCAATCAGGTTTTCTCTATACCTGGATTTAGGGAGATCTAAGCTCTGTGCTCAGTTGAAGCTCCAGCAGCCATGGTCCACCATCTATACAAGCAGCACAGAAAGCCAAGAGAACAGGAAGGCAGATAAGCAAGAGAGGAGGTAGGAGTCAGAGAAAGAGAATTATGACTTTCCAGTTCTCAGTTCCAGTTCCTTCTAGAAGTTGCCTAATTCCTATTTTTAGTTTCCTCACGAAACTCCTAATCCTTACAATAAAATGTGTTTTGTTAAAGTTAGTTCAAACTTATTTGCTGCTTTAAACTAGAAACACCTTGATTAAACCACATTTCCAAGTAAATTAGGATTACTCTACAAAAGGAGTGCAGACTTTTGAATAGGCCAATGTCCAGTTCAAACCCTCACTCCCTCCCAGAGGCAAACCGACGGGCAGCAGCGCAAACTGGACATGGGCCAGACAAGAGACACGAGGGCACCTGCCAGAATAAACAAGTTTCCCGAATGAGGGGCCCCTGGTCACAGGTTAGACAACGAGGCATCCGGCCGTCTGCCAAGTATAAGTAACACATGAACAAGACAATGAAATAACCCACATCCAGCTCCCTTCATTCCCTGCTAGGACTGGGCTGACAGCTGCTGGTGCTATACCTGGGTACTTGGGACCCTTAAACATATGGCTGTGAACATCTTCACAAGAGGGTTGTGTACAGAAACCAGAACTCATGAATATATTAAGATGT
This sequence comes from Oryctolagus cuniculus, assembly GCF_964237555.1. Lineage (NCBI taxonomy): Eukaryota > Metazoa > Chordata > Mammalia > Lagomorpha > Leporidae > Oryctolagus > Oryctolagus cuniculus. The sequence goes on along the minus strand of NC_091436.1, from coordinate 145,545,322 downwards.
TTATCTTAAGTTCTTCACACAATAACCCAACCCAAGTTTCCACACTGAGTTATCCCAGGATATGTAAAGTACAGCTGACTTTAAAATATTTTTATTGCAACATCTATCACAAATTACTTCTGCATTTATGGGGAAAGTCCAAGGGAAGTCCCGTACGGTTGCAGCCACAGGAATGAGTCCTTATCTATCCATCTTCCTCCTCCATGAGCTGCCATCCCAGCCCTTATGGAAATCACAAGCCCATGTAAGAACCTGAAGAAACCACCAGCACTTGCTGCAGAAGCTTCACACATGCCCACGGCATGCACGGTCCTGCTGAAGTATCTATGAGTCCCCAAGAACTGAACAGTCAAATAAACCCCTTTACTTGGCATTTCTTCCCTTCCATTCTCTAAGGGTCAGAACGAACCCTTAAGTACGACCCATACACAAGAGACAACCTGCATTAATACCTCCACCCCTACCCAGGCTAATACCTGTGTTGCTCTAACACAGTGCAGCAGGTCCCCATTTGTCTGGGAGGGGGGCTGGAATATTCCCAAGGTCACTCTTGCATACTCTACTACAGCACTTACTCTGTTATGTTCTAATCGCCAGCTTACTTGCTTGTCTCCCAGTGAACTATGCAGCAAGGCTGAACATCTGTCTGTTCTTGCTTGGATTATGCTTCATATAGAAAGTATTGTATAAATGGTAAATAAATAAGTATATACTATTTTATATAAATATGATTTTATAACTATACAAAGAGAATTTTATAAATATACAAACTTTTTAAATAAAAAATTCAAGATATTGCATATGCAAAAAAAAATGCATCCTGGTTTGCTTCAGAGTGGCCCCCTAAAATGTAATGTAATCCACCACAACCCCAACAGGGCCAAAGGAAGTTTCTGCTTCGTCAATTATAAAGAATTACATTTCTGGCAATGGAACACTATATAACACTTCCATTCTCTTCAACTCTAAGATATTGTTAAAATATTTGCCACCATGCACATAGATGCACACACACATGAGCACACACATCTACACACCAAAAATAAATGCTAGATTTGCATGGGATTGTCTTGAACTACAATCAGCCAAAATGCATTCACTTGCTGCTCTTTATGTTGAAAGAAGTGCTGGATATGAGAAGAATGAAGGTGCAGAGGTGCCTCGAGGCGCAGATGCTACCCTCAGCAAGAGTTGGAACCAAGGGAAACCAAAATCAAACGCATTTGAAACAAGTTAAGGATCACTACATAGACAAATCCTAGTCCTACCCCTGAATTATCACTGCCTTTTTTTTTTAAATTTTTGACAGGCAGAGTAGACAGTGAGAGAGAGAGAGACAGAGAGAAAGGTCTTCCTTTGCCGTTGGTTCACCCTCCAATGGCCGCCGCGGCCGCCGGCCGGCGCATCGCACTGATCCGAAGCCAGGAGCCAGGTGCTTTTCCTGGTCTCCCATGCAGGTGCAGGGCCCTAGGACTTGGGCCATCCTCCACTGCACTCCTGGGCCACAGCAGAGAGCTGGCCTGGAAGAGGGGCAACCGGGACAGAATCCGGCGCCCTGACCGGGACTAGAACCCGGTGTGCCGGCGCCGCTAGGCGGAGGATTAGCCTAGTGAGCCACGGCGCCGGCCAACAGCTTTAACAAATGCAAGGACAATCTGGACACCTCCTTCTCACCCAAACAGAGTACTTTATTTGTTCACTCAATAGTAAATAAATCCTTATTATGCACGCAGGGTTAGACACTGGGGATACAAAAGTAGACAAGAGGCAGAGCACCCAATCTCACAAATGATTGTTCTTCCTTTCTAGAAGGAGTGAAGGGGTTTTTAAAATTGCTATTTATGTGAGAGGCAAAGAGACAGGCAGTGAGCTCCATTCGCTGGTTCACTCACCAAATGCCCAAAATTACCAGGGCTGGGCTGGGAAGCTGGCAGCCAGGAATTCAATCCAGCTCTCCCGTGTGGGTGATAGGGACTCAATGACTTGTGCTATAACCTGCATTCACAAGAAGCTGGAATCAAGAGCTGGAGCCAGGAATCGAACCCAGGTACTTCAAAGTGGTACTTAGGTGTCTTAACAGTTAGGGCAAACACCTGCCTTCAGGAAAGACAATTTTTAAAAAGCAATAGTAATGGCCGGCGCCGCGGCTCAATAGGCTAATCCTCCGCCTAGCGGCGCCGGCACACCGGGTTCTAGTCCCGGTCGGGGCGCCGGATTCTGTCCCGGTTGCCCCTCTTCCAGGCCAGCCCTCTGCTGTGGCCAGGGAGTGCAGTGGAGGATGGCCCAGGTGCTTGGGCCCTGCACCCCATGGGAGACCAGGAAAAGCACCTGGCTCCTGGCTCCTGCCATCGGATCAGCGTGGTGCGCCGGCCGCAGCGCGCCGGCCGCGGCGGCCATTGGAGGGTGAACCAACGGCAAAAGGAAGACCTTTCTCTCTGTCTCTCTCTCTCACTGTCCACTCTGCCTGTCAAAAAATAAAAATAAAAAAAAATAAAAAAAAAAAAGCAATAGTAATATGACTGGTTTAATTCTGTAATTATCACACAGTTATTCTTAAGTGTTGAAAATTAACTGAAATGTGATCCCTGTTAAACATAAGAGTGGGAATAAGAGAGGGAAGAGATGTATAATTTGGGGCATGCTCGGGCTGACTTGCTCCAAATGGTAGAGTTGGAAACATACCAGGGGATTCCAATTCAATCCCATCAAGGTGGCATGTGCCAATGCCATCTCACTACTCCAAGTGATCAATTTCAGTTCACAATTGATCATAATGAAAGGACTAAGAGTCAAAGGGAGCACATAAACAAGTCTAGTATCTGCTAACACTAACCGATAGAATAAATAAAGGGGAGAGTGATCCAACATGGGAAGTGAGATACTCAGCAGACTCATAGAATGGCGGATGTCCTAAATAGCACTCTGGCCTCAGAATCAGCCCTAAAGGCACTCGGATCTGGCTGAAAAGCCCATGAGAGTATTTCAGGCATGGAAAGCCAAGACACTCTGGCAAAAAGATCTCTGTGAGTGAGATCCCAGTGGAAAGAACAGGTCTTCAAAGAGGGAGGTGCCTTTCTCTGAAGGGAGGAGAGAACCTCCACTTTGACTATGACCTTGTCTAAACAAGATAAGAGTCGGAGAACTCAAGGGGCTTCCATAGCCTTGGAAACTCATGACTGGTGCATAGGGAGATTACTGATGCCATAAACAGGAGTGTCAATTGGTAAAGTCAACAACAGGAGTCACTGTGCACTTACTCCTCATGTAGGATCTCTGTCCTTAACGTGCTGTACACTGAGGCTTAATGCTATAACGAGTACTCAAACAGTATATTTCACTTTGTGTTTCTATGGGGGTGCAAACTGTTGAAATCTTTACTTAATGTACACTAAACTGATCTTCTGTAAAAAAAAAAAAAAGAAAGAAAGAAAGAAATTATCAATTCCCAACTTGACTCTCACTGGGATTAAACATGACAATAGGTCTGATCTGATTTCATCATCATTTAAAAAAAAATCATCTATTATTTTTCACTTTATGTTTCTGTGTGGGAGCAAACTGTTGAAATACTTACTTAAGGTATACTAAGCTGATCTTCTGTATATTAAGATAATCGAAAATGAATCTTGATGTGAATGGAAGGGGAGAGGGAGTGGGAAAGGGGAGGGTTGTGGGTGGGAGGGACGGTATGGGGGGGGAAGCCATTGTAACCCATGAGTCCTACTTTGGAAATTTATATTCATTAAATAAAAGATTAAAAAAAAAAAAAAAAGCAATAGTAACAAAGTGTGACAAATGCCATGGGAAGGGCTGCACATATCTGACAGGAGCACTTCACTGGAACTCAGACAAATCTAGAACAATCATTCCACAGTGCGGGGGCCCCAGGCCAGCAGCACTGGCACTGCCCACCAGGTGATTCTGATTCACACCCCAGCCCAGGAAATGAAATTGGATTACTGAGTTGTTTTAAAACCTCCTCCACTGGCTGTAATGTGAAGCCAAACATTTAGAACTCCCCACCCGCAAGGCGAGGAAGGCCATCCCTCTGCAACTGACGGCTCAGCTCAGTCCTGCACGAGCTGAGTCAGAAAACACATAGAAAAAATAAAAGAGAGAGAGACAGAGTTGCTAGGCAGAGAAAACCTAAGCAGAGGACAGAAAAGCACAATGTGCTTTAGAAATCTAAAGAATTCAACAGCCCCGCATTGGAGTGGGAAGGTTGAAGAAAAGTGCTTTGAGATTAAGATGTAGAAGAAGGCCAGATGATAGAAATGGAGTTTATAAACTTAAAAATTAAACTAAGGGTGAGCATTTGGTCCACCAGTTGCACAGCCTACATCCCACATCACAATACTTGGGTTTGATTCCTGGCGAGGGCTCTTGACTTCAGCTTCCTGATAACACCCACTCTGTAAATCAGCAATGATGGTTCAAGTACCTGGGTCCCTGCCACCCACATGAGAGACCTGGATTGAGTTCCTGGCTCCCGGCTTGGCCCTGGCCCAGCCCCAGCCATTGCAGGCATTTGTGGAGTGGATTAGAAGACGGGCACCCCTTCTCTCTCTCTCTTTGCCTTTAAATTTAAAGACCAAATAGAGCCTTTTTAAGCAACTTGATGTCACCATATCTGTATGTTTTTAAGTAATTACCCCAGCTGCAGAGTTGAAATAGGTTGAAGGGAAACAAAATGTCATGCATGTGCTTCTGGGTGAGAGACTGTTTGCAGCAGCACAGGAGAGAGACGAAGCTGGGGGCAGCAATGGAGTTAGAGAGAAGTGAGCAGTTTCATACATTACTTAGGAGAGTTGCCAGGGCTACGGAACTCACTGGGTATTGGAAGTGAGAGTTCAGTGGCTCAATGTTGACTTCCAGGTTTCTGATAAAAGCAACTGGGTGGAGGCTGGCATTGTGGCATGGCGGGTAAAGTTGCCACCTGCAGTGCCGGCATCCCATATGGGCACCAGTTCTAGTCCAAGCTGCTACACTTCTGATCCAGCTCTCTGCTATGGCCTGGGATAGCAGTAGAAGATGGTCCAAGTCCTTGGGCCCCTGTACCCACGTGGGAGACCTGGAAGAAGCTCCTGACTCCTGGCTTCGGACCGGCACAGCTCCGGCCGTTGCAGCCAGTTGCGGAGTGAACCAGCAGATGGAAGACCGAGAGAGAGAGAGAGAGAGAGAGAGAGAGAGAGAGAGAGACCTTTCCTCTCGCTGTGTAATTGACTTTCAAATAAATAAATAAATCTTAAAAAAAAAAAAAAAGAACAACCTTTGCCTGGTTCCTATGCCAAACCAATGAATTCAGAATCTCTGGAGGTGGAGTCCAAACAGTAGTAGTTTTAAATAGAGTCCCCAGATAATTTTAATACGTAGCCAAAGTTCATCAAGAATTGGGTTTGGCAGGGTCGGCGCCATGGCGCACTAGATTAATCTTCCACCTGTGGCACTGGCATCCCATATGGGCGCCGGTTCTAGTCCCGGTTGCTCCTCTTCCAGTCCAGCTCTCTGCTGTGGCTTTGGAAGGCTGTGGAGGATGGCCCAAGTGCTTGGGCCCCTGCACCCTCATGGGAGACCAGGAAGAGGCACTTGGCTCCTGGCTTCGGATTGGCGCAGCGCGCCGGCCATTGCAGCCATTTGGGGAGTGAACCAGTGGAAGGAAGACCTTTCTCTCTGTCTCTCTCTCACTGTCTGTAACTCTACCTGTCAAATAAATAAATAAAAATCTTAAAAAAAAAAAAAAGAATTGGGTTTGACTCACTATAATAGGGATGAGGAGAAGTAGTAATGTCTTAAGATATGTTTTTTTCTTTCTAACATGCCTCTCAAGTAAATCAATAAATATTTTTAAAAAGGCAACCGGGGCCAGCATTGTGGTACAGCAGGTTAAGCCATCACTATTGATCCTGGTATCCCATACCAGGGTGCCAGTTCAAGTCCTCGCTGCTAGGTTTCCAATCCAACTTCCTGATAATGTGCCTAGGAAAGCAGAAGAAGATGGCCCAAGTACTTGGGGCCCTGCCACCCACTTGGGAGACTCAGATGGAATTTCTGGCTCCTGGCTTTGGCCTGACCCAAAGATCTCTCTTTCCCTCCCTCTCTCTTTGTCACTCTGCCATTCAAATAAATAAGCAAATCTTTTTTAAAAAAAATTTTAAAAGGCAATGACTAGTCTCTTCCATAGAAGATGAAACCAGCAACGTAGTGCAGGGTCTTACCATTCAAACTTGCTCTCTCTCCCCTGAATCAACCTCGTTTTTGTACAGTGTCTCCAGTTGTTACTGGCCTTGGAAGTCAAGTGCATGACTTGAAACACGAAGTACTAAAACTCCACACCGTTACTTTCTCCACAACTGAAAAAGTTGAAAGCATTGAACCACAATCACCAGCAAGATCTGTTGCTTGTTAAAGTCACAACAAACTCAGCTGGTTTCAAAGATTGGGCTTTGGTTCAAAGAATATGCATTTATTGCACAATATCCTTGATCTGGGCAAGGTTCATATCAAGCCTAGAGGTCTTTTGTAACACAACCCTAAGCTAAGAATAGAGACAGAGATTTTTCTACACCAAGCTGAGTGACAAGATACAGAAAAGTGGTCACCCTTGCAGTATAAATCGCCTGATCTTCTTACATAAACTTGACTCCAAGATCATTCTTATGGAGTCCGTGTGCTGTCAAGCAGCTAAAGATAATTTTTCATAATAGACAAAGTCACCTTGCACGGAGTACAGGTTACTACACACTGCCTATGTGACTCCCCATCCATCCATTATGCTTTGTGTCCTAAAACTCCTTTCCCTTCCTCCATATGCATTTAGACAGCGGTCTCATCCTGCCCGAAGCTGAGGCTCCCCGGTCATAGTAGTCCCTCTGCAAAGAGGTTGATTCCCAAACCCCTTCCCCACTGACTGTGTTTTGGGCTCTCCCAGAGGAAGTACAGTCTTGCCTCACATGGGGTCAGGTCAGTAAGGTAAGTTAAAGAGCATAAACAATGATTGCTGCTTCTTGTTAATGCATGGGGAAAATGTGTCTGTATCTAGACTCTTGAAGGATTGTTATGGGCTAAATAGTGTTGCTCCAAAAGCCACGCGGTGAAGTCCCAAAGCCAGCACTTTAGAATGTGACTGTATTTGAAGATGCAGTCTTTGAAGAGATGGAGGAGAGGCATTTGGCATAACAGTTAGGATACTGCTCAGGATGCCCACATCCCATATCAGCGTCTGGGCTTGCATCCCAGTTCTTGCTCTCGATTCCAGCTTCCTGCTAATGCAGACCCTGGGAGGAAAGGCAGACACGGCTCAAGTAGTTGGGTCCCTGCCACCCACATGGGAGACTCAGACTGCGTTTGGGGCTCCTGACTGCAGCCTGGCCCAGCCCCAGTGTTGCAGGGAGGAGTGAACCAGTGGATGGGAGATCTCTCTCTTTCTCTCTCTCTGTTTCTGCCTTTCAAATATATTAAATAAATTTTTAAAACAGGTAACTGGGTTACAATGAGGCCATTATGGGTAGTCACTAACCCAATCTGAGTGGTGTACTTATAAGCAAGGAACTTAGGACACACACATAAAGGGACAGGTTAAAGGGCTTTAACCCGCTGTGCCACAGCACCGGCCCTGAAACAGCACCAATTTTAAGACTGGTGGGAGACCCCCACTAAAATCACTCCAGGTAAGCAATTACCTGCTTTACCTGCAGGTGGGTCTATACTCAGTCAGTGACAAAAGTCCTAGATTTCTAATGAGCACCCAAAAACAAACAAACAATAAGGATACACCTATAATTTTAACAACAAAGTAAAGTAGTATTAGCTTCTGGAACAAAGCACAAAACAAATATTCATGCATCCACGCTGATACAAGATTGAATAAATGGTAGAGAATGGATCCATCAATCTCCCATGCAGAAAAATACCAAATAATTGGGGCCATCGCTGTGGCGTAGCAGGTAAAGCCACCACCTGCAGTGCCAGCATCCTATATGGGGTTCCAGTTTGAGACCCGGATGCTCTACTTCCAATCCAGCTCTCTGCTATGGCCTGGGATAGCAGTAGAAGATGGCCCAAGTCCTTGGGCCCCTGTATCCACATGGGAGACCCAGAAGAAGCTCCTGGCCCCCAGCTTCAGATTGATGCAGCTCTGGCTGTTGCGGCCAATCAGGGAGTGAACCAGCAGATGGAAGACCTCTCTCTCTGCCTCTCTTTCTCTCTCTTTGTAACTCTTTCAAGTAAATAAATAAAATAAATCTTAAAAATATCAAAAAAGCCGGCACCGCAGCTCAGTAGGCTAATCCTCCGCCTGCAGTGCCAGCACACCGGGTTCTAGCCCCGGTTGGGGCGCCGGATTCTGTCCCAGTTGCTCCTCTTTCAGTCCAGCTCTCTGCTGTGGCCAGGGAGTGCAGTGGAGGATGGCCCAAGTCCTTGGCCCCTGCACCTGCATGGGAGACCAGGAGAAGCACCTTGCTCCTGGCCTCGGATCAGCATGGTGCGCCGGCCGCAGCAGCCACTGGAGGGTGAACCAACGGAAAAGAAAGACCTTTCTCTCTGTCTCTCTTTCTCACTGTCCACTCTGCCTGTCAAAAAAAAAAAAAATTATGTACAAAGACATTTTACCCTCAAGGAAGCAGAGAGTAAGTCTCCACCCCTTGAGTGAGGATGACACAGAATAACTTCCTTCTAGTGACTTCTGTAGGGAAGGGAAAAAGAGGAACATCAATGGAAAAAACCAACCAGCACCACCTCGGCCAGGCGACCAAGGCTGCTCTCCTCAGCAATGTCACAGAGACAATCGGCACCCCTGGACTGATGTGATGACAATGGCACTCTAACAACCCCAGCCTAGCCATGAGAAAAACATCAGACCTGTCCCAAGCCCCATTGAGGAGCAGTCTAAAAATACTCCTCAAAACTGCCCAGGTCATCAACAGCAAGGAAAGTCTAAGAAACGTGGCCAAGAGCAGCCTGAGGAGACGTGATGACTAAATGGAATGCAGTGTTCTGGATGGGATCCTGGAACAGAAAAAGGATATTAGGTTAAAAACTAAGGACGTCTAAATAAGGTAGGGACTTAGGTTAATTGAAAAGTGATAAAGAGGAGCACTCTCTTGGCCTAGACATGAAGACACCCACGTTCCACGTCAGAGTGCCTGACTTGGATGGCCATCTCTGGCTCCTGACTCCAGCTTCCTGCTAATGCAGACTCTGGAAAGCAGCCGTGATGGCTCAAGTACTTGGGTCCCTGCCACCCATTTGGGAGACCTGCACTGAGTTCTAACTTTGGCCCCACTGTTTCTGGCGTTTGGGGTATAGACTAGAGGATGAGCTCTCTCTCTCTCCTCTCTCTCTCTCTCTCCCCTCCCCTCCCTCCCTCTCCTTCTCAAAAAATAAAAAATAATGACAAATATATCACTTGGGTGGGAGATGTTCATGTGGGAGGCTGTGCATGTATAGCAGCAGAGGGTACATGGGATATCTCTGAACTTCCTCTCTATTTTGCTATGAACCTGAAACTGCTATAAATAAGCAGTCTTTAAAATGGAAGAAAGGCTAATAATAATTCATAAACAGATGTATCCCATAGAATTTTTTTTTAAATCTCCTTTCTGCACCATCTGCAAAGACTCCCAGAAACTGCTGAAATGCTGGCTGGCTGAACAACGGCTTGGGCAAGCAGGGGAAGAGCTGGATGGGAGAGTTCATTGAGTCGACAGGCCAAAATGGAAATGAGCCCAGACAGTTATCTGCAGCAGCTTACAGAGCGCGTCAGTGCTGAAATTAAAGGGCACCACAGGACGAGAGAGGAGGCCAACCAGCCCTTCATTCAGTGACATCTTCTTGATGAATCCACCTCTGGGGCCGCTCTCACAGGCCCAGCAATTAACTTTATTAGTATCTTAAAGCTAATCAAACTCATGGATGCTGACTCACACCAGCAGAAATTACTGCGTGTGATGCAGACACACTGTCAGACACAAGTCAACACACTGGGCTTGGTAAGATGCGGCCAGAGAGTCTGCAGCTCTTACAAAGCTCCCAGGTGATGCCAATGCTGCTGGTCCATGCACACATTTTCAATGGCAAAGGTGCGGGTAAGCTACATGGGGAAGTGTCAGAGCTCACTGGTGAGCTGAATATGAATTAGACCACAGCAGAAGTTGACCAAGTAAGTGCTCAACACCATCAGGCTTTGGCTGCCTGATGCACTCACCTCTACTATAGAAATCAATCCATTACCAGCACCAAGTGGTTTCAGACCCTTGGTTTAACAGCCTTGAGAACACAGCCACCCCATGCTGAGCCTCAACCTGTCCAACCAGTTAACTGAGTTCCAAAGCATGTTTATCTGTTTCATCATCTTACCTGCTACATCTATGTGGCTGTGCAAAAACCCAAAGAAGAACACCCATAAATTTCTGCCTGGGTAAATCAAAGGAGAATAAAAATGGGACAATTATCCAGAAGCCCTAATCATCAATTACAGGAGAGCAAGTAACAAATTTACACATTATTTACAAATTACAAATAAACACATTTCTAACACACTCCTTTCAAGGAAAGGAAATAATGATTCATTGTCATTCATTCAGCTACTTTCTCACATGCCTTCTAAGGGAAATCATCTTTGAGTAGGTAGCTCTTAAAGTACAACATGCAAGCTGGCGCCGCGGCTCACTAGGCTAATCCTCCACCTTGTGGCACCAGCACACCGGGTTCTAGTCCCGGTCAGGGCGCCGGATTCTGTCCCGGTTGTCCCTCTTCCAGGCCAGCTCTCTGCTGTGGCCTGGGAGTACAGTGGAGGATGACCCAAGTGCTTGGGCCCTGCACCCCATGGGAGACCAGGATAAGTACCTGGCTCCTGCCATAGGATCAGCACAGTGCGCCGGCTGCAGCGCACCGGCCGCGGCGACCATTGGAGGGTGAACCAATGGCAAAGGAAGACCTTTCTCTCTGTCTCTCTCTCTCACTGTCCACTCTGCCTGTCAAAAAAAAAAAAGTACAGCATGCAAGAGAACCACAGGGAATGTCTGTTTCCAATGCAAATTCCAGGGCTTCAGTCCTCTCTCCTCACCTGGCCCTACCTACCCAGTTGACCAGAGTCCAATTTGGCAGACTGGGGCTGGGACTAATAACACTGCATTTTTAACACATATCCCAACTGCTTCAGAAAAAAGTGCTGACTTAAATCTGACTCTCTATTTTAGTGGTTTTTCAACCTTAGCTCACATTAGAAATATCTGAAAAGCTGCTTAAAAAAAAAAGAAAGAAAGAAAAGAAAGTCTTCACGCCTACATGCTTAAAGAATATGCCAAAACCCAAAGGCAATCAAATCAGATTGTACATGTTTGCTCACACACCACACCCCACAACAATCAAATCAGAACCCCCAAAGCATGAGACTCAACATCAGTGCATCTAAACCCTTCTCCAGTGATGGAGTGTTTAGTGTTTCTAGGTGGTACTATTTGGATGGGTTGTTAGACACCAGATTCCAAGGCCCCTCCCTGAAGATTCTGATTCAGTTGGTCTGGGGCAAGGCTTGGAGTCTATGTGTCTAACAAGTGCCCCAGGTGATTCTTAGGATGAGTTCGGGAGACACATCTGCCTTACTTAGCTGAGTCAGAAACTCCAATGCCCAACAAGGCTGCTCCAGTGGATTTCTGACCTCTATTTTGCAGCCACTGGTCCACATTCAGTTCCAATCTGACCTGGATTTTTGCAAAGAAGCAGAGAAGGAACTTGCCTTACCTAATGCTGCCTAGTAATGAAAGCTCACTTTCACGACTACTGTCACAGGGTATCTCTTCCAGACTTAAACACTGGGAGTTGTTAATACCTAGCACTTTACAGGGGATTCCAATTCAATCCCATCAAGGTGAAATGTACCAATGCCATCTCAGTAGTCCAAGTGATCAATTTCAGTTCACAATTGACCATGATAGGTCTAAGAGTCAAAGAGATCACATAAACAAGACTAGTGTCTGCTAATACTAACTGATAGAATTAAAAAGGGAGAGAACGATCCAACATGGGAAGCAGGACACAGCAGACTCATAGAATGGCAGATGTCCTAAACAGCACTCTGGCCTCAGAATCAGCCCTTAAGGCATTTGGATCTGGCTGCAGAGCCCATGAGAGTATTTCAGGCATGGAAAGCCAAGATTGTAATCCATAAGCTGTACTTTGGAAATTTATATTTATTAAATAAAAGTTTAAAAAATTTTAAAAAAAATGAAATAAAATAAAACAAAAATACCTAGCACTTTATACCAGAAACATGGTTTTCTAAGCACTTAATAGGTTAATTAATTTAATGTTCACAACAATGTTATGAACCGAACTATAACTATTGCTGACTTTATAGATAAGGAAACTGAGGGACAGAGATGAAGCAAAATGCATAAATCACCCAATGTCACCTAGGGAATGATTTGAACCCCAACAGTGGAGGACCTAGGTCCATTCTCATACCCACAAAGCTACAGTGCTATTCACCAAGCCAAAGCTGAAGATCCTGCCACACAGCACTTGCTGCCAGAAGAAAACACAGTCAGCTGGTGTTTATAGAACCCTTACCACATGTACCAAGTGTTGATCTTGGAGTCTGTGTATTCTTACATTTCATCTGGGAGTCAGATATAATCCCTATTGTCATGGACACACTATGCTGCCTTTCTCAGTGATGGAAAGAATTGAATCAAATCATGGCAGAGCACTATGTAAAAACAAAGAACACAGCCAAAGAAGCCTTCCAGGTGGACTTGGCAGGCAGACACTGAGGAAACAGCCAGCTGTGGGGGTGCAAGCTAGGGCGAGACAAGGCTGGGCAGAGACAGACTGGGCTGGCCGGCCGTGATGGCTTCTTGAAGAAGGTGGAGCTGTGCAGATGGCTGACTCAGAGACAGGATGGGGCTTCCTGAGGGCTTGGAAGCAGAGCAGGTGTTTCCTTCAGACACAGAGCTTCTGGGGACAAATCTTAGCACATCAGGAAAATGGTTGACGTCCACCCCGTATGAGGAATGGCGAGATGTGATGCGGCCTTGAAGCAAGTCTGGGGGCTCCAACCGGGGCAGAGGAACGCAATGGCAATTCTTTCATCCTGCCTTGGGTTTCTCCTGAGTAGTGTGCAGCAGGCAGAAGCAGGTTGCAAGCCCGATGCCTTATGCCAGGGACTTTAAGTGTTTAGCCAGAGGCCTGGAGAGACTGCCTGTGTCTTCAGGAAAACAATGGTGAGAGGCTGCTAAATGTCACCTGTTTCCCGTCTCTGCTTAGGGACATCACAAAATGCCAACCCCAAACAATACTTCTAAGGTAAACTACACTATAAACCAGCACCAAGGAAACTGGCCTGGCCGCCAGGGTTCCAGAAGTGCAGTGCTATTTGCCATGGGACACAAACTGAGGCATTAGCAGTACCAGAACTCTCTGTCCAACAGCTAATCAGAAAGGGCCTAAAAGATGCCAGGACTGGAGGCACAAAGATGAGTTCAGAGAGGGTGAGAATAAGGAGTCTTAGTCCACTTGGGCTGCCGTAACGCAATTCCATGCACTGGGTGGCTTATCAACAACAGACACTTAGTTCTCACTGTTCTGGGAGCCGGGAACTGACTGGGGCTGACTTCCTGGTTCTTAGAAGGCATCTTCTCACTGCGTGCTCACTTGGTGGAAAGAATGAGTCTCTCTTGAGCCTCTGGTATGTGGGCACCAATCCTGTTCAGGAATGTTTTGTCCCTGTGACCTAACCACTTGCCCCCTCCCCAACACTGGGGAACAACCATTGAGACCACAATGGGGAGGTCCAGGTGGACTGGCAGAGACCTTGCCGCAGGATGAGCATTCAGGATCTCACAGCTCTGATGCTGGAGTTAGGGGCCATTGAGTCTCTCCGTGTGGACCTGTGGACAGTTCTGGGCCCAAAGGCATGAAACTGGAACTGCAGAATGAGTACAATTCTGCAGGTGATTCCCACCCTCAACCAAAGGAGAGATGGAATGCTGGAATTTCTCCAAGACATACATTCACTCCCTTACAAGGCCACGAGCAAGTGAGATAGGTAAGTGTGAGTGACAGCATCACAGAATGAGGAGAGCAGACACAAAGGCAATATGGAGGTGGAATTAAGAGAAATAGGCAGTAATTTTCATGGATGGCAATAAATCATCAGTAAGTATTGAACATCATTCTATACATAATTTTTGATTGCATTTCTGCTGTGATTTATCTGCAAATTTACAAAACAAACATTATCCCCAAAAAAGTCTGATTGAAGTTTATTAGTTTTCAAACTTCCTACTTCCCCAGGCGTGTAGAGCTGAGTAGACCATGTAGACCAGACAAAGCAGAATTAATGGCTTCAAGTTTTGTTTTACTCCTTCCATCCAAGAAGTAATAGCTGACAGCATTTATAATTTAACATGGCTTCAAGGCAGACTACACTCATTTCCCACCTATAATGCAACCCACTGAATATCCATACCTACTGTTTTTCCTCTGTCCATTTTAAGTCACAATCTCCTTCATGTGTTACATTGATAATGAGTTCTCTGTTGGCAAACAATGCAATACCTGCTTGCAACCCCCGAGCCTTCAAAGACAGCAGCAACACCCAATGTTCTGCACATTCTCAGGCAAAGCAAACAAAAAACAAGCCTATTGTTTCTAAGAATTATTTGGTGTACGTCCATGATCAATAAACCTGGTGAATGCTCCCTAAAAGCAAACAATTTTTTTAAATGTTTTAGAAAACACGTATAGTCTTAAGGAAATCCACCTCTCCCCTAAATTGGCCAAATCGCTATCAGAGCAAATAGCACTCAGAATCTTAAAGATTGATTTGTCTGTGTCTCTCACTTCACTGTAACCATCACAGGAAGGGGGACTTGGTCTAGTGTGTTCACCACAGTGTCTAATACACTGCATGGAACATAATAAATGCTCAAGAAACAGTTGTGAAAAGAACGGAAGTTGTCTAAGAAAGCAACAAAACTTACAGGCATTTGTAAAATATCCTTGGCTGAAGCCATAGAAAAGAAAATACAGGAATTTGATTAGGCTCTCCAGCAAACATCCACATACCTTGTACAGTGGCATTCATCTGGCATTTATGCATCTAAGATGGGCAGACACAGAGAGCCATTGCCCTTAACTCTTATCCTGGGAACCCAGGTTTGCCGTATTGCAGGGACTCCCAAGCATCACATGCCAGTCCTGCTTGACCTTGTTGAGACTCGTTGTCCTCACTTGTAGAGTGGGATGACTATAAAAGCTCTCTACAGGGCACCAGCCTACAGCACCAGCATTCCATATGGGCGCCGGTTTGAGTCCCAGCTCTTCCACTTCTGATCCAACTCCCTTCTAATGTGCCTGGGAAAGCAGCAGAGGATGCCCATTGTCCTTGGGCCCCTGCACCAATATGAGAGATCCAGAAGAAGCTCCTGGTTCCTGGCTTCGGATTGGCTCAGCTTCAGCCATTGTAGCCCTTTGGAGATTGAACCAGAGGATGGATGGAAGACCTCTCTCTCTGGCACTACCTCTTTCTGTAATTCTCTTGCAAAAGAGGACCATGCCAAGATGGCCACTGGCAAACGAGTATTAGTTACTCAGGAATGGCTTTGGAAACTGCCTGGCAACAGGCTGTGATTGGATGGCTTTGGAAACTGCCTGGCAGGCTGTGATTGGATGGGGCATAGACCGCCCCTTGACCAGATTGGCTGGTCTTGGCTATATAAGATGTAGTTTCAACTGAAATAAACGAGTCTGCCAGCTGCTCGCCTCAAGCCTGCTTTCACCGGACTCCCGGGGTCTGTGTGGTGACTCCGTGCCTCTTGCCCCCACCACGCTGTTCCTCTCAGAAACGAATCCACTGCAACATTGTTGAGAAATCAACGGCAACACTACCTCTTTCTGTAACTCTCTTTCAAATAAATAAAATAAATCTTATAAAAGCTTTCCATGGGAATGAAATATGCTGATAAAAACTAAACCTTATTGGCTGTTTTTTATTTGCTAACTATTATGCTAAATCCATTGTATTTTTATACATACATTACATAGAATCTCATTGAAGCCTCAGAACAATACAATGAGCATTTCCTTCATTCTACAGATGGGGAAATGGAAGCATTTACACTTTCAGTTTCTTGCCCAAGGTCACAGTGGGGTGAGTACTAGTGGGGTCTAAAATGCAAGCAGTCTGGCTCCAAAGATGTTGCCCCAAGCTTTACCCTGTGTGCATGACAATGGGTCTAGATCATCTCTAGATGCAGGGGAAAGTGATGATATCCTTGCCTCCCAAGAGGGGAACTCGGTGTCTCCACGACACAAGGAATACTTTGAACTCATTCACCCTTTTATATTCCCTGAACTTTGTTTTTTTTTTTTTTTTTAAAGATTTATTTATTTGAAAAGCAGAGAGAGAGAGAGACAGAGAGAGACAGAGAGAGAGAGAGTATCTATCTGCCATCCACTGGGTCACTCTGCAAATGGCCACAACAGCCAGGGCTGGGTCAGGCCAAAGCCAGGAGCCAGAGCTTTATCCAGGCCTCCCATGTAGGCGCAGGGGCCCAAACACTTGGACTATCTTCCACTGCTTTTCCTAGGTCATTAGCAGGGAGCTGGATTGACAGTGGCCACCAGACTCAAACCCATGCCCCTCTGTGATGCCAGCATCGCTGGCAGTGGCTTTACCTGCTACACAACACTGGCCCCTCCTTGAACTTTATTAATGTATTCATGTTCAGAAGAACAATATACCAAAAAAGGGTTTATGAAAAAGAAACTGCCATAAGAATCGACAAAAATTAACAGTAATTCTATCCTTTAAATAGAGTTGAGTGAGGGATATCACTTCTATTTAGCATTAAAACCTCTGGGAAAAAAAATTTTATATGAGAGAGAAAAAGAGAGAGACGAGCTCCCATCTGCTGGTTCACTCTCCAAACACCCTCATCAGCCCAGATTGGACTGTGGCCAAAGCCAGGAAGGAGGAACTTAATCCAGGTCTCCCACATGAATGGTAGGAACCCGATCATTTGAGTCATCACAGCTGCCACCCAAGGTCTGCTTTAGCAGGAAGCTTGAGTCAGCAGCTGGAGCCAGGAATGGGCCAGGCCTTTCAGTGTGAAACGCTGCATCTGAACCACTAGCCCAAAGCCACACCAAGAGCCAGCCAGGTCCCTGGTTAATACACACGAAAGGCCCTAACACACTGCATGGTTCCTCCTGCTGCTGCCTTTGCTCCTCCTATAAGGGTTTCAAGCACCATCCAGTGCTGGATAAATTCTCTCGTTTATCCAGATCCCTCTCCTCACCTATCTCCTCAGGGGTAAATGACATCAAGGCTACCCTTACAGCCACCTTCCTTGAAAATATAACCCCTTTACTTTTCTCTATGGCATGCACCACCATCAGATGACACACTACACGTGGTAGTGTGGTTATTGATGCCCAGTTCCTTAGAATGCCAGCTCCGTGAGGGCTGGAATTTCTCTTCTTTGGTTCACTGCCATTTCCACAGTACCCAGAAGAGTAGACACTCATTTAATTGTTCAGTAAATAAACTGACTGTAGCTGAATCCTCCTAAGGGGAACATTTTGAAATTTTGCTGTAAAGTAGATCGGGGTAGGTATTTGACCTAGTGTTTCAGATTCCACTCAAGGTGCCCACATCTCATACTGGAGTGCCTGGCTCTGGTTCCTGACTCCAGCTTCCTGCTGATGCACACCGTGGAGGCAGCAGGTGAGGGCTCGGCTACTTGGACCCCTACCACCCATGTGAGGTCCTGGAATGAGTTCCCAGTTCCTGGCTTTCTCCTCAGCCTAGCCCTCACCATCACGGACATTTGAGGAGTGAACCAGCAAACAGAAGCCCTCTTATTCTCTCTCTCTCTCTCTCTCTCTCTATATATATATATATATATATGTATATATCTCCCTCTCAAATAAACAAAAGAAAAAAATTTTAAACTGGGTTGTATTTATTTTGTAGGGCAGCCTTAGGAAAAGATGAGGAGTGGGGCTGGCACTGTGGTGTAGGAGGTAAAGCTGCCGCCTGCAGTGCTGGCATCCCATAAGGGCACCAGTTCTAGCCCCAGCTGCTCCACTTCCTATCCAGCTCTCTGCTACAACCTGGGAAAGCAGTGGAAGATGACCCAAGTCAGTGGGCCCCTGCAACCGCATGGGAGACCTGGAAGAAGCTCCAGCTTCAGGCTGGCCCAGCTCTGGCAATTGCAGCCATCTGGGCAGTGACCCGGAGGACAGAAGATCTCTCTGTGTGTCTCTCCCTCTCTCTCTGTAACTCTTTCAAACAAATAAACAAATCTTAAAAAAAATTAAAAAAAGAATGTGTGGGGGGGGAGTGTTGTGGCATAGCAGGTAAAGCCACCTGTGACATCCGCATCCCATATCTGAGAGCCAGTTCAAGTCCCAGCTGCTCCACTTCCAATCCAGCTTCCTGCTAAGAAGCCTGGAAAAGCAGCAGAAGATGGTCCCAGTAATTGGGTCCCTGCCACCACATGGCTTCAGTCTGGCCCAGCCCTGGTCATTTGGGGAATGAACCAGCACATGGAATATCTCTGTCTCTCCCTCTCTCTCTGTGACTCCGCCTTTCAAATAGAAATAAATCTGAAAGAAATAAAGGGGGCCGGCACTGTGGCTCACTTGGTTAATCTTCTGCCTACAGTGCCGGCATCCCATATGGGTGCCAGGTTCTAGCCCCGGTTGCTCCTCTTCCAGTCCAGCTCTCTGCTGTGGCCTGGGAGGGCAGTGGAGGATGGCCCAAGTGCTTGGGCCCTGCACCCTCATGGGAGACCAGGAGGAAGCACCTGGCTCCTGGCTTCGGATCGGTGCAGCGCCGGCTGTAGTGGCCATTTGGGGAGTGAACCAGTGGAAGGAAGACCTTTTTCTCTGTCTCTCTCTCTCTCACTGTCTATATCTCTACCTGTTGAAAGAAAGAAAGAAAGAAAGAAAGAAAGAAAGAAAGAAAGAAAGAAAGAAAGAAAGAAAGAAAGAAAGAAAGAAAGAAAGAAAGAGAAAGAGAGAGAGAGAGAGAGAGAAAGAGAGAGAGAGAGAGAGAGAGAGAGGAAGGAAGGAAGGTGGGAAGGGAGGGAATGATATGGGACCCTATCAGGGAGACAGGATTAGACCCAAGATCTGGAGGCCACACCCACCCTGTCCCCCAGGTGATCTCACGCCCCCTGCGTGAGCTCACCTGTATCCATCCACCTGTCAATCAGGCTACGTAACCATTCCTCTTTGGGGAGTGAATAAGAGGTCTGGATCACACTGAACCCGCCTCCTTTTTTGCCCCTGCTCTTGGCCCTTCTCCTGCCCCCCAACCTCCTGCCTCTGGCCTGCAGAGCCCTGCACGTGGCCACTGGCCTGCCCCCCAAAATTTTGGATTGGAGCTTCCTGTTTAAACTTTCTGACTCACTCTCCCTTAACAACGCCCTCACGCTCCTGTGTATTTCTCTCACTCTCTAAATAAATCTCAAACCTTACCATGTTGTCTGCTTCATTTGAACTGGTATTTAGAAATCTCTACATAAATGGCAAGGACCCCAAAATATTGATTTTGACTTAGGCTCCCCCATAACAGGAGAAAGGAAAGAAAAGAAAGAAACAGAGAAAGGGCTGAAGAGAAAGTCAAATTTGATGCAAAGTATGAACATCAATGTCACTTAAAAATTAATGTCAGGCTACATGAGCTTTGCATTTTTAAGATTTATGATGCAAATTTACAACAAGGTGCACGAAAAACAGTGTGGTGTGACACAGTTAAGAAGTTTCCTTAAAAGGGGGGGGGAAAGGTTTTAACATGGCACATTCTATCAGAGCAAAGCACAATAACCCTGAGAAGCCACCAGGAAAAACTCAACAGAAACCAACATCTGCTTAACTTCAGATGAAAGAGCCAGGCCTTGCCAGATGAAAAGGGGATAACAAACAGTGAAAAACCGAAGTTCTCCTACTGCATGTTTTGCCACTTATAAAAATGTAAAGGACTCCTTCCCTTTGTTAGGAGTGTACAATCTAGAGGTCAGACTACATTCCCTAGAAGGACACAAAATGATTGGCAGATGTCAATAGCCATTCAACCCTTCTGATTTGCATTACAAACCCAAGAATGCAAAGGCACAAGAAGTCTGAGCACTTGCTTCAGCTCCCTCGTTTTATGGAAAAAGAAACTGACACAGACAAATTAAATGACTTTCCCAGCTCTCATATTTGTTCATTAAAAATAGACACCAGTCTAAGAGTTTCATTGGATGTGGAAATTACTTTTTGAAGAAAAAAAAATAATTTTCCTCCTTAGCCCAAAGGGATTAAATACACTGAGTTGATGGTTTAAATAAATAGCCCTGATCACTTTCTCAGAAACTGTATCAGAGGTTTCCAAAAGCTCTTTATGAGTTCAACTGGGATTTTTCATGTAAAAAACAATAGGTGCCTTTTTCATCATCTATTATCATTCTAACATATATTCAGGTTATGCTTGTGTGCCTCACCTGGGGAGTCACTAGACCCTGTATATATAAGAGACACATCCAAAATATTTCCAAACCTTTATTGTGACCCTATATAAGGACATCCTCATATTTTTTTAAAGATTTATTTTTTATTTATTTGAAAAACAGAGTTACAGAGAGAAGAGGACAGAGAAAGAGAGAGAAATCTTCCATCTGCTGGTTCACTCGCCAAAAGGCTATAATAACCAGGGTTGGCCTAAGCTAAAGCCAGGAGCCAAGAGTTTTGTCCAGGTCTACCATGTGGGTGCAGAAGCCGAAGGACTTGGGCCACCCTCTGCTGCTTTCCCAGGCATATTAGCAGGAAGCTGGATTGGAACTGGCACCTATATGGCACAGGTGGAGGTTTCACCTGCTATGCTATGCCACAATGCCAGCCCTGCCATCCCATATTTAAGAGGTAAACATTGACCCTCTTTCTGGAAAAGCTCCTGCAGCCAGTGAAATACATCATCCCTTTAACCTTCAAATTACTCTGTGATCAGCATCACATATACTAGGACAGACGCCAATAAACCCAAAGGGAGATGAGTTAAGAACAATAAAACAACTTACATGAAGCAAATAATAAAAGCAGCACCCAGATCACACTCCCCAGGTGTTTGTGTACTATTTCCACATGAAGGAGTTCTCCTCCAACTCCAGCAAAAACCAGTGCTTTGTATCAGTTCTGCAGGCAGAAGCTCACATATGAGGATGCTTCATGGAAAAAGGAATTGAAGCATAAATATAATCTGCTACAAAACCAACTGGAAATCCAAGCATGCTTTTTCATAATACACATTTTCCATGAACTGTTTGAAGCCCACTCTTACAGGATGTAGCCAAGACAAACCTAAAATGGTTCTACATTGCCACAATTACACCTGCCAGTCAACAGAGTCTGTGATATTCTGGCCATTCTACCATCTGTTATTCCACTTCATCCATGCAGCCCTGGTAACTGGAAAGATGAGGAAAGTCGCATCGAGATCAGCCCTTTGCCCAAGATCACCCAGATAACATATTTAAGGGGGCAAGATTTACGCCCTGATCTTTTTAAGGCTAAAGCCAGAATTTTTTTTTTTAGATTTATTTATTTGTTATTTAAAAGGCAGAGTTACAGAAAGAGAAAGAGGTAGGGAGGAAGGGAAGAAGCGGAGGGGGGAAAAGAGAGAGAGATTGGATTTTCCACCTGCTGATTCACTCACCCAAATTACCACAAGAGCCAAGCTGGACCAGGGCAAAACCAGGAGCCTGGAATTGTCTCCTGGTCTCCCACATGGGCGACAGGGGCACAAATACTTGGGTCACCTTCCACTGCTTTCTCAGTCCTTGAACTCACACTCCAATATGGGACAGCAGTGTTGCAAGTAGCTGTACAACACCACTCCCATGATGCTACTTCTTAAGAACAGTCTAGGGGACATTCAGAAATTCTTGATTGATTTTTAACAGTAATGTCGGGACCTCATTCATTTAACCAACATATTCAAGTATGCACCATGCGCCTGTTCCTAAATATGACCAGGAACTCCACACTACATCAGAGTGACCGTGTCCTCATCTTTGAAATGAGTGGTTCCCATTCTGTCTTTGGCAGAGAATGCTCTGCTACTTTGGTGCTATCTGGAAAGAAGGCAGCACATGAGTTCAAATCTGCAGGAAGCAGATGACCTGGAAACCATGCTAGTCTGCCATCCCAAAGCCATCCAGGGAGGACCCACAAGGCAGGAACGAAGTAGCTTTGGGATTGAAAGGGGCTATGCCTTTCTGATCAGTGCAGGAACATGTGAGCAGGAGAAATACCTAGCATTCAATGCTCAGAACCCAGAACATGCTTTGTGGATGCTCCCTGATATTCCTTTAAGGATAAAAGGTAATAGAAGGCAGGATCTGCACTGTGGCATAGTGGGTTAAGCTGCCGCCTGCAGTGCTATCATCCCACTTGAGCGCCCGTTCCAGTCTCGGCTGCTCCACTTCCAATCCAGCTTCTCGCTGAAGTACCTAGGAAAGCAGCAGAAGATGGCCCAAGTGCTTGGGCCCCTGCATCCCTGTGGGAGGCCCGTAAGAACTCCTGGCTCCCGGCTTCAGCTTGGCCCAGCCTTGGCCTTTGCAGCCATTAGTTGAACCAACAGATGGAAGATCTCTGTCTCTCCCTCTTCCAGTCTTTCTGTAACTCTGCCTTTCAAATAAATAAATCTTAAAAATAAAAAGGTAATAGAAGGTAAACGGGTGTAAACATGTTGAAAAGAGAATTAATAACTTGTGTGCTCAGAAGAATATATTTTAAAATCTCGGCTTTCTTTTTTTAAAACGAATGATTTTTATTTTTTTATTTTTTAAAGTTTTTTTATTTATTTGATAGGTAGGGTTACAGACAATGAGAGGGAGAGACAGAGAGAAAGGTCTTCTTTCCATTGGTTCACTCCCCAAATGGTTGCAACTGCCGGAGCTGTGCCAATCCGAAACCAAGAGCCAGGTGCTTCTCCCCAGTCTCCCACGTGAGTGCAGGGGCCCAAGTACTTGGGCCATCTTCTGCTGCTTTCCTGGGCCACAGCAGAGAGCTGGATTGGAAGAGGAGCAGCCAGGACCAGAACCAGCACCTATATGAGATGCCGGTACCACAGGCAGAGGATTAACCTGCTGTGCTATGGTGCTGGCCCCTAAAATCTCAGCTTTCAGGAGATTTAGATTACATAGAATTTTTCAGGAACTTGTCACTAGATAAGAGCAGAATGTGTTTAGTTGACAAAGTATAGGAGTACAAGGAAAGTTATTACAGATGGTAAAGTTTACATGGAAAACTATTGCTGAAGCAGTAACATACTCAGCAAATTTGACCTGGAGTAAACCAATTTTTAACACCACCCTTCTCTAAATGGCAAAGTTATTTTTAGTTATACTTGTAAAAGGAAGCAAATACCCTGGTGAGAATGGCCAGAAAAGCAGCATAAATAGGAGCTCTTTTATTTTCACAGAACTTAGAAGATATGATCATGTTAAAAAATATAAAGACAAAAAAGAAATGTTATCATTCAAAAAGGAAAAAGGTAACAGGACAATACCTTTATTACTTTCATGAGGTTTTTTTTGTTTTTGGGGTTTTTTTAAATTTTTTTTGACAGGTAGAGTTATAGACAGTGAGAGAGAGAGAGACAGAGAAAGGTTTTTCTTCCGTTGGTTCACCCCCCCCAAAGGCCACCATGGCCGGCGTGCTGCACCGATCTGAAGCCAGGAGCCAGGTGCTTCCTCCTGGTCTCCCATGCTGATGCAGGGCCCAAGGACCTGGGCCATCCTCCACTGCACTCCCGGGCCACAGCAGAGAGCTAGACTGGAAGAGGAGCAACCGGAACAGAATCGGCGCCCCAACCAGGACTAGAACCTGGAGTGCCGGCGCTGCAGGCAGAGGATTAGCCTAGTGAGCCGCGGCGCCGGCCACTCTCATGGGTTTTTTTTTTTAAAGATTTATTTACCTATTTGAGAGGTAGAGTAACAGACAGTGAGAGAGGGAGACAGGGAGAAAGGTCTTCCTTCCGTTGGTTCACTCCCCAAATGGCTGCAACGGCCAGAGCTGTACCAATCCAAAGCCAGGAGTCAGGTGCTTCTTCTTGGTCTCCTATGTGATGTGCAGGGGCCCAAGCACTTGGGCCATCCTCTACTGCTTTCCCAGGCCAAAGCAGAGAGCTGGATTGGAAGTGGAGCAACTGGGTCTCGAACCAGCGCCCACATGGGATTCCAGTGCTTTCAGGCCAGGGCATTAACCTACTGTGCCACAGCGTTGGCCCCACTTTCATATATACTTGGAATAGAGAGGGAAGAATGTGTACATATTTACAAGCTTATCTACATATATAATGATGAATATGAATTTATCCATATATAAGAAGTAACATTATAATCACTGAATAAGTGAATTTTAAGAAAAATGAAATGCCTGGGAAACTTACAATTTGGTAACTACTAAATTATACTGATGTAATATATTTTCTTATTCCTTCTTTTGTTTTTTATTGTTTTTCTAAAGATTTACTTATTTATTTGAAAGTCAACAGTTACACAGAGAGAGGAGAGGCAGAGAGAGAGAGAGAGAGGTCTTCCATCCACTGACTCACTCTCCAGTTGGCCGCAACTGCCAGAGCTGCTCTGATCGGATGCCAGGAGCCAGAAGCCTCCTCTGGGTCTCCCACATGGGTACAGGGGGCCAAGGGCTTGGGCCACCTTCTACTGCTTTCCCAGGCCATAGGCAGAGAGCCGGATCAGAAGAGGAGAAGCCGGGTTTTGAGCGAGAGCCTATATGGGATGGCAGCACCGCAGGCGATGGCTTTACCCGCTGTGCCACAGTGGGGGATGGGCGGGGGGGGGCTTCTTTTGTTTTTAAAACAAGCAAGAGGGGCAGGCATTTGGCTTAGCTGTTAAGACACCTGCATCCCATATCAGACTGGCTGGGCTTCCTACCTGCCTCCAGCTTCAGACTTCGGCCTCCTGCCAAGTGGCAGCGGTGGGGCTCAAGTCATTGGATTCCCACCACCCAAGTAGGAGACCTGGATTGAGTTCCCTGCTTCTAGCTTCAGCCAGACCCAGGCCTAACCCCAGGGAACGCAGGCATTTGGAGAATGACTCAGCAGATGGTAGCTCACTGGCTGGCTCGCTCTCTCTCCCCCGCCTCTCAAATAACTAAAGAATTTTAATAAAATCAATTAGACCAGCAAGAATCTTAAAAGCAAAATAAATTTTCATTTTAAAGATGTTACTCAAATTCAATAAAATCTCCCTCTGCCTCTAAAATAAAAACAATCTTAAAATTTTACCCATTACCCTTTATGCTGTTCCAAATTGTAAACACAAATTTTTAATTCAAAATGTCACAGGAGTGACAGAACCAAAGGAAAGGTGATCTCATTACTGTCCAATCTGTCCAATTGTTAGGTAGGAAGTCAGTTATGAGCTTATGTGTGTGTGACACAAAGGCCTAAAGAGAAGACATCTATGTCCAGCATATGCATCTGTTGACAATGCTTCAGGGGCAGCCCGGTATTCACATTCTGCCCTACCCCCTTCTACCTGATAACCTGCCAGGTGGAGATCCCGCCCCTTCTGCCTGACAGATCTTCCACAATCTCCCAGATGCAGCCCAGTATCTGCATTTCAAACACCCTGCTCTGCTCGGATCCCCATTCTCTAGGGGGTCCTGCTCACCCTTCCTCTGAACCCAGGATGGCGCCAACTAAGCTTCCTCCTGTCTGATACCTTCAAGGGAAAACTCAGATAGGAGCTTCTTAATATTTACAGCCATAAAATCCTTTGTTTCAGGAGGAGATGTGTGAAGACAAAGACCCATCTCCTTAACCCCATCCCCCCAGCCAGCCTCAACCAGACTGCGTGCTCAGCCCTCTGCCTCTCTGCTGAGCTGCCCACCTGCCTGGCCAGGTGTAATCTCTCCTCTCAATCATGTAACCTTGCCCCTCCCCACCCCCCCAACCACCCCCCCCCCCCTCCGTCCGAGCGATGGCACTCTTTCCCAGGTCCTGTCTGGAGAGGTGCCCATCCATCCTTACGGATGTCCCTGCCCTAATAAACCTTGCTATTTTACCTCCCACTACTCTCTGTCTCACGCCTGAATTCTTTCTTGCACGAAGACAAGAACCCTGCAATTTCTCCGGTAACACAATCACAGCCAACACTGCTTATTTCCCATCTACTTGTCTAAACACAGACATGCGCAGTAGCACAGTGACAGGAGCTCCAACTACCATTGAAGAGAATTCAAACAATCCAGACATCTTAGGAAATTACTGAGATGAATGCATGTGGGTCCCTCCCTTCAGGGGAAGTCAGATGTCCTTGGAGAGGCTCAGCTGGGGAGGAACCGAGAAACCCTAACTGAGAAAGCGGATCTTCCTGCCCAGCCTCCAGCCTCCAGGAAGCCCAGTCTCCAGGTGACGCCCAGCCACACCTTCACTGCAACTGACAAGCTGGACGCTCAACCCTCAGCCACTCCTGGATCCCAGAGCCCCAGAAACTGTGAAATAATGAAGGCTTATCCATTTTTTTTAGCAAGGGGGGAATGGCAGGGACAGCCTTTTGGCACAGCAGTTAAGGTGCCACTTTGTTCCATGCATCCCACATCACAGTCCTGGACTCCGCTTCTCAGTCCAGGTTCCTGCTCAGGTGCCTCCTGTGAGGCAGCACGTGGTGGCTCCTGTGCTGGTCCTTGCCTCCCCCATGGGAGACCCAGGCCAAGTTCCCAGCTCCTGGCTTTGGACTGCCTCAGCCCTGGCTGCTCTGGGCATTTGGGAAGTGAACCAGCTGATGGGATACCCCTCTGTGTCCATTTGTCTCTGCTCTTGTCTCTACTTTTCAAATGCAGGTTAGTTAATTACTTAAAAAATAAAATGGAAACAAAGAGTGAATGTGAGTACTTCATTTATGTAGATCATGAGCCAATTATTATGAGTTCTCAGAATTAACAACCCCATAGAAATAGTTTATAAAAAAAAAAGTAATGCACATGGACTTATTTGCAGATCACATATATGATTACATTATTAAAATTCAACAGTAAACACAGGGAAGAGTATTTTATCACTAACATTGTTTAGAATGGTTAACCTATAATGATATCAAAAGCAGACTGCTTTTCAGTCGGGTTTACTATTTTTTTGAGATTATAGAGATGAGGACAGGTGTTGTGGGGCAATAGGGTAAGCTGCTGTTTAAATCACTGGTAACACAGCCGGCGCTGTGGCTCGCTAGGCTAATCCTCCGCCTGCAGCGCCAGCACTGCAAGTTCTAATCTCAGTTGGGGTCCCAGGTTTTGTCCTGATCAGCGTAGTTCCAGCCATAGCAGCCATTTTGGGTGGTGAACCAATGGAAGGAAGACCTTTCTCTCTGTCTCTCTCTCTCACTGTCTAACTCTACCTGTCCAAAAAAAAAAAAAAAATCACCAGCAACCTATACTGGAGTGCCTATTTGAGTCCCGGCTGCTCCATTTCTGATCCACTCAAGAAGGCAGTGGACGATGGCCCAAGTGCTTGGATTCCTGCCACCCACATGGAAGACCCAGATGGAGTTCCAGGCTTCTGACTTCAGCCTAGCCCAGACCTCACTGTTACAGCCATTTGGAGAATAAACTAACAGCTGGACCATCTCTGTCTCTGTCATTCCACTTTTTAAATAAATAAATCTTTAAAATAACTAACTAAATAAAATTATACAGATAATACAACCACTTTTTTTAATTTATTTATTTGAAAGGCAGAGAGAGAGAGAGAAAATCCTCTATCCACTGGTTCCCTCCCCAAATGGCAGCTATGGAGCCGGGCCAATCCAAAGCCAGGAGCCAGGAGCTTCTTACAGTTCTCCCTCACAGGTACAGAGGCCCAAGGACTTCCCCAGGCCATAGCAGAGAGCTGGATCAGAAGTGGAGCAGCCAGGACTCAAACCAGTGCCCATATGGGATGCCAGCACTGCAGGCAGCAGCTTTACCCACTATGCCACAGCACCGGCCTCAGATAACACAACCCTTATTGGATCCACCCAGTGCACACCAACTCCTTCATCCAACTAAGTCAATTCTTGAATAAGTATGGTCTCATTTAAAAAAAATAAAAAAGGAGTGGGGAAGGCATCTAGCCTAGCAGTGAAGACACACATGCCCATATCAAAGTGAGACCAAACCCCTATCTTGCAAAGGCAGGACCCAGCCTTTCCCCTTCCTCCCTTAGCCCAAGGTATCTATGCCTGTCCTCTACCAAAAGGAAGTCACTGAACTGAGAGACCCGTATATCTGGCCCTACAAGGTGCTAATTACTGGACTCAAGAAGTCATTTGCTTCTCCAACAAATAAAATCTTGGTAACCCGTCCTGTTCGGAAGGGTTTGTGTAGGAGAATTCCAGGTCTCCAGGAAAGCATATTTCAGATCTAGGGCAAAAGCTAGCTACC
This sequence comes from Oryctolagus cuniculus, assembly GCF_964237555.1. Taxonomy (NCBI): domain Eukaryota; kingdom Metazoa; phylum Chordata; class Mammalia; order Lagomorpha; family Leporidae; genus Oryctolagus; species Oryctolagus cuniculus. The sequence continues at coordinate 145,516,885 of NC_091436.1, read as the reverse complement.
ATTTGTATTATCCCCAGATCAAATGAAGCCCACAAGGCCATTATAAAAATTTCATAAAGAGCACTGTATCACTGACCAATCAAAGGAAGGTGATGAGCATGACTGAGCAAGCAGGAACTTCAAAACAAGCTGAACAAGACCTCTCAGCCCCAGTTTCAATCTGTGAGAATTCTTGGGGAGCCCAAGAATTAAGCAGTAGCTGTCCAGCTCCTTGCTTTGCCTTTGCAACCCTTGCAATAAACTCTTACTTTCTTCTACCACCCCAATGTCACTGATTGGCTTTTGGTGCCTCAGGCAAGTAAACCCAGATCTGGAGAGTTCTAGAGCAACATCTCCTACAGGTTTGGGGGGTCATTTGGCAACAAAAGTACGCCGGTTCAAATCCTGGCTCTGGCTCCAGCTTCCTTCCAATGCAGACCGTGGGAGACAGTGGTGCTGGTGCAAGTAATTGTGTTCCTGCCATGCATGTGGGAAACCTGGATTGAATTTCGTGCTTGGGGCTTCAAGCCAGCCCAGCCCTGGCTGTTGTGGACATTTGGAAAGACAACCAGCCGATGAAATCGGTCTCTCTCTCTCTCTCTCTGTTTCTCTCTCTCTCTGCCTCTCAAATGAATAATTTTTTTTAAAAGGAGAGCAAAAGGGCCAGTGTTGTGCCATAATGAATGAGTTAAGCTGCTGCCTGCAATGCTGGCATCCCATATGGGTCCCAATTCAAGTCCTGGTTGCTCCAGTTCCAATCCAGCTTCCTGCTAATGTGTCTGGGGAAGCAGTGGAAGATTGCCCAAGTCCTTGAGACTCTGCATGCACATGGGAGACCCAGATGAAGCTTCTGGCTCCTGGCTTCAGCCTGGCCCAGCCCTGGCCATTGCAGCTATTTGCAGAGTGAATCAATGGATGGAAGATCTCTCTCTACATCTCTCCATCTCTCCCTCCCTCTCTAACTCCACCTTAAAAATTCACAAGGAGAGCAAAGAATTAGAACAGATAGAAGGATGTATTTTTAAATTATGCCCCCTCCTCAAGAATACCAGAGTCTTACAAAGGAGCCTATAAAACTATAATGTAAGTAACAGATGTGGCAACCATATAAAAAATTTATATATAACAATAGCACTAGGTTTTTTTCTGTCTTTCAAGATATCACTGTTATTTTTGACTGCCACCATAAGTGGAATAGCTTACTCCCTTTTTCTTAAACAGGAAACCTGAGGACACAAAAGTGAACCTGGGTGTCAACAGTAGCTACAGACATCCCCCTACTGACAAGCTAAAGACAAGTCACTAAGTCCACAGGGAAACCCACGACATCCAAGCATGATTCCTAAGCTCATACCTGCCCTATCCCCTGTAGAACAGAAGACCCAACTACACCCCAGCCATGTCCCAGAGAATGCCAAATCCAACCCTGAAGCCTTGAAAAAGCTGACATCTGCTGGCAGCAGGACATCAGCCCATTGCTTACCTGTGACAACAATTAGAATTCTGAACAACATCAAAGGTGAGATGAAGCCCAATGTGAAACCAAGACTGGGGGCCTGAAATCAAACACAGGGCTGTATGAGTAGGCATTGGATGCACTTGGGACACCTGCATCCCACAGTGGAGAGCCTGTGTTCACATCCTGGCTCCACTCCTAACTCTGGCTTTTCACTGATGTGCACCCTGGGAGGCAGCAAGTGATGGTTTAAGTGCTTTGGTGCCACCCACATGGGAAAACTGGATAGCTACCAGCTCCTGGGACCAGCCCCAAACATCATTGGCATTTGAGGAGTATAGCAGAAGATGGAAGATCTCCATGTCTACCTGAGTTATCTCTGTCTCTCTGCCTTTCAAATAAATAAAATAATTAAATAAATAAATATGTGTTTAAAAGATAAGTCTGTAGGGGCCTGTGCTGTGGCACAGAAGGTGAAACTACTACCTGCAGCACTGGCACCCCACATGGGCACCAGTTCAAGTCCTGGCTGCTCCACTTCCAATCCAATGCCCTGTTGATGTGTCTGGGAAAGCAGCAGAAGATGGCCCAAGTGCTCGGGCCACCGTACCCATGTGGGAGACCTGGATGAAGCTCCTGGGTGCTGGTTCAGTGTGGCCTGGCCCCAGCTGATGAGGCCATTTGGGGACTGAGGGAAGATCTGTGTGTGTGTGTGTGTGTGTGTGTGTGTGCGTGTCTGTAACTCTTTCAAATAAATCTTTTAAAAAAAATAAGTCTGTAAAATGAAGTGCCTCACAGTCTTGGGCAGTGCAGCCCTGTTCTCTATGCAGGTATTTGACCTAATTAAATTCAATCCATTTCATTCCAACTAATGGTGACGTCCATGCCAGTCCCTACACTAGACAGTTGGTGGGAGGGAGACAATATGCGTAAGATGATCCCTGTCTACAGAAATGCTCTCCATCCAGGAGAAAGTGCAGGAACCCTGAGCTAAATGCAATGGCCTAAGGGTGGCCAGAGCACAAAGAAAACAGAGGAAAAAGCCTCGTTCTCCAGAGGCTCAGGGAAAGGCCCACACAGGGCAGCCAGGAACTCACCAGCAGGGGTCAGTACTTCAATATCCATCACCTCTATTTCATCAGGACGGTCACCAAGAAACGTGTCATGATTATTCTTTGATGAAAAAATTAGAAATACACTTATGAACAAATGAGACAGTTACTGAGGACCTATTTTATGCCAGATATAACAGATATCTTGGTCCCACAATATCCCCTAAATATTATGTAGTATCATTTTTGTTTTAGGATTTATTTATTTGAAAGGCAGAGTTGGGCGAGGGGGCAGACAGAGAGATCTTCCATCTGCTGGTTCACTCCACAAATGGCAATAATGGCCACAGCTGGGCCAATCCGAAGTCAGGAGCCAGGAGCTCCATCTGGGTACAGGGGCCCAACCACTTAGGCCATCCTCTGCTGCTTTCCCAAGCATATTAGCAGGGAGCTGGATCTAAAGTGGAGCAGCCGGGACTTGAACTTTCATCCATATGGGATGCCAGCACCACAGGAGGCAGGTTAACCCACTATGGCACAACACCGCCCCTTATGCTTTATCTTACAGATGAAAAAACTTTTAGACATATCAAACTTACCTGGCTAGTCAAAGGCTGAACCAGATTTTGAACCAGGTTTATCTACTGCCAGTGGTTCTGTTAGGCAGGAAGATAGAAGAGGATGAGGAAAAGGAAACTCCAGGGGAATAACTGGGCCCCCTACCGGTAATAAGCCCCAGTCTGAATGCACACTGGGCCAACAGTTCTGTGCTAAGACGCCCACATGGCCTCTCAGATGTATTCTCTGTATTAAAGTCTGCCGCCTTGCTTTCCCCAGTTCTAATGTAACCTGGCACACTCACATTTCTCTGAAGAGGTGCCCACCTGTTCTGATGGATGCACTACCTCACTAAACTTTGTTACCTTGCTTACTATTCTGCCCCATGTCTGAAATTCTTTTCTAAGGGGAAGGCAAGAACCTCTATTCCAGCCACCTCTGCTAACAGTTCTGGCCTAAATCATCACTCCAACTCTCTTCTTTATAAATCATCTAAGTCATCCCCCCTTCTCTGTGGGTGCTATATACTGAGACCCCCAAGGAATGCCCAAAACCACAGGTAGTACCAAACCCTATAATTTAATGTTTTTCCCATCTTAATTAAGCAGCCATCATACATTGTGGCCACAACCTTTGCTGTTTGAGGTGATAGCAAAATTAGCATGAATTTCATTTTCCTTCTTCACACCTTAAGAAAATTTATTCTTACCCTAGATTTTAGGATCCTCAACATACAGGTTTTTTAAATTGCCTTAGTGGAAAACCTTCACCTTTTCAGTTAAAGCATTTTATGACTTCTCTTTGGCATATTGGAATTGCCAACATCACTTCTCTTGTGCTAAGGGCTCCTGGAATAGAAGTACTATGATACTGCGACAGCCAATCTGATAACTAAGACAGCCATTAAGTGACTACTGGACAGGCAGCACACACAGCAGAGTTACTCTGGACAAAGGGAGGAGTAAAATCCTGGATGGGATGGAATAGAACGTTGTAAGATTTCACCACACAGGGGCCAGCACCGTGGCTCACTTGGTTAGTCCTCCACCTGCGGCACTGGCATCCTATATGGGCGCCGGGTTCTAGTCCCGGTTGCTCCTCTTCCAGTCCAGCTCTCTGCTGTGGTCCAGGAAGGCAGTGGAGGATGGCCCAAGTGCTTGGGCCCCTGCACCCACATGGGAGACCAGGAGGAAGCACCTGGCTCCTGGCTTCGGATCGGCGTAGTTCCGGCCGTAGCAGCCATTTAGGGGGTGAACCAATGGAAGGAAGACCTTTCTCTCTGTCTCTCTCTCTCACTGTCTGACTCTACCTGTTAAATAAAAAAAAAATTTTTCACCACACCACACACAATGATGTACAACTTAAGAACTTCTAGAATTTTCCACCTACTTTTTTCAGGCCACTGTTGAGTGCTCAGGTCACTGAAGTCACAGAGAGGAAAACCACAGATATGGGGCAACTACTCACATCTAAACCCATGCCTTGGGGCTGGCACTGTGGCATAGCAGGCAAAGCCACTGCCTGCAGTGCCGGTGTCCCATATGGGTGCCAGTTTGAGACCCGGCTGCTCCACTTCCAATCCAGCTCTCTACTATGGCCTGGGAAAGTAGTAGAAGATGGCCCAAGTTGTTAGGCCTCTGCACCCACATGGGAAGACCCAGAGGAAGCTCCTGGCTCCTGGCTTCAGATCAGCACAGCTCTGGTTGTTGGGGTCAACTGGCAAGTAAACCAGCAGGTAGAAGACCTCTCTCTCTGCCTCTCCTTCTCTCTCTCTGTAACTCTTTCAAATAAATAAATAAATCTTTAAAAAAAAATTTTTAAATAAATAAACCAGTGCCTTGTTTCTCTGCCTAACACAATCTTCAAGTTGACACAGTTACGCTGTTTTGCCATGCCAGCATCTGGAGCTGAGATTCTCACAACTGCTGAAGACAGAGCCTCTCCTTTCATCATTCATGAAGTCATAAAGCAAACACTGGGGTGACCTGGGGAAGCAGGAAGGTGTTTGATTTGCAGGACTTGGAGCTATGGTGGAGCTTCTGTGGCTTGGGAATGCCCTGCTGACAATGGGTCACATTTTCTAAGCAGCAAAAGGAAGTAAAATTTTGCAGCTGATATGACCCAAGAAGGAACATAAGATAATTCAATACTTCAAGCTTTATCCCACTTTGTTTCTCTGATGCATTCACAGCAGCACCAAATGCACCCAATGGACTGAACCCAAAGAAAATATCTTTCCAAAGCTCAGAGGGCATCCAAATATGGTCACATTTTGTTAACAATATCTGTATGAAGGAAAAAAAAAATGGGCAGGCAACTGGGAGAGAGAGGACAAAGTCCACATGAAAACAAGGACCCATGGAAATGCTGAAATCAAAGGGAAACCCCAGCCTTAATTAAGACTAATTAAGACTCAGCCCTGATTCCCCAGCCCTGGCTCTCTCCATCACTCATAAAGAAAACACCCCATGGTGGTCCACTTAGCTTCTCCCCATCATCAGGAACACCACCTCAACAACTAACTCCAGGATCTTTGAATGTGGCACAGTTTTCTTGGGTTTAAGGAAATTGTGTCAAATTGTGGTTGGAGGAGAAAACCTGGCTAAGCATTCTTTTTTTTGTTGTTGTTTTCTTTTAAAATTTATTTATTTATTTGAAAGTCAGAGTTACAGAGAGGCAGAGGCAGAGAGAGAGAAGTCTTCCATCCACTGGTTCACTCCCCAGTGGGCCACAACAGTCAGAGCTGTGCCAATCTGAAGCCAGGAGCCAGGAGCTTCCTCCTGGTCTCCCACATGGGTTCAGGGGCCCAAGGACCCAGGCCATCTTCCACTGCCCTCCTAGGCCATAGCAGAGAGCTGGATAGGAAGTGGAGCAGCCAAGACTTGAACCGGCGCCCACATGGGATGCTGGCACTGCAGGGCACAGCGCCAGCCTCCTAAGCATTCTTTTAAAAAGTTCAGAACAGTCCAAATAATGGGTTTGGACACACAAGAAGAAGAAAGTTGTTTTGTTTTAATCTGATTTTAAACTGAATTAGTAGAAACTGCTGCAAAGCTGAACAATGTAATTAGATCAATGTCCTAAGTGAATACAACAGGAAAAGAAACAGGGACTGAAAGAGCTTCTCTGCTTTCTCCACTAGAGTTGTTTAGTAACAGGAGGAGGAAGCACAAATACTATAGTTGCATACTTAATGCACGCAGTGACAACAAATAACTTTAAAATTATATTTCTTACAAAATATTTTTATAACATCTTCTAAAATAAATTTGTGTTTGAGGGAGATAGCATGATTGATCCCTAAAGTGTTACCAAATGGACCTATGTACATTGAGATAGTTTTCACACCCACAAAGAAACCTATAACAAGGTCTCAATCCTCAGTGTTGCCATCAGAATCATTCCTTTTGGAATGTCTTGATCTTTTTAGAAAAGAGTTTTCAAGCAATGCTGTCTTCCTAAAGATTTTTTTAAAGGCACATGTAATCTTGTTACTATTTTCAATTAATTTTTTAAGACTGAAAAAGAATCTTAAAGCTTACTGAAAAACAGGGAAGTGATTTAAAAAAAATCAAATGTATACCTGACAAGAGTCTTTATTATACCATGCCAGAGGAAATCGGGCATAATTGCACAAGTTTGAGAAACAATCCTACCATGAAGCCTGTGAACTTGAACTTGGAATTTTTCAAATATTCAAGCTAACCACAAGATAGCACATGGACCACAGTGTCAAAATACGAGAATATTTATCTTTAAAGTGATTTGCTTTCATCCCTTGCACTGAAATGGAAACACAAAAAACAATGTCAGTAGTCACGGTATCCGGCGAACATAACTTCAGAGAACAAGTAACTGACTTGTTTAACAAGGAACTGGTTTTTTTTCAAGGTTGATGAAAGAAAGCCAGGTCTGGTGACGCATATTTAATCACCCAAGGAAGCGATTAAAGTAAAAAGATTCCATTGGCACATTAAATATTAAATGCAACACCAAGAACATAGCCTCTTTAAAGCCTTGCCACAAACATCAACTTATTCCCCATACAAATTATGCCCCAGCCCAGCAGCAATGCTGACATTCAAATGATAAGCAGGCAAAGATTATTCCTACTGGCTTAAAAGAATGAAAAATAGCTTACAGAGTGAATTTTCAAGCGCTTACAAAATGTGGAGAGGAGCTGGAAGTTGGGGCATGGAAAAAATATGAAAGTAGTGAAGGTAATTCACTTACCAGAAAAGGATACAAAAATAATCAACTCATTCAATGAAAACATAATGCAGAATTAGGTCAGCAACACTAAAAACATAATCCAGAATTAGGTCAACAACACAGACCTAGAAACCTCCTTCCTGTCTCCGGACTGCACACACAGTTCACAGAATAAGCTAGCTGCTTTTTCTCCAACCAATCCAACGTGAAAAAGCTAAGCAAGACGCAAGTCCAGGTGAGCGAGGCTCCTCCCACTATGAGAGTGTCAAGTTACATCAACCGGAGCGGCAGCCCTAGCAGACTCCAGGCCAAAGACACTTACAGCGGAACGGAGCGCAAAGCTTGTCCGTAAAGAAATTCAGTCCGCATTGCTTGGCCCAGCGTCGGCCTTGGAAACTTCATCCACGCCTGCAGCACCAGAGAAGCTACACAGGAAGGAGAGAGGCTGCACGGGGCAGCCGTCCCCAGTCCCTTCTAGAACTCCAGGTGGCCTAGAGACGTCACTCGCATTAAATGACAGGTGCTGGGAGGGTGAGGGAGCCCATCCCATCTGGTCCCGCTTAAGACTGGCCAAGAGCAAAGTTGGCTCCTCTGCCCTTCCCTCTCTTGTCCGGTTCCTCTTCTCTTCCCTCTGTTCTCCCCACAGGCCTGGAGCTCCGCTAGTGCCCGGATAAGCCCCCTGTGTTCCAGACGGACAACCTTTCTCTACTCTCCATTCAGCCTTGTAATTCCTACTCCGTACAGCTGGGGGAGCGAGGGCAGGAACACGATCTGATTACTATAACCCACGTGAATGTGAGATCATGGACTGCATCTTCTCCCCAGCTCCACTCCCCCACACTCTCTCCTTGTGTGACCAACCCCAGCTCCAGGTCCCCCGTCTTCCAGGCAGTGTGGAAAAGTACCTGGGGATCAGGTTTGGGGGTATGAAGGGTTGTTTTTCTGTTGCCTGATCAGTCACACCACTTGCTATCACTGGGGGACAACATAGGATTTCTTGAGAGGCAAGAGAAAGGCGCTCTTTCCTACTCCACATTCTCTTATGGGCACCAAAGAAGTGCAAGGCCAGGCGGCTTCTGCAGTCTGAGAAGGCGTGAAGTTCAGGCACATAGGCTGACTTGAGGATGAATCTTGAAGATGTTATGCAAAATGGGATAGGCCAGTCACTAAAGGACAAATACTGTCTGATCCCACTTCTATGAGGGCCCCGGAGCCATCAGACTCATAGACACAGGCGTGGAAAGGTGGTTTAAGTTACGGCTTGCTGTGGGGAGTGGGAAAAGGAGGGTTTCTATTTGAGATGATGAAAAAAGTCTGGGAAACAGATGGTGGTGGAGCTGCAAAAAAAAATTGTAACTGTCCTTAATGCCACTAAATGATACACTTCAAAATGGTGGAAATGGCCAATTTCATATTACATAAATTTTACCACAATAAAAAAAAAAAACAACAAAGGGAACTTTTTAAAGGCTTATGATTTCTTTTACTTGAAATGTAGAGTAAGGGAGAGTGAGAAAGCAAGCTTCCATCCTCTGGTTCACTCTTCAAATGCCCATAATAGCCAGGGCCGGGGCAGGTCAAGGCCAGGAACCTAGAACTTCACTCAGGTCTCCCACATGGGTGGCAGGGACCAAAGTACTTGGGCCATCATCTGCTGCCTCCCAGGTGCCTTAGCAGGAAGCAGGATCTGAAGTAGAGCAGCCAGGTTCAAACTGGTGCTCTGAGATGGGATGTAGGTTTCCCTAGCAGCAACTTAACCTGCTGCACCACAGTCCCCAGCCCACAGCTCACCCATTCCCCACTGAAACCAGTTGTGGTCCTGGGACTTCAGCATCTGTCCATCCTCTTTGGGTCCACTCGGGGAGACACATCTTGTCACTCCGGGGGAGCCTGGCTCTCAGAGTGGCTCTAGAGGGACACAGGAGAGGCTCCGTTGCCCCTGACTTGGCTAGTGGATGGGGCTGCCAGGGAGCTGTAGCTACTTCCCCTCCTTGCGTTTTTCCTGTTTGCTAGAAAATTGGACCCCACTCCTCATTCTTGTTCCCCATGCTTCTCTATTCCAACCCCAGGGCCTAACTGCCAAGAGTTGGATGACTGGGTGGCCTTGAATCCCTATTCACTATTTCCAGGCAAACCTAAATGTAACCCAGGTACTCATATTACGAAGCCTGAGTGAGTTCCATGGGTTCCTGGGAACCTAACACCTTTCATGGAGTAACTGAAACAGCCACTAGAAAAAAACACCATGGAAACTTTTCTCTCTTCCTTTTTTTTTTTTTTAAGATTTATTTTATTTTATTTGAAAGACATAGACACAGTTACAGAGAGAGAAATGGAGAGAGAGAGATCTTCCATCTGCTGGTTCACTCCCCAAATAACCATAACAGCCAGGGCTTCTTCTAGGCAGAAGCCAGGAGCCAGGAACTTCTTCTAGGTCTCCCATGTGGATACAGGGGGCCCAAGTACTTGAATCATCTTCCACTGCTTTCCCAAGTGCATTAGCAAGGAGCTGGATCAGGACTCCAACGGGTAACCATATGGGATACCTGCACCGCAGGAGGCAGCTTAACCCAAGATGCCACAGAGCTGGCCCCTTCTCTCCTGCTTACCATATGCCTAGTCACTATGTAACAACATTCACTCACTCACGGATATATATATTAGTCAGGAATTGCTAAGCCATACAACTGTGTTGCACAGTGTAAAGGTTAGGAGCAGAGCTCTGAAGACAAACTTCTTGCTCCAGATATGCAACCTCAACAGTCCCTCCTCATCCACCCTGGAGATCATGAGAGTGCCTATCTCATAGGCTATGACAAAAACTAATGTGCTACACTTAAAAGGCTTGGGAAGCAGGGCGGGCAACTGGCCCAGCAGTTAAGACACCAGATAACAAGCTGGCAGGCCACATCACAGTACCTGGGTTTGATCCCACCTCTGGCTCTGAATCCCTGCTTTCTGCTAATGCAGACCCTGGGAGGCAGTGGTGATGGCTGAAGTAGTGGGTCCCTGCCATTCACCTGGGAGACCTGGATGGGGTTCCTGGCTCCTAACTTCAGCCTGGCCCAGCCCTGGTTGTTGTGGGGAAATGAACCAGTGCATGGGAACGCACTAGCTCTCTCTTTCTTAATCTCTCTGCCTCTCCAATTAATTAATTAATTTAAAAGGTTTAGGGTGGGGCAGACGTCTGGCGCAGCAGTGAAATGCCGCTTGGGATGCCTGCACACCATGCAGGAGTGCCTGGATTCCATTCCTGCTCCCATTTCTGATCCAGCTTCCTCCTACTGTGTACCTCAGGAGGCAGCAGGTGCTAGTTCAAGTACTTGGGTCCCTGCCACCCACAGGGAAAACTCAGACTGAGTTCTGGGCTCCTAGCTTCAGCCTGACCCAGCCCAGTCTGTCGCAGGCATCTGGGGAGTAAACCGGCAGATGGAAGTTCTCTGTCTCTGTGCCTTTCAAATTAAACAAAAATTTTTTAATGCCAGAGCATTTTCAGGAACAACAACAACAAAAAGAGTAACAACAGTATCCAATCAAACACCAGACCACTAAAGTCTGACCTTAATTAATACGATGGCTGGTGAGGCTAATATCCGGCAAACATCTGTCTCATGTGTTTTTGTAGCAGGCAGGATAGACTATTGAGACTTACTTGAGAAACTGCAAATGATTTTGGCCTCTCAGTATTTATCTAGTCTGAATCTGATCAAGAAAGTCCATGGAATACAAACACTTGGCCATCATTTTTCCTCCAGGGGAACTTTGAGGTGGGGCAGTTGGGTCTGTTTAATATTGTGTAGCAGCAGAGAGGGGGACATTTCTAGTGTAAAATGAGCCATTATGGAGAACTTGATCAGGGCCCCAAGAAGGAAACCACCTCCATGCCCACTTTCCCAGAATCAAATATTCACAGCGTCACAGATGTCACAATGTGAGTTGAGAGGATTTCTAGCTATTATGATACCCACAGGCAAATATAAATAAAGATTAATCAAAGTGTACACATCAGAGAATTCTAAACGTGAAATCCCACTACTGGGGAGATAGCCAAAGGCAATACAAGCAGTCTGTGGAAGAGTTGCCGGCACTCCCATGTTGACTGCCCCACAATTCACAATGGCCAAGCCATGGAAACCACCTAAGCGTCCCTAGGAATCACTCGGCTCAGCCTCACCCCCTTACTAGGAAAAGCCCCAGCAAGATGGTAAGATCCGCCCACATCACCGAGGCGTGCACCGAGCCAGGTCAAGCACCACTTTTCCCCACAGGATCATACTGCTGCCCTGGAAACTGATGTACCAGCCCTTACTTATTAACACACCCAACAAGAGAAACAGGTGCTACGCATACCTGCAACAATATCTTTAAGCTCATCTGTAAACAAGAATAATGCTGCAGTTGTTTTAAATCTCTGCATTAAGCACACACACAACAAAACCTCAATTAGTGAGATTGCAACCCTGTCTTCAACTTTCAGATGCTTCTTAAAATTTTTTTTAAATAAAAAGCCTACCATGAGTCAGGCATCAGCTGCTGATTAGGGTGCCGGCATCACCTATGAGCGCCAGCTGGAGTCCCTACTACTCCACTTCCCATCCAGCTCCCTGCTAATGGCCCTGGGAAGCAGAAGACGATGGCGCTAGTACATAGGCCCCTGCTGCTCATGTGGGAAAACCAGAAAGAGTTCCTGGATCCTGGCTTCAGCCTGACCCAGTCTCAGTTGTTGTGGCCATTTAGGAAGTATACCAGGGGATGGAAAATATCTGTGTGTGTGTGTGTGTGTGTGTGTGTGTGAGAGAGAGAGAGAGACAGAGACAGAGAGACAGAGACAGAGAGAGAAAGACTCCCTCTGTGTGTCACTCTGCCTTTCAAATAAATGGATTAATCTTTTTCTAAAAATAAAAATAACTAAAGCAAAAATAGAATTATAACCTCCACACCAGCATGGGGGGCAGAAGGCATCAAAACATTTGTATTCAATTTGTACATATCATAGAAATATCAAAACAACTTGATGTGGATTTATTTAAGTTTTTATAAACTATCATTATTGAAATTTATATTAATCTGACAGAGTATGTGTTTCTATAAAGGAAAGGATTTTTATTATAGTCTAAAGCGCCCTCTAGTGTTCCCAAGCAAAACCTTCTTTTAAGAAAATGTGCCAAGGGGCACGTGCTGTGGCATAGCAGGTAAAGCTGCAGCCTGCAGTGCCGGCATCCCATAGGGCGCCAGTTTGAGTCCTGGCTGCTCCAGTTATTATCCAGCTCTCTGCTATGGCCTGGGAAAGCAACAGAACATGGCCCAAGTCTTTGGACACCTGCACCCGCGTGGGAGACCCGGAAGAAGCTCCAGGCTCTTGGCTTCGGATCGGCTCAACTCCAGCCATTGCAGCCATTTGGGGAGTGAACCAATGGATGGAAGACTTCTCTCTCTCTCTCTCTCTCTCTCTCTCTCTCTCTCTCTTTCTCTCTGCCTCTGTCTCTCTGTAATTCTGCCTTTCAAATAAATAAATAAATATTAAAAAAAAGAAAAGGAAATGTGCCAAAATAAAAAAAAAAAGAAAGGAAATGTGCCATATTCTTGCCCTGTACAGTCCTGGTTTGACCTATTGCCCTGCCACCCCATCTGGTTTAACATTTTCCTGGATTTTTTAGTGTGATGGATGATTAACATTAATTTTTGCAGAAAATAAGCTAGAATTGGCTTCATCGCCCTCTACTGTTTTTATTTTAAATTGATACATTTATTGATGCGGTACTACATGATGTACTTATGTACTTATATACATTTATATTATATACATTTTTATATATTATATATAATTTATATTATATAATGTCCCAATCTGCATAAATATATCTATTGCCTAAAATACTTATAATTTTTTAATGGTAAGATATTCAAATCCTTTCTTTTTATTTATTTATTTATTTATTTACTTTGAAAGTCAGAGTTACACAGAGGGAGGAGAGGCAGAGAAAGAGAGAGAAAGAGGTCTTTCATCTGATGGTTCACTCCCCAATTGGCCGCAATGGCCGGAGCTGTGCCGATCCCAAGCCAGGAACCAGGAACTACCTCCGGGTTTCCCACGTGGGTTCAGGGGCCCAAGGACTTGGGCCATCTTCTACTGTTTCCCCAGGCCATAGTAGAGAGACATGGCGAGACATGGCTTAAACCCACTATGCCACAGCAATGGCCCCTGAGTGTGTGTGTGTGTGTGTGCCCTGTGTGTATGTGTGTGTGTGCATATATATATATATATGTTTTTTCTTTTGTATATGTTTTTTGAAAAGAAAGAAAGGATTTGAGGGGCCGGCGCTGTGGCACAGTGGGTTAACATCCTGGCCTGAAGTGCCGGCATCCCATATGGGCGCCAGTTCAAGACCCAGCTGCTCCACTTTTGATCCAACTCCCTGCTAATGCACCTGGGAAAGCAACAGAGGATGGTGCAAGTGCTTGAGCCCTTGCACCCATGTGGGAGACCCAAAAGAAGCTTCTGGCTCCTGGTTCCTGGCTTCAGCCTGGCCCAGCCCTGCCCATTGAGGCCATTTGGGGACTGAACCAATGGATGGAAGACTTCCCTCTCTCTGTCTGTCTGTCTGTCTGTCTGTCTCTCTCTCTCTCTGTTTCCTTCTCTCTCTCTCTGTAATTCTGCCTTTCAAGTAAATAAAATAAATCTTATATTTATATATTTATATATGCAGTGCATCATCATCTATAGCCATCTTCCTGTGCAATACCCATTAATCAACCTTTCCTTACCCCACAACTTTCCCCAGCCTTTGTAACCACAATTCCCACTCTCAACATTTTTGAGGTCAATTTTTCAGTCTACATCTGAGCGAAATCACTTGATACTTGTCTTTTGTGCCTGTTTATTTCACTTGCCATAACGACCTCCAGTTCCATCCACACTGTTTCAACTGACAAGATTTCATCCTTTGCATGGCTGAATAATATTCCGGTCTCTTTGTGTGTGTGTGTGTGTGTGTGTGTGTATCTAATTGTCTATAGCCATTTTTATCAGTTGATGAACTCTTGGGTGGCTTCCATTTCTTGGCCACTGTGAACAGTGTTGCAATGGGAGTGCAATTGTCTCTTTGACAGACTGACGTCATTTCCATTAGATATATAGTCCCAGTAGTGGTATTGTTGGATCAAGATGGTTCTTTTTTTTTCCCCCCTTTGGAAAGCAAGTTTTATCTCAGAGCAACCCAAAAAGCAGTTGGACCAGTAGGAGGCAGCACACAATCACAGGTCCATTCGGCAAGATCAAAGTTAGGAGCCTACCCGTTTCTGCAGATCATCCAACATTTAGCTGAAACTTCTCAGACTGAAACAAAAATGTCAGCTTCAGGATGCCCACTGTCTTTGTTATCCAAACACGCTCTCATTACAGAAAACAAGACAACTGGGCCAATCTGTTGAGGGATTTGCTTCATTATTAAAATAAATACTAACACTGAGAGCACAGTTAAGTTACTAGCTTTCTTCACATTTTTCAAATTCACATTTTGAACAGTTGAATTGGTGAAGATCCTGTCTCCACTGTGTAGGAGATGAATTGTATTTTATTATGTTATTTATTACATTAATTTATAATTTATTTTTTTAAAGATTTATTCATTGGTGCTGGCTCTGTGGCATAGCAGGTAAAGCTGCCACCTGCAGTGCCAGCATCCCATATAGGCACCAGTTCGAGTTCCAGCTGCTCCATTTCCAATCTAGCTCTCTGCTATGGCCTGGGAAAGCAGTAGAAGATGAGACAAGTCCTTGGGCCCCTGCACCCCTGTGGGAGACTCAGAAGAGGCTCCTGGCTCCTGGCTTGGGATTGGTCCAGTTCTGGCTGTTGTGGCCAGTTGGGGAGTGCACCAGCGGATGGAAGTCTTCTCTATCTCTCTCTGCCTCTCCTTCTCTCTGTGTAACTCTGCCTTTCAAAGTTACAGAGAGGCAGAGGCAGAGAGAGGTAGGTCTTCCATCCGCTGGTTCACTCCCCTAATGGCCGCAACTGCCAGAGCTGTGCCAATCCCAAGCCAGGAGCCAGGAGCTTCTTCCAGGCCCCCACACGGGTGCAGGGGCCCAAGGACTTGGGCCAACTTCTACTGCTTTCCCAGGCCATAGCATAGGGCTGGATTGGAAGTGGGGAGGCTGGGACTAGAACCGGCACCCATAAGGGATGCCAGCACTGCAGAGAGTGGCTTTACCCCTACTCCACAGTGCCGGCCCCTATACTTTCTTTTAATTATAATTTCTCCTCACAACAGCCAAGTGGAAGATCATCCTGCTGCTTTTGAAGTAGTGGCTGGGCTGGCATGTGCTATGGTAGCTAGATAAATGAGATTTCTATGTAACATATGCTGCTACTAGACATACTCTTTCACCTGGCCCTTGCTCTGATCCTCCATGACAAAGTGGAATGAGCTGGACACTTTCTCCCAGGAGATGTTGGATTGCCTCTTGCCCCTCAGCAGATACAAGGCCACTGACATCCTGGGAGGCCTGGCCAGAACCCACCTTAAGAACCATGGAGGCCGGCGCCATGGCTCAATAGGCTAATCTTCCGCCTTGCGGCGCGGGCACTCTGGGTTCTAGTCCCGGTCGGGGCGCCGGATTCTGTCCTGGTTGCCCCTCTTCCAGGCCAGCTCTCTGCTGTGGCCAGGGAGTGCAGTGGAGGATGGCCCAAGTGCTTGGGCCCTGCACCCCATGGGAGACCAGGAGAAGCACCTGGCTCCTGGCATCAGATCAGCGCAGCGTGCCGGCCGCAGCGGCCATTGGAGGGTGAACCAACGGCAAAGGAAGACCTTTCTCTCTCTGTCTCTCTCTCTCTCTCATTGTCCACTCTGCCTGTCAAAAATAAATAAATAAATAAAATAAAATAAAATAAAATAAAATAACCATGGAGTGTGGGCCTGGGCCAGAGCACAGCAGTTCTATTTTTAATTTTTTAAAATATTTATTAACTTTTAAAATTTATTTATCTATTTAAAAGGCAAGGAGATAGAGACACAGGTGACCAATGCACAGAGGGATCTTCCATCCTCTGGTTTATTCCCCAAATGCCCAAAACAACCAGGCCAAAGCCTGGAACTGGGACCTCAGTCCAGGTCTCACACGGGAGGCAGGGTCTGAAATATCTGAGTCACCACCTGCTGCCTCCCAGAGTGCATATCATCCATCAGCAGGAAACTGGAATTGGCAACAGAGGTAGCCCTCTGCTGTGGGGTGTCGGTGTCCCAAACAGCATCTGAACGGCTGAGCCAAACACCCACCCCACACTTTGAATTAGCAGTAGTCTTTGTCAGCTTCCACCATGCCCTGTCTTGTATTGCATAATTCACATGAGCAGTGGACACAGGCATCACTTTAGCACGCAGCAACTCTGGAAGACTCTCCCCAGGCCTCTCCACATAGGGAACCAACACACCTCCTTCTCAAGGACAGCTCTGTGTGCCATGGTACCTTTGCTATTGGCGAGAGAACTCCCAACAGCTGCTGCCCTGTGACCTCAGCATTCACCAACCAGGTGTGTCATGGCCCAGGTTCAGGCCTGCAAGTTCAAGAAGCTCCAAGGCACAGCTGGTGGGGTCAGCAGGAAATATGACAAACTGTGAGCTGGGATGTTTGACACACTGGTGGGGGAGCCACTGAGAGTGCTACCTTAGAGCCAGAGGTGCCAGTCTGACCCCTTTCCCAGAATGAGGCAGCTCTTTCGTGACGTGCATCGCATTGTTAGGTGATGCTTTTTTATTTTGCAATAAATCCTCTCAACAGCAATGCGCTCAAAAATGCACATGTACAGCGTTGTGGCATGGTGAGTAAAGCTGCCACCTGCGACATCGGCATCCCACATGGATGCAGGCTCGAGTCCCAAGTGCTTGGGCCCCTGCACTCACATGGAAGACCCGGAAGAAGCTCCTGGAGCTGCTGACTCCTGGCTTCAGTCTTTCCCAGCCCTGGCCATTACTGCTATTTGAAGAGTGAGCCAGCAGATGGAAGCTCACTTGTTTCCACTCGCTCACTCGTTCTCTCTCTCTCTCTCTCTCTCCATACCTGACTTTCAAATAAATAAATAAATCTTTTTTAAAAAGAAAAGGAAGATCTCTCTTCCTGTAACTCTGCCTTTCAAATAAATATACAGAAAATGGAAATACACGCTTAGTAAGATATTAAGTACTGAATTTCTTTTTATTGTTAAAGATTTATTTATATATTTGAAAGGCAGAGTTCCAGAGAGAGGGAGAGACACAGAGAGAGACAATCTTCCATCCACTGGATTAGCCTGCTGCACCACAATGTCAGCCCCAAATACTGCCTTTCTGATTCTCAAGTAAGTTGATGATGAATGCGAAACTAACAAAATGTCATCATTTGTCACCTCCCCCATGGCAAGATATCAAGATATCTTGATATCAAGCACCAAGTGAAAACCCTCAAACAAAAATCTGCTGAAGAAGCATTATCGTCTACATAAAACATCCATAGCTATTTGGAGAAGCCTGTTCCATAGTTTATGATTTATCACAGCTGTAGAAGGTGCTTACATAACATTTAGATCCAGTAATAGTCTTCTCAACTGACTCTGCCAATTTTTTATTTTAAGTTTTGTGTTCGTGTACAAAAAGTAAAGCCATAATGGTTGATACTGACAACAGGAGGATTTTAGACAGCTCATTGTTGCTAATTTTATATCAGTGTCATCAAAGCCTCATCTATTAAACCCAATAAGGGTTTGATTTTTTTCAGTCTAATTCACAGGATAAAAGTAAAGCTTTTCGAAATTTAGTCTGTTTAGGATGAAATATCTGACATAATTGTGAATCTTACTGTTTACTTAGTTTAGAAGTTCAATATTTAAAATAAAGTATGTGTTCTCACCGTGATAACATAAATACAAATTGGGAAGCCCAGCTCTGTGGTGTAACGGATAAAGCTGTTGCCTGCAATGCTAACATCCCATATGAGTGCTGGTTCAAGTCCTGGCTACTTTCAATACAAGAAAGTACCCAGAGTGGAGCCAAAAAAAAAAAAAAAAAAAAAAGAATTATATTTAAGCCAATTACTTACACAATGAATAAAACAGAAGATATTCTTAATTTTACACAATTCATTTTTTTCTTTTTTAATATTTACTTATCTAATTTGAAAAGCAGAGTTAGAGAGACAGAGATCTTCCATCAGCTGGCTCAGTCCCCAGATGGCTGCAATGGCCAGCCCTGGGCTAGGCTGAAGCCAGGAGCCTGAGCCATCTTCTGCTGCTTTCCCAGGTGCATTAGTAGGGATCCGTATGGAAAGGGAGCAGCTGGGACTCAAATCAGCACTTGTGTCTTTCAAAGTGCTTGTGACTCTTGCAGGAGTAACCTCCAGGCCTACAAAATCTATCACTCTACATCAAATGTAAAAAGCAAACTGCAATGTACAGCTATTACACTGATGTGAATTAAATGGCTTTTGCAGACCTAAGTATCACTAAAATTCCAAATTCTTTATAAGCCTCTGGCTAGTCTATGATACAGAAGATGCCATGAAAGCAACAATAAAAGTATAAGTTTAGCCACTAAATTCCGACTTGGCACCTATTCTCTGTCTTGAAGTATCACTACTGTGACTGGGATTGTTCCTGCAGATGGGCAGCTCAGGAGTTCTTGTCTTCACGAAAGAAACTCAGACGTCAGACAGAGAGCAGTGGTAAGGAGGCAGCAGATGAACAGAGTACACCAGACAGACCAGCCGGGCATCTCAGGAATCGGACGAGAGGACAGACTGGGGCATACGGGGAATGGAGTCCAGGTCTTCCTGCCATTTCCCCTCTCCCCCTCCCTCTTCTCCTGGAAGAGGGATTGCTGGGTGCTAACTGGGTAAAACTCCTCCCAACGTTTTACTACAAGCTGAGTAGCCCACCTGGCACCTGGCAGAGAGTTATTCCCCAGGGTGCCTTCCTAGGGGGAAGGCTGGGAAGGTTTTATTACACAAAGTTATCGGCCGGGGTAACCCCTCAGCACTGAGCAGGGAGGATGTTCCTGGGGAGCTTTCCTAGAGGGGAAAGCTGGGACCACCTTTGACATTACCAGGGTACGGACAGGACTCCGCACTGTGGCGTTACCAGGGTACGGACAGGACTCCGCACTGTGGCGTTACCAGGGTATGGACAGGACTCCGCACTGTGACGTTACCAGGGTACGGACAGGACTCCGCACTGTGACGTTACCAGGGTACGGACAGGACTCCGCACTGCAAATACTGGGCTACTTCAAGGTATATTTCCAGGCCTTCCTCTCTGCTTTGTTTCCTTAGGGCCCTCACACACACATAGGCTAACTTCTAATTTCCTATCTAACAGGATCTCTTAAAATATGACTGTTTGATCTGAGTACTTATTTTTCTGATGATTTCTCTGAATTGTAATTGCTTCAATCATGTTTTAGATGTATAAAAGTATTCCCTTTAAAAAGAATAACAACAAAGACATTTTTAGTAGATAATTAGCAAAAGAGGCTACCAGATGGTGAAAACATAGAAAGTGCCTGTTAAGCAGATTAAGCCAAGAGTTTTTTATTATTATTATTACTTTCTTAGGATAATAGAGTAACATGTTGCCTAATGGCAAGAGGTTTGTTTTAGATTTGGTATGATAAAAGGAAAATTCCTTAGATCAATTAAATCTAATAGAGTTTATTGGAGCAAAGAACAAAATAAAGTGAAACAAAACAAACACGATTCAAGAATCTAGGACAAGCTGGCGCCACGGCTCACTAGGCTAAGCCTCTGCCTTGCGGTACTGGCACACCGGGTTCTAGTCCCGGTCGGGGGCGCCAGATTCTGTCCCGGTTGCCCCCCTTCCAGGCCAGCTCTCTGCTATGGCCAGGGAGTGCAGTGGAGGATGGCCCAAGTGCTTGGGCCCTGCACCCCATTGGAGACCAGGAGAAGCACCTGGCTCCTGCCTTCGGATCAGCGTGGTGCGCCAGCCGCAGCGTGCCAGCCGTGGTGGCCATTGGAGGGTGAACCAACGGCAAAAGGAAGCCCTTTCTCTCTGTCTCTCTCTCTCACTATCCACTCTGCCTGTCAAAAAAAAAAAAAGAATTTAGGACAAGCATGTAGCCCAGTGGTTAAGTCACTACTTGGGATACCCACATTACTACATCAGAGTAGCAGGTTCAAGTCCTGGCTACTCCACTTCCCATCCAGCTTCCTACTAATGTAGGAGAGAGCAGCTAATGGCTCAAATGCTTGGGTCGCTGACACCCATTGTGGGAGAACCAGACTGAGTTCCAAGTTCATTGCTTCAGCCTGACCCAGCCTTGGCTGTTTTGGGCATTTGGGGAGTTAACCAGTGGATGAAGATATAGTTCTCTTGCCCCCTCTTTCTCTCTTTCTCTCTGACTTTCAAATAAAATGAAAATAAATATTTTAAATTTTTATTTAGGATTTATTTTCTATTTATTTGAAAGGCAGAGTTACGGAGAGAGGAGGAGAGACAGAGATCTTCCATCTTCAGGCTCACTCCCCCAAATGGCTGTAACAGGCCGGGGCTGGGCTAGGCTGAAGCCGGAAGCCAAAAGCCAGGAGTTTCTTCTGTGTTTCCTATGTGGGTTCAGGGGCCCAAGCACTTGGACCATCTCCCACTGCTTTTCTCAGGCCATTAGCAAGGAGCTGGCTTGGAAGTAAAGCAGCCGGGACTCAAACCGGCACCCATATGGGATGCCAATGGTGCAGGCAGAGGCTTAACCTGCTATACCTCAATGCGGCCTCAAAGAAATAAAATTTTTTTAAAAGAATCCAGAATCCTAGAAACTTCTGAGAATTCCAGCCAACAATGTGATCAGACAGAATTTATATAAAAATGAAGATGAGAATTAGAAAACAATGTAAGTGGCTACAATCTAGTCAACCAATTGGTTACAGTTTAATTAACTTTACAGCTTCATTAGTTAATTGGTTCCAGGGCTTTCTGCAACCAATCAAAGCTCAGGTAAGGTGATTAAACTACATACTGGTTTGGTTGTTGGTATGGGTGCCCAATCCAAATCTATGGCCGCCTACAATTTTTAACACCCCAAAGCAGGGTTGTGGTTTGATTTAAGACCAAGATTTGATTGCAAAGAGTTTATTAGGAAGGCATTGGAGGGGAGCAGGAAAGGGAAGATTGCTAATTAAGTGGGTTGTTCAACCCATGATTAGAACTTAACTCCAGCAGGAAACTCCGAAGACAAACACAGGCCTTAACCCATCCCATCCAAGAGATAGGAGAGGTGCATTAAATACACTTCAACTCCCAGCGGCCAGGACCTGAGGCTCCTGGGAGTTGGTGTGTGTTCCTCAGTTTCTCCAGACCCTAGCAGTTGGAAGTTTGAAGAGCAAGGAAATGAAAAGGTCTTTTTTTTTTTTTAAGTTTTGTTTTTTTATTTGAAAGACAGAGTTACAGAGAAGCACAAACAGAAGTCTTCCATCCGCTGATTCACTACCCAAATGTCTGAGAACAACGAGAGCTAGGCCGATCCAAAGCGAGAAGCCAGGAGCTTCTTCCAGGTCTTCCACACCAGTGCAGGGGCCCAAGCACATCTTCTGCTGCTTTTCCAGGCCATAGCAGAGAGCTGGATGGGAAGTGGAGCAGCCAGGACTCGAACGGACGCCCATATGGGATGCCGGCACTGCAGGCAGCAGCTTTACCCACTACGCCACAGCCCCAGCCCCTGAAAAGGTCTTAAAAGGAAGTGGGCAGGGCACAGTTTCTCCCACATCCTTCCAAGCCAAAAATATATCTGTTATCAAGTGATTACACAAACGCTAACACGCTAACTGCAAGCTCCCCAACCCTCATGAAAAGGGCTAAAGCCTAGCCATGAAGGGCTTTTCAGTAATTACAGCAAAGAAAAATAGCTGTAATTTTAAGCATCCTTTTCCAAGCAAAAATCCCCAGAACATAAAATGATTTATATTATTATATGAAAAGGATAGGAATAAAGATTTCATTTTCTTTCAGGTTTGGGGCTGCTAATTATTTTGAGAAAAATCCATTAAACTGACCCAAGTAAAATATAACAAGGATTTCTCAGCCTAATCCAATCAGCAAACCATGTCAACGGATGGTCTTTTGGTTGCACATAAACAACCAGAAACCCAACTCAGCTGTGTGTCTTAATGCTTCAATGAAGTCCATTGCCCCCTAATTGTTACAGTTTGTTTTTCAAAAGAGAAAAAACAAGGCTTTTCGTCTGATTGGTTTGTTGATGGTTACTAATAAGCATACTATGCAATGGTGTGATATCATCAGATATAGGAATAGGGGCGTTTATCTGCTTGTTTGCTGTGGAAGCCTACTGATGCTGCTTGAGGGTCATTCTCTGGCCGCCCACGTTCAGGGTGAGAGCTGTTCAAAGGAGTGTAAGTTCTCTCTAGATACAGGATGGCAAGTCTACAGTCTATTGAAGAATTTCTCACCTAGTTTTCACCTCTGCATAACACTCACCAATCTTACAAATATCCCGGACTCACCCTCCTTGCCTTCCCACCCTCCCAGCCCCCACCCCCCACCCCCCACCCCGCCATCCCCAGAAACCAAATGGCAAGCATTCCCATGGTCACATCCTGGTGGATCTTAAAGAGTATTGGAAATAGCACACGCAGCTGTTAGCTTCTCCAAATACACAATCTGCAACGCCGGCAGTGAAAGACAAGAATAACCGCCACTTTTCATACCGAAGAGAACTGCTGGATTATGCCTAAAGAAGGCGGGGCCGGCCTAACTCCAGGGCAAAGACCTCTGGAAGGAGGCACAGGTGACTAACTGAAGCCCTTTTAAGGGAAAGCAACTTGGTTTTGTTAAATTTTGGAATGAGAAATACTGATCTCAATTGCTTTTTAAAATTATGGACTGGATTTTAAAATTCTTCAATAGATGCAATGAATAATAAAACATACTTTGAGCTGCTATGGGAAGGGAATGACTTTGGTAAAAGAATGAAAACATCGTGATCCATACGTATTAACAACATGGGAAGTTATGAAAGAGCACGTGTAGAGGCTGGCGCTGTGGTGTAGTGCGCCGCCTGCAGTGCCAGCATGCCATATGGGCACTGGTTTGAGTCCCGACTACTCCACTTCCCATCCAGCTCTCTGCTATGGCCTTTTAAGCAGTGGAAGATGGCCCAAGTCCTGGGGGCCCCTGCACCAAGTGGCAGATCTAGAAGAAGCTCCTGGTTCCTGGCTTCGGATCAACGCAGCTCTGGCCGTTGTGGCCAATTTGAGAGTGAACCAGTGGCTGGAAGACCTCTCTTTCTCTCTCTCTACCTCTGCTTCTCTGTAACTCTGCCATTCAAACAAATAAATAAATCTTAAAAAAAAAAAAAAAAAAAGCATGTGTATCGTAAGCACATCTTCAGTTTGCATGTTTTTCTTATCTGCATATAATTTTCTTTGGGTGATGAAATTTCCATGATTTCATTCTCTTCCTTATTTCCTTATTATCTAATTTTTTTAGCCTTGATATGTATTTTTTAAGAAAAGACTGATTGATTGATTTATTTATTTGAAAGGCAGAGTGACAGAGAGGGGAAGGATAGAGAGAGAGAGATCTTCTACCTGCTGGTTCACTCCCCAGATGCCCAAAACAGCCAGGGCTGGGCCAGGCTGAAGCCCGGAGCCTGCAGCCCATCTGGGTCTGCCACGTGCATGACAGGAACCTTGTCTGCTGCCCATCAGCAGGCAGCTGGACAGGAAGCAGTGTAGCTGGGACTCAAACCAGCACTGCAATATGGGATGTGGGTGCCCGAGCAATGGCTCAGCTTGTTGCACCACAACATCCACCCCGTACTACCTTCACAATCAGAAAAGAAATTACATAAGCTATATTGACTCTGGAAAAAAAAGAAGGAAATACAAAATAAGTAGAGAAAGATATGGGAACAGAGAAAAGGAATAAAAAGAATGTCAGCTCATTCGTTTATTCAATCACTTGACAAAAGAGTCTTTTGATCAGATACTGTATGGAAGCACAAAACTATAGATTGTGGTAGTTATTAAGAAAAGACAAAGAATTTAGACAAGGGATAGAGAATATTAGACATAGGGTGATCAGAGAAAGCCTGACTCACATGGGTTGTGGCACACAATAGGTTAAGCGGGTTAAGCTGCGCCTGTGACGCCAGCATCCCGTACAAGTCCTGGTTGCCCCACTTCTGATCCAGCACCTTCCCAATACACCTGGGAAAACTGCAGAGGATAGCCCTGGTGCTTGGGCCCCTGCCACCCTTGTAGCAGAATTTGATGCAGTTCCAGGGTCATGGCTTCAGCCTGGCACTGCCCTAGCCATTGCAGCCATTTGGGGAATGAACTGCCCCCCCGACCACCTTTTACTCTACCTTCCAAATAAATAAAATGAACCTTTAAAAAGACAAAGAAAAAAAAAGAGCTAGCCTGTCTGAAGAAACTCTTGAGCTAAACTCCATGCTCACCCTATGAAGAAGGGTAGGGAAACGCTGTGAGCTAAGGCCCCAGTGCAGGTGCAATTTAGTGGCTGGAATCCAGAGGGAAAAAGCCAGAGTGGAACAGAGGGGAAGGGCTAAAAGCAAGCACCAATTCTTTCAAGGACCTGAAAGCTTAAGATAAGGCATTTGTATTTCCTCGACACAAGGAAAGCCATGAACCATAGGGAAGTCATCTATATGTTAAATTGATCACTCTCACTGCCCAGACTCATCATTGTCTTCCCTGTCCTTGTCAGTCATTGTCTTCACTGTCCTTGCATTTCCTTCTGCTCCTCCTCCTGCCACCTTCCCCCCTGCAGCTGCTGACCACCAAAATCCCCTACAGTCTTAGATCCTGTCCTCTAACAACACTGCACCCCTCCAATTTTAATACTCCCTGTTCTTCAGTCCCCAATATCCCTCAACCTTCACCCCAAAGCTGTGAACCCATCCAAAGTAATGCCCCTACTCTCTAGGGGTCTGCCACACTGAACCCATTCACCTCATGGTTTACAGCTTCCCTCGGCACTTCCTAGGGAGGATAAATGCTGGTTCCCCCATAATCACCACCCCCTTTATCCTTCTACTTACATCCTAACTCAAACACATGTCACCTTCCATGTTCTCAGTACTGGGTGTCACAGTATTGTCTTTGCAAATGATTTTAATTCATGTAAAATGCTTTGCATTAAACAGTACCTTAGAGATATTCTGGTTCAAACTGCAGGTTTTTATGATGTACCAACAGGCCTGGCATGGTTAGATTTCCCTGAGTCTCAGAGAGTGGGAAGCAGCAAAGCAGGACGATGCTCAGGGCTTCTGAATTCCCAATTACAGAGCCCTGCATGGCTTGAAAGCACTTTTTAAAAAACATAGAACAAGAGTGTTTATGACAGTACTAAACAAACCATCTCACAGAATCACCACTGCTCCCAAGGAACACACAAACTGAGGCTGAGACAGACGAGGCTCTGAGAGGGCTTGGACGCAGGACTTGTGGTTCCCCATCCTGCAGAAACCATGCCAACTTCCCTGTCATCACATGCAATCAGTCCAGGGGCACCAAACTGAGAAGTTTCCTATTTCTGCTATTAGTGATTAAATATGCCTTTGTGTGTTCTTTTTATATGCTTCTGAACATCAGATTTTGCTTTTAAATGTGGTTAAGGAGACTTTGTCCAATACTGGGAATTCATCAGAATGAGGGCAACGGCTTCTGAGGAAGAGCAGAAACTTAAAGAACAAAGAAGAGAGATGCAAACTTTACCAAGTTTATAATTTGGCGGAGGCTCTGATGTGGGTGCAGACTCAATGCCATGATGGCAAATGTCATTTCTGGAACATCCTCCCTAAACTGGTGTTTTTATTTTAAGCACAACTTAACACAGTACAATTCCACCATGGTCTCACAACGGATGGTCTCACACAGTTCATTATTAAAATATTTGAACTATATATAAGTTGAATTATTTGAAGTATATTTTTTGAGCACATTTGAGGTTTAGAGTTTCAAATCCAATGTCAAAAATATTCTAAGTGACAAAAAGTACATCCAGCTAGTTGCTTTGCGGGATGTAGAAGAGATTCCTGCTTCAGAATAAATATATTTTGGAATGCATTGCATCCTAACGCTACAATTAGTTCTATTCTTGTTCTGCAAATGGAAAGGGGTCAGGGCCCCCACATAACTGACACTTAGTGGCAGCAGCTGATAGGAGCTGACATCAAGCCGCAGCCAGGAGAATGGGCTCACTCGTGCCCTCAGTGCCCAACAGAGGCAGGTTCACAGAACACTTCTGCAAGGATTGTTGCTTCTTTGCTCTTTTACTTGCTTTTCCTTTGATGAGCTCGGATTTTATTTTCTCCAAACATCAGACCTATTGTTGTCAACATTTCCTTTGGGAACCTGGGGTATAGTTCCTTCAGTGAGTTATAAAACCTTCCAAGTGTGAATGAAACAGAACTGCACTTAGCTCAAATGCTAAGTACCGTAAAAATCCAGCTCATTCCCCTTGTGAGTATTTTACTGAGCTAAGAGAAATCTTATGGGTGCATTAACGGAGCACCTAGTGTAGTTATTAGAATTTTCTTAATATTACCCATTGTACTTGGAGAAATGACTGTGAAAACGAATCAAGCAAACAAGTCTATTTCTTTCTGCATTGCTCAGAAAGAAGGTCTAGAATTGTAAGTATTCTACTGAAAGTAATCATGCAAAACACACATATCCCTTACACCACCAAATCTGAACATTTTCAGGACCACTTTATTACCACATTCCACCCCATTCACACTCCTCAGCAATGAAGCCACCCAAGTAGTGACATGTGGCTTAACTCAGTGGAGCGCTGTGAGCCTGGTGGCATAGAGGAATCAGTAAATACCTCAGCCTACATGCCTGTCATGCCTACCCAGACACCCTGAGATTGTGGTTCACAAATACAGACAAGGCTTACAGTGCATTGCCTGGGCTTGGGCTAATGCATTCCTCAAGGTCAACTGAAATTTGGAGACACTGATTCACCTTGACCAGCACAGCACTGGACCGGACTGGACTAGCCACTAGTTAAGATTAGGTAGGATGACTAATCAGAGATGCTAAGATTGTTATCTCTAAGATCAACGCTGAATGGTGCTTTTGTTCATGGAACTTTAAAAGCTCCATCAGAATTCTTGTAACAGAGAACTGTTTGTACTCTTGTGAGGTTATTTTTATTTCTTTGGATAAGTGAACTGAAACTGTCTTTATATATAAGATTTAGGCAAAAGTAGAAAATGATAATAATATTTTAAGAATGCAAAGTAAGTAACACCAGTCAAAATACCACAGCTCTGCTTTCTTAAAAACTGAGTTTCACATAAAAAGCATATTATTTGCCATTGAATTAAAACAAGGTGTGAAAGCTCAGTATAATTGAATAGGTTTTATATTTTCAGATAGTTTCTGATTCTGTAAAAGTATGTTTTACAACCAAGAATCCTTATCAGTAACTTCCACCATCATCTAAAACCTTCCTAAGATAGATCATCATGCTACAATACTGTATTAGCAAACTGCAGTATGAAAAGTAATAAGCAAAAAAAAAAAAAAATCCTGAAGAGTGTGCAACTAGAAGCAGACAACTGAACAGGCTTTCATAGCTCATTCAGTCCCTTTACCAGTACGCTGGAATAGCAATGAAATTAATGTAACTTGGATGACAGCACTGTGTAAGGCCTACGTCGTTGTGGATCTGTGGCCAGCTTATTCTGGCTCTGAGAAGACAGCAGTCACAAAGCCAGAGCAAGGGGCAGGTTTGTGGCACAGTTGGTTAAGCTGCCATTTGGGACACTTTCATCCCATACCAGAGTGGCAGTTAAAGTCCTCGCTAGTCTGCTGCAGATCCTGCTCTCTGCTAACGCGCCTGGGAAGCAGTGGATGATGGCCAAGTGCTTGAGGTCCTGCTGCCCATATGGAAGACAGAGATGGAGTTTCTGGCTCCTGGCTTTGACCTGGCCCAACCACGGCTGTTGTGGCCATTCAGGGAGTGAACCAACAGATGGAAGATTCTCTCTCTCTCTCTCTCTCTCTCTCTCTCTCTCTGTGTGTGTGTGTGACTCTGCTTTTCTAATAAATAAAAATAAATAAATAAATCTTTAAAAAAAAATGAAGGGGAAGGCAATTCATGCTGAGCCCAGCAATATGTTTCCAAGGTCTTAGAACTCAGAAAGAGTAAGGAAAATTTAGAGAAAGTGACAAATCTCATAAAAAAATGGTAGACCTTGGCATCCACACCTCTACAAGAAATGTCAGACACTTAAAAAGCAAACTAAAGCAGAGGCACAGGACAGGTATTGGGCACAGCGGTTGGGACACCAACGTCCACATTGGGGTAACTGGGTGTGAGTCCTTGCTCTGTTCTAAAGTCTAGCTTCCTACTGTGCATCCTGGTGGCAGCAAGTGATGGCTCAAGTAGGTGGGTTCCTGACACTCAGTGGGAGACCTGGATTGAGTTCCTATCTTCTGGCTTCAATCTGGTCCAGTTCTGGCTGATTCAAGCATCTGAGAGTGAATCAGCAGATATGAGCTATCTGTGTTGTGAGAGTATGTGTCATTCAAATAAATAGAATTAAATTAAATTTTTTTTAAAAAACAGGCAAAAGGATAGATGGTTGGCCTGGCGATTTTTTTAAAGATTTTTTTTATTTGAAGGGCAGAGTTACAGACAGAGGGGGAGGGAGGGAGGGAGAGAGAGAGAGAGAGATCTTCCTTCTGCTGGTTCACTCCCCAAATGTCAACAATAGCTGGGGCTGGGCCAAGCCAAAGCCAGGAGGCTTAACCCACTGTGCAACAATGCTGGCCCCTGGCCTAGCATTTAAGATGCTTGCATCCCACACCTCAGAGTGCCTGGGTTCGGTTCCTAATTCCAGCTTCCAATTCCAGCTTCCCACCAACATTCCCAGAGAGCTGCAGTGATCGCTCAAGCAATTGGGTTCCTGCAACCTATGTGCGAGACCTGCATTGCATTCACGGCTCCTATCTTCGGCTCCAGCCCAGGCCCAGCCCTTGTGGGCATTTATGGAGTGAACCAGTCAATCGGAGCCCTACCTCTCCGTGTGTGTTTCTTTCTCTGTTTGTGTCTATTTCTCTCTCTATGGATCTCTCTCTGTCTCTGAATTTCAAATGTTCAAACATTTTTTTAAAAAAGGCACAATTCCACTACACCCTTGGGAAACGTTTTGTGAATGTTAGAGAAGAAAAAGTTCTTAAATACAAGGATAATCTATTTAAATATTAGAAAAACCTTGAAAGTACATTTTTAAAAATCATGGCTTGTACTCACCAAAAAATGGGGCTCTGAAAGTTCACTATAGGGCATTCTGGGACATTCAGGCTTTGGGTGACTTAAGCACCATTTTTCCTTGAATTTCCTTGAATTTTTATACCAAAGTATGTATAGACGTGGTTCCTACACTACCTTAAAATTCTGTTTGAGAGCCCAGACCCAAAACAGCCAGCAGCATGTTACCCTGGTTCCTGGAATTACAGATTAACAGAGCTCGGAAAGCATACAAGACAGCTTGTCTCAGCGCCTATTTATAGAAGAGTGAGTGTCCTGAGACCCAGACAGGTGAAGGTCGTGCAGTGGCAACATAAGGACCAGGACCCAAAGCTGTTGACTCTTATTTCGCTGAATCCTGACCGTAATTAGAAAGGGCTCTTGGGTGGGCACTTGGCACTGTGGTTAAGATCCTGCTTTGGGACACCCAAAGTGTGAGTGCTCTGGGTTCAAGTCCCAGGTCCACTTCCCATCAAACTTCTTGCTAACATGTACCTTGGGAGGAAGATGAGGCACAAGTACCTGGGTCCCATGTCACCCACATGGGAGACTTGGGTGGACTTCTGGACTCCTGGCTTCGGCATGGCCCAATTTAAAAACAGGGAATCTGGACAACAATACAGAAACATAACCCCTCCCCAAAAAAGATATTCTCAGTAAGCAAACTTTCTGTATCACACTTTACCCTAAAGTGCCACATGTGTTACTAAATTCTTCATTTCCCTTTAATGTGATAGACTAAATTGGAAACATTATTTTTCTTTCAAGAAAACACCCATTAGTTAGCAGATCTGTAACCTGAAGTTACCAGTAACTCCAAAATCTGAGTGACTTAAAACAAAAAGGTTTTCTCACTTATACTAAATATCCATCCTGGTCCAACAGGAGATATTACATATCACCATTCAGGAACATGGGCCAAGGAGGCAGCCAACGTAGATGCCAGAAAGTCTCATATCATGGATTAAAAACCCCTACTCTGGATTTGTTAACCATCTTGATTTAACCATTCCACACTGCAAACTCATAGGAGAACATCATCTTCTTTACCATAAATACATACGATTGTTATTTGTCATTTGAGAATTTTTGAAACCGCCTATTCAGCAGCGACACACTTCTTTTAAAGCACATTTATTTATTTGAAAGGTAGAGTGACAGAGAGAAAGGGAGAGACAGAGAGATGAGAGAGAGACAGAGAGAGAGAGAATCTTCCATCTGCTGATTCACTCCCCAAATGGCTGCAACAGCCAGGGCTGCCAGGACAAAGCCAGGAGTCAGGAATTCCATCCAGATCTCCCACATAGATGACAGGGATCCAGGTACTTAGGCAGTCATCCGCTACTTCCCAGGAGCAAGAGCAGGAAGCTGGATCTGAAGCAGAGGTGTAACTCAATCTGATTCGGGATTCGGGTGTCCCAAGCAGCAGCTTAACCCACCGCACCACAGTGCCCACCCCAGCAGTGACATAATT
Source organism: Oryctolagus cuniculus (assembly GCF_964237555.1). Taxonomy (NCBI): domain Eukaryota; kingdom Metazoa; phylum Chordata; class Mammalia; order Lagomorpha; family Leporidae; genus Oryctolagus; species Oryctolagus cuniculus. Next base: position 145,485,872 of record NC_091436.1, on the reverse strand, counting down.
CTGCTCACAAGATGCCCAACCACATGCTGTTCAGGAAATGCAATATCAGAGGGAAAAAGGCCAGTAACACTGGAGAACAGCACAAAAAGCTCCTAAACCAAGTGTTTCTGAAACATGAAAATCCCATACTGACTCTCTCGTTGAACACACAGCTTTATCAAGTATCTATGCTTTTAATCATAAGCCAAAAAACTGCTAAAGGGAATGTCACTAAAAATCAAGAATCAACCCTAGCAAGTTTCCTCCTTTGTAAAACAGTGGATGAGGGGTTAGCATTGTGGCACAGTGGGTTAAGCCACTGCCTGCAATGCCAGCATCCCATATCTGAGTGCCAGTGTGAGTCTTGGATGCTCCACTTCCAATCCAACTCTCTACTTATATGCCAAGAAAGGCAGTGGATGACAGCCAAAGTGCTTGGACCCCTGCCACCCAGGTGGGAGACCCAGATGGAATTTCTGGCTCCTGGCTTCACCCTGGAAAAGCCCCAGTCATTGCAGCCATCTGCGGAGTGAACCAGCAGATGAAAGATATCTCCTTACCTCCCCCATCAACACCCTGCCTCTCTAACACGTTTTCTTTCTTTTTTTTTTTTTTTAAGATTTATTTATTGATTTGAAAGTCAGAGTTACACAGAAAGAGGAGAGGGGGAGAGAGAGAGAGAATCTTCCATCTGCTGGTTCACTCCCCAATTGGCCGCAACGGCCGGAGCTGCACTGATCCGAAACCAGGAGCCAGGAGTTTCTCCTGGGTCTTCCATGTGGGTGCAGGGGCCCAAGGACTTGGGCCATCCTCTACTGCTGTCTCAGGCCATAGCAGATAACTGGAGCAGCCAGGACACAGACTGGTGCCCATATGGGATGCTGGCACTGCAGAAGGCGGCTTTACCTGTTACACCACAGCGCTGGCCCCTCCCATACACATGCTTTCTCTTTCTCTCTTTCTCTCTCTCTCTCTGTTACTCTTCCTTTAAAATAAATAAACCATTTTAAAAAGTGAACAGTCTAAGTTCCTTTTTGAGAAAGGAAAATGTGAAATTAAAGCTATAATTTCCTTTAAAAAGTGAATTGGTTCTAATAAAAGCAGATTATAGGGGCCGGCACTGTGGTGTAGTCAGTAAAGCCACCACCTGCAGTGCCGGCATCCGATATAGGTGCCGGTTCGAGTCCTGGCTACTCCACCTCCAATCCAGCTCTCTGCTGTGGCCTGGGAAAGCAGTAGAAGATGGACCAAGCCCTTGGACCCCTGCACCTGCATGGGAGACCTGGAAGAAGCTCCTGGCTCCTAGCTTCGGATCGGCACAGCTCCAGCCATTGCGGCCAACTGGGGAATGAACCAGCGGATGGAAGACCCCTCTCTCTCTCTCTCTCTCTCTCTCTGCCTCTGCCTCTCCTCTTTCTGTGTAACTCCGACTTTCAAATAAATAAATAAATCTTTTTTTTAAAAAAAGGTAGATTATAAAGCAAGTCACTTACATCGAAAATACTTATTCAGATCCTATATTATTTAACATCTTGTTCTCTGCTACTAGGGAAGCTGAATGTGGGACCCAATGAATGAAAAGGCAGCCCTGGTTAGCTACCAATTAAGTAAGGTGGATGATCTGAACCATGCTCTTTTCTCTCTCCCAAATGAGAGATTTCTCTGTGGCGTTTTTTTTTTTTTTTTAATTTTAATTTAAAAAACAGAGAGACAGTGGTTCACTTCCCAGTGCCCACAGCAGCCAGGGCTGGGCCAGCCCACCACTGGGAGCCAGGAACTCAATCCAGACCTCTCACAAGTGGCAGGGACCCAATTACTTGTCCCTCATCATCACCTCCAAAAGTGTGTGCATTGTCAAGAGCAGAACCCAGACTCTACCAAGGCACCCTGATATGGGGAGCAGGGTTTTAATCACTGCACCGAATGCCACTCCACTTCTGTGGGATTTCTCCCTGCTATTCAAAGTAAGGAAAGGATGCTGTGAGTTCCAATTAAGTACGGAAGCCTGCTTCACCCTTCTGAAAAAGCAAACTTTTATATTTGTGCAAACTTAGAGACATATGAACTACATTTCAAAAACCTGATTAGAAAAGGTATTAATCATGTCCACACTGGGAGATGAGCCCAGCTTGTAAATTGTATGTGCTGTTCATTAATTCAGATACACATGCATGAAAAATAAATTTGTGAGTTCCTAAAAATTACTTTGTCCCATGGACAACACAAACTTCACTGTGGTTTCCAGCATCGGACCCAGCAGCTCTGTATGCTGTCTCTCTGTTGCAACTGCTAACAACTAACTTGGATTATCATCATTAAACTGCTTCTCACAATTTCTGAACCCAAAACACAGTGTGGAGCATTGTTCATTCATCTATGTTACAGAAAAACAGAGATTTGTTTAGAAAATAAAGGTCCAAGTTATTAAGTCAGAAACTAAATTACAACTTAACGGTGCTGAAATATGAGCTCAGAAAGAACAGGAGAAATGGAATCATTGAGGCTTAAATTTTCTAACCACCTCTACTAACCAAGGCAATCTTAAAAGCAATTTGCCTCCTTCCAAGAAAACTCTCTTATCCATACTACTAAAGAGTTAGACCAGAAAAATGATTCTTAACCAGAAGCATGCGTCAGATTATCCAGGAAACTTTGCCCAACACCCCTACTTAGCCACATTCCAGACCTGCTAAATCAGAATGTTTCACAGGTATTTTTGCAAATGTCCCATGAAAGGATTCTGATACACACCTTTAGTTTGTACATCCTGAATCTCTGAGGTCCCTTCCAGCCCTAAGTATCTACATTGGTAAACAGTGCAGCATTGAATCGATAAGTCTCTGCAAGCAGTAGCAATGCACTGATTACATCGTGGCGCTTGTGAAAAAAGAACCACACATGGTCTCCATCCTGCTGGACAGCTGCCGAAAGGCTTTGTTTTAGATTTGCATTCACAGTCTGTGTAGAAAGGAGCCTTCAACTCAGAGTTGCCACTGATGCCTCCATTTGCATCTCTGTTATGCCTGAGTCGACTGTCCACATAGCCTGGAGATGAAGATCACCCAGTTCGTTCAATGTCTTTGCCTAAGGCTGAGCTCCGAGTCTAGCTAGAGACCTCAGTCTGCTATTAATCCTCTGCCTGCGGTGCCAGCATCCCATATGGGCACTGGTTCTAGTCCCAGTTGCTCCTCTTCCAGTCCAGCTCTCTGCTATGGCCTGGGAAGGCAGTGGAGGATGGCCCAAGTGCTTGGGCCCCTGTACCCGCATGGGAGACCAGGAGGAAGCATCTGGCTCCTGGCTTCAGATCGGCGTAGCTCCGGCCATGGTGGCCATGTGGGGGGTGAACCAACGCAAGGAAGACCTTTCTCTCTGTCTCTCTCACTGTCTGTAACTCTACCTGTCAAATAAATAAAATAAAATAAAATAAAATAAAATAAAATAAAATAAAATAAAAATCCTGATTTAGCCTGCATCAAGTAACAAAATCATATATGAGGGTAATTCAAAAATTATATAGAAAATTGAATTAAAAGGTATGTATATTCTGGCAAAAATTTTTGATATTCAGGCATGAGAGATCTTCAAATATTCATAAAAATGTCTATTATGAAAAGAGCTATGCATGGATTTGAAAATTGTTTTGCACCAAAATAGGTTTATCTTTGAATTCAATTTTAAACAACCCTCACATATTAATTCTAGTTTACCACTGTGTTACCAGTTGCAATTTTAGTGGTTTTCTTATATTTCAAAAGTTTGATTTATGTGTATTTTGAATGATTTTTATATATGCACGTTTTAAACTTCTTAAACAATAGGTTACGACTAGACTTATAAATGAAAATGGTAACTGAACTATTTAGTGTGTTTGTTGCTTTATACTAAGCAGTTGACTTCCTGATATAAAAATATACTTAGGGGCTGGTGCTGTGGCACCTGCAGTGCCAGCATCCCATATGGATGCCAGTTTGAGTCCTGGCTGCTGTACATCCAGTCCAGCAATCTGCTGTGGCCTAGGAAAATAAGAAAATGGCCCAAGTCCTTGGGCCCCTGCACCCACGTGGGAGACCTGGAAGAAGCTCCTGGTTCCTGGCTTCCGATCAGCACACCTCCAACCATTGCGGCCATCTGGGGAGTGAACCAGAGGATGGAAGACTTCTCTCTCTCTCTGCTTCTGCCTGTCTGTAACTATGCCTTGCAAATAAATAAATAAATCCTTTTTTAAAGATTTTATTTATTTATTTGAAAAATAGAGTTACAGACAATGAGAGGGACAGAGAGAGAGAAAGTTCTTGCTTCCACTGGGTCACTCCCCAAATGGCCGCAATGGCTGGAGCTGCGCCGATCCAAAGCCAGGAGCCAGGAGCCAGGAGCTTCTTCCTGGTCTCTCACATGGGTGCAGGGGCCCAAGCACTTGGGCCATTTTCTAATACTGCTTTCCCAGGACATGCAGAGAGCTGGATTGGAAGTGGAATAACCAAGACTAGAACCAGCACCCATTTGAGATTCCAGCACTGCAGGTGGAGGATTACCCTACTGAGCCACGGCGGCTCAGTAGGCCCCCAATAAATAAATCTTAAAAAAAAAAAAGTACGTGCCGGCGCCGCGGCTCACTAGGCTAATCCTCCACCTAGCGGCGCCGGCACACCGGGTTCTAGTCCCGGTCAGGGCGCCGGATTCTGTCCCGGTTGCCCCCCCTTCCAGGCCAGCTCTCTGCTGTGGCCAGGGAGTGCAGTGGAGGATGGCCCAAGTGCTTGGGCCCTACACCCCATGGGAGACCAGGAGAAGCACCTGGCTCCTGCCATCGGATCAGTGCAGTGCGCCGGCTGCAGCGCGCCGGCCGCAGCGGCCATTGGAGGGTGAACCAACGGCAAAGGAAGACCTTTCTCTCTCTCTCTCTCTCTCACTGTCCACTCTGCCTGTCAAAAAAAAAAAAATTTTTTTTTAAAAAGTACTTAAGCAGATCAACGGGAATGATTAAGTAATTTGCTCGCAGATATTCAACAAGCCAAGAATGATACTGAGGAATAAAGAAAGTATAAAGCATAGCACTAAATTTAACAATCACTACACAACATCTATCTTTTCATTACACAATTTCAGTAGGACATTAAAAGGGGTCTATAATGAATAGTGAGATATACAACAGCCTCATAGATAGAATTCAACATTTTAAATATGTAAATTTCTGGGACTGGCCCTGTGGGTAGGGTAGGGCCGCCGCCTGCAGTGCCCGCATCCCATAGGGACACAGGTTCGAGACTTGGCTGCTCCACTTCCGATCCAGCTCTCTGTTACGGCCTGGGAAAGCAGTAGAAGATGGCCCAAGTCCTTGGGCCCCTGCACCCACGTGGGAAACCCAGAAGAAGCTCCTAGCTCCTGGCTTCAGGTCGGCGAAGCTCTGGCCCATTGACAGCCAACTGGGGAGTGAACCAGCAAATACAAGACCTCTCTCTCTCTCTCTCTCTCTTTCTCTCTCTCTCTCTGCCTCTCCCTCTCTCTATATATAACCCTGATTTTCAAATAAATAAATAAACCTTTAAAATGTAAATTTCTTCCAAATTAATCTATAGATTCAATGTAATTCCAATAAAAAATTTTTAAGAATTATTGGGGGAAAGATCACAAAATGAATTTAAGGACTTCCAGTCAATTAAGAACACTGAACTGATTAGGAAAGCTCACCTCATTTCCACTGTAACACAAGTAAGCCCTGAATAAATACAAAGAGAGTTCAAAAAGTGCACGGAAAAATGGAATTCAAAGATAAGCGTAGGAGCTGGCATTGCGGCACAGCAGGTTAAGCTGCCTGCGATGCCAACATCTCATATGAGCACTGGTTCAAATCCTGGCTGCTCCAATTCTAATCTAGCTCCCTGCTAATGCACCTGGAAAAGCAGTGTGAAATGGCCCAAGTGCTTGAGCTCCTGTCAACCACATGGGAGACATGGAATCACTCCGCATGTCCATGATGGAAGCAGCTAGGCCAGGCTGAAGCCTCGAGCTGGGAATTTGACTTAGGAGGTGGGAATCTTGGGAAAGATCTTAGAATTTTGCTTACCACTAGGAAAAAGCAATAGTAGGACACAGAATGTGTCAAGGCCACACAACTACTAAGTTGTCTAACTACCTATTGAAATCACCCACTTCTACTCCCTCTTGCTCTTCACACAACACTAAAGGAATTGCACAAAGCATTGAACACAGCTCTGGAGCAATACAGCGTTGCCCTGCAGATCCAAAGGTACAGCAAGGGCTTCTTTTTTTAAGATTTATTTATTTATTTGAAAGGCAGAGTTACAGAGAGCAGAGGAAGAGAGAGAGAGAGAGAGAGAGAGAGAGAGAGAGAGAGGTCTTCCCATGCTCAAGCTGACTTGCTCCAAATGGTAGAGTTAGAAACATACCAGCGGATTCCAATTCAATCCCATCAAGGTGGCATGTACCAATACCATCTCACTAGTCCAAGTGATCAATTTCAGTTCACAATTGATCATAATGAAAGGACTAAGAGTCAAAGGGAGCACATAAACAAGACTAGTGTCTGCAAATACTAACTGATAGAATAAAAAAGGGAGAGAATGATCCAACATGGGAAGCGAGATACACAGCAGACTCATAGAATGGCGGATGTCCTAAACAGCACTCTGGCCTCAGAATCAGCCCTTAAGGCATTCAGTTCTGGCTGAAAAGCCCATGAGAGTATTTCAGGCATGGAAGGCCAAGACACTCTGGCAAAAAAAAAAAAAAAAAAAAAAAAAAAAAAAACCTAAATGGAAGATCTCCACGAGTGAAATCCCAGCGGAAAGAACAGGTCATCAAAGAAGGAGGTACATTTCTCTGAAGGGAGGAGAGAACTTCCATTTTGACTACGACCTTGTCTAAATATGATCAGAGTTGGTGAACTCAAAAGGCTTCCATAGCCTTGGCAACTCATGACAAGAGCCTAGGGTGATTACTGATGCCATAAACAAGAGTGTCAATTTGTGAAGTCAACAACAGGAGTCACTGTGCACTTACTCCTCATGTAGGATCTCTGTCCTTAATGTGCTGTTCAATGTGAATTAATGCTATAACTAGTACTCAAACAGTACTTCACACTTTGTGTTTCTATATGGGTGCAAACTGTTGAGACCTTTACTTAATATATGCTAAACTGATCTTCTGTATATAAAGAGAATTGAAAATGAATCTTGATGTGAATGGAAGGGGAGAGGGAGCAGGAAAGGGGAGGGTTGCGGGTGGGAGGGAAGTTATGGGGAGGGAAGCCATTGTAATCCATAAGCTGTACTTTGGAAATTTATATTCATTAAATAAAAGTTAAAAAAAAAAAAAAAGAGAGAGAGAGAGAGAGGTCTTCCATCCACTGGTTCACTCCCCAGATGGCCGCAATGGCTGAAGCTGTGCCAATCCAAAGCCAGGAACCAGAAGCTTCTCCAGGTAGCCCGCATGGGTACAGGGGCCCAAGGACTTGGGCCATCTTCTACTGCTTTCCCAGGCCATAGCAGAGAGCTGGATCAGAAGAGGAGCACCCGGGACTCAAACTGGCATCCATATGGGATGCTGGCACTGCAGGTGGCGGCTTTACCCACTATGCCACAGCGCAAGCCAGCAAGGGCTTCTTCTAGAACCACTGAAGACTGGTTCTAGAAGACTGGTTCCACACCAAGTCATCACCTTTCTGCCATCTTTCAGGCCAGTCTAAAATCCTACCTATGGATCCAAAATCCCATTGTAATGGAACAAATTGCACTTGTTCTCTGTCAGTGTAAATACTTTGGGTGTGATTCACAAGTGTTTTCTTTTTCCACCCCAACTTTCCCAAACTTTATTTAAGAAAAAAAGCAATGGTGATAAATTTCAGAACACAGTCAATTTCTTGGGATTCCTTCCATGAAAATGTAACATTTTATTTTCATTTTTTAAAAGATTTATTTATTTTACTTGAAAGTCAGAATTATACAGAGAGAGGAAAGGCAGAGAGAGAGAGAGAGAGAGGTCTTCCATCTGCTGGTTCACTCCCCAATTGGCCACTATGGCCAGAGCCGGACTGATCTGATGCCAGAAGCCAGGAGCTTCTTTCAGGTCTCCCATGCAGGTGCAGGGACCCAAGGACTTGGGCCATCTTCTACTGCTTTCCCAGGCCAGAGCAGAGAGCTGGATGGGAAGTGGAGCAGCCAGGACTCAAACTGGCACCCATTTGGGATGCGGGCACTGCAGGCGGCGGCATTACCTGCTACACCACAGTGCCGGCCCCAACATTTTGCTTTGAAACAGACGCCAGAAGTGGTTCCCAAATGTGTGTTAAGGCAGAGAGAAGCTGATAGCCTCAAGTGCTCATCTTCACACTTAGCCCAGTCTGTGGTCTGTCTTGGATTGGCAATAATAGCCTGAACAGCTACCATAGCTTTCTTAATTCTATACTCCGCAATCACAGAATTTGAGCAGCTTCATTAAGAACTGCATCTGCTGTGTCAAAACCAAAAACCTGTCTGTCTAAGCAACAAGGGAGCCCTCTTTTGTTTGATTTGCTTTAGCAGCTGTATCCTGTGTCAGGCACTCCTCAATCAAAAACATGAATTGCCTTAAACATTACCAGGTAATCATCATGACATTGAACCTGAAGGTTAGCCAACACCATTACACCAGCCTTCAAATCAGGATTATTTATGTCCTAACTGATCAGGGGCTCTGCATTTTTAGTTGCATTGTCAGCATTTTTGGCATTATCAGGTACTAAGTTCTTGTATTTTTCAGCTTTATCTCCATACAGTATCTCCATACTTCAGTCTAACAGCTAAACCAAGAAGCCGCCCATTGCTTTCTGTCGATGATAAATCTTGAAAGGACAGTTAACATCTCTTTTCAAAGAACCTGGGTCAGTCACTGCTGCTGTGGATGATTTTTTTTTTTTTTTTTTTTTTTTTTTTGACAGGCAGAGTGGACAGTGAGAGAGAGAGACAGAGAGAAAGGTCTTCCTTTGCCGTTGGTTCACCCTCCAATGGCCGCCGCGGCCGGCGCGCTGCGGCCAGCGCACCGCGCTGATCCGATGGCAGGAGCCAGGAGCCAGGTCCTTCTTCTGGTCTCCCATGGGGTGCAGGGCCCAAGCACTTGGGCCATCCTCCACTGCCTTCCCGGGCCACAGGAGAGAGCTGGCCCGGAAGAGGGACAACCAGGAAAGAATCTGGCACCCCAACCGGAACTAGAACCTGGTGTGCCGGCGCCGCTAGGTGGAGGATTAGCCTAGTGAGCCACAGCGCCAGCCTGGATGATTCTTAAATCAACTCTGTTTTCAGTGTTGTAGTGTCTGATCTTCTGACCCTCAAGCCAAACAATAAAGTTTCTAATCTCTCTCATCTTTGCAGTGGAAGCCAGCACAGTTTGTGGTAGTCAGAGCCATCAGATTACGTAAAGACCACGGTCCCCGCTTCTTGCTCTGGTCCCCCAGGCCTTGGCTGGCAGAGCAGAAGTAGGAACGCATGTGTTTTCCAGGTTCTTTTCAGCTCTTAGGGGCACATTAATAGAAACGCTGTTTGGATTGTCCTCTTGTCACTCCTTCACCATTCAAAGACTAATTGAATAACACTGTGAATTCTGGGAAGATGATCTGGAAGCTAATAGTTTAAAGCCCTTTTAAAATTCCCAAATGCTAAAAGGAGAAATCCATTAGCATTTTTGTTTATTTTAGAGTTTATTGGCTTATGGGCATCATCTTTGCTATTTTACAGGAACACATATTTTTTAATTGATCAGTGACAGAATACAAACGGTGAACAATCAATCTTGGCCGTTTATTGCTTCTATGATTCTCTGGAAACAGCAGGACTAAACTGTCTTCTGTGCTTATTACACACAGGCAATATCTCAGCTCATTTCCCAGCTGTGGAGCAGATTGCAAACCTCGTTTTAAAATTACCTAATGCATATTTAAATTGATTAATTAAAATGCTTCTGGCATCATTTTAAGAAATGAAAATAGTTATTGTGACGTCTCTGAAAAAAGTTCAATTCCCACAATAACCACCTCTGCCCTCTCCTTCAATTCTTCTGTCAGTTGTGTATCACTAAAAAATCATAGACAGTTTTACACATGTGACTCTTACCATGCACGGCGGGACTCGTGGAGTAGAATCAGAAAGTTACTTTACTTTCTTTATTGTTTGCTTCTGATGGTAAATCTAATGTGCCAGCTTGAGCTAAGAGAAACCCAGATAGCCGGCGCCGCGGCTCACTAGGCTAATCCTCCACCTTGCGGCGCCGGCACACCGGGTTCTAGACCCGCTGGGGCGCCCGATTCTGTCCCGGTTGCCCCTCTTCCAGGCCAGCTCTCTGCTGTGGCCTGGGAGTGCAGTGGAGGATGGCCCAAGTGCTTGGGCCCTGCACCCCATGGGAGACCAGGAGAAGCACCTGGCTCCTGCCTTTGGATCAGCGCGGTGCGCCGACCGCGGCGGCCATTGGAGGGTGAACCAACGGCAAAAGGAAGACCTTTCTCTCTGTCTCTCTCTCTCTCACTGTCCACTCTGCCTGTCAAAAAAAAAAAAAAAAAAAAAAAACAGATAGCAGGTAAAACATCATTTGTGGGCATTTCTGTGTGGATGCGTCTAGCATTTGAATCAGTAAACTGAGTGCAGAAGATCATCCTCACCAATGGATGGGAATTAACCAATCTGCTGAGGGCTTGGATAGAACAAAGAAGCAGAGGAAGCACAAACTCTCTCTCTGCGTCAGTGAAGACATCCATCTTCTCCTGTCCTCGGGCGTCAGAATCCCTGTGTTTGGGCCTTCAGAACTGAACTCAGTGAATTCAACCACCAGCTTTCCTGGTTCTCTAACTTGGAGCTGACAGATCACAAGCTTTGGCCCTAGCCCAGCCCCAGCCACTGCACACATTTAGGGGGGGAACTAGGAGATGAGAGCGCTATCTCTCCCTCTCAAATAAACACAGAGGTAAGATTTAAACATTATGTTATTATCCTGTGAAATTCACATGCTATTTTCCAATCTGGAGTATCTTGGGTATCTGTTTAGCCACTGGCCTATCATCTCCCCTCCCCCCCACCTTTTCCCTTTATCCCAAGGGAGAACATTTTTTACTAGCAGCTTGCACTTGGCTATCTAATCCTCCACCACAGCCTGCCTCCTGCCTGCTCTCTACTGAACCTGCCTGAGGCTGAGACCACTGAGCTGCTGACCAGTAAACCCAGTGGTAATTTCTTCAGGCTCCTGATGCACAACACTAAGGGCGGTCCTCTTCATCTTAAATTGCTCCATCCCCTCTGATTGCCTGACTTCACTCCCCTGCCTCCCCTGGCCTGTCTCTGACACTCTGGCCACTCCTCCTCAGACTCCTGGTGTGGACTTCTTTGTGTCCCCAGGGTTTCACTGCTGAAGGCCTATTCTAGAGCCACACTCTGTCTGGGCCATGTCTTGCATGGCCACTATCATCAATCTGTGTTCTGACAATTCCTTTACACTTATCTCATGTCATCTTTACAGCTCTATGAGGTAAATACTATCTTTTTCCAGGAATTCAAACCCTGCTTTCTAGGTGAAGGAAAGGAGGCTAAGAAAACTAAAGTTAAAAAAGAAAAAAAAAAAGAATTAGTGTTAGGAAAGTATTTCATCCACAACCTTCTGAATAAATGATCACAGGAACTGTATTAGTTTTAAGAATAAAATAAGATCATGTATAAAAGTGTTTGAACATTGGGACAAGTTTCTATTTTAATGAAGCTTCAGCATTTTATAAAAAAGAAAATGTGCAGGGCCATGTGGGGAATCCCACAGGAGTCCCAAAAGAGTTACAGGGCAGGGCACCCCTAACCCAAAAAGAAAGAGAAAAAGCAAAACCAAAATGGAGTTACTTAAGCTAAGGCCACTAAGCACCAGGAACTGCCCAGACCATCTGCCAGGACAGACACAGGTGGTGAGGCCTGATAAGACTGGGGGACATTACATCACAAGAAGCAGCCAACCAGCTGGCTACTGCATTGCTTCACCTTCACTACTGCACCACGATTGGCCACACCCAGAAGACCCCCAACACACCATTGGTCACACCCAGACACCAACATCTGGTTGGTGACACCTAAAAAGATGAGCTTGTGACTGGTGACAGCCTAGGGCACATGCACCACCCACCTACCCCAGGGGTGGGGGATAAAAAGGAAGCCTCACCACTGCTCTGCATCCCCTCGGGGACCAGGGCTCAGTCAAGTGAAACTCTGCCCGCGTCTCCACTGACTGAAGCTCTGCTCACCACTCCACTGGAGCCAACTTCTCATCAGGTGACCTCTCCAACCTTTCACCTTGCTGTTTGTCTTGGAACTTCAAGTCTACTGCCCAGAGTGCCAGTCATCCCACGACTCCTGCCTGTAAGTGACTGTTCTGAGATCCGTCTCTCCGAGTGGTAACAGAGACTTTGGACTCTGGACTTTGGACTTTGATTTTTCATGACCGTGATAGGAACCTTGAGAACGCAGCGTTCATATTACATCCCTAGCCATGAGTATAGATTGGTTATGCTTTTTATGTGTTATACTATGGCTGGATATTTCTGGAAATTGCCTTACTCCTAGATGTGTGTTATGACTTGCGGACTAATGACATAATGAGTGGTATTGACCTTTAGATGTGTGCACTGAATATATATACTGAGTGGTATTGAGTATTGAATAATAAATTATACTGAAAAGACTATCATGATTCTATGTGATTCTTTCCCGTGCTCCCACTTGTTGCATTAGCCTTGTCGAGCTGTGTGACAAGTGGTGCTAGCGACAGGTCGGCACTGTGGAGTAGTAGCTTAAACCCCCACCTTAAGCACCGGCACCCCATATGGGTGCCGGTTTGAGTCCTGGCTGCTCTACTTCCAATTCTGCTCCCTGCTAATGCACCTGGGAAAGCACCCAAAGATGGTCCAAGTGCTTGGGCCCCTGCACCCACATAGGAGACCCAGAAGAAGCTCCAGGATCCTGGCTTCAGATTGGCACAGCTCCAGCCACTGCGGCCATCTGGGGAGTAAACCAGTGGCTGGAAGACCTTTCGCTCTGTCTCCCTCTATCTCTCTCTCTCTCTCTCTCTCTCTCTCTGTTTGTAACTCTGCCTCTCAAATAAAATAAATAAATCTTTAAAAAAATTTGTAGTCAAGCTTCCCTTCCCTGATTATTATCTACCTCTTGCTTTCTCTCTCTCTCTCTCCCTTTTCTCTGAAAAGGTAAAGCAAACCACAGCACATTTAAACTTTTTCCTTTTCCTTTCCTTTGACCATGGAGTCAGCCAGGGGCCCACACCTTATGTGACAGCACCCACCTTATCCCCTAGTTCTGGGCTGAGAGTTCCTCTGTAGGGCAATGTGAACAGACAACAAGCACCAGGCACGTGAAAAACAGCTGTCCTTGGGACCCCAGGACCCCTCAGAGTTACAAATTATATGGATGCCCACATCCCTTATATAGAATGGCATAGTATTTGCATATAACCTCACACAGCCTCTCACTTTTTTATTTTTATCTGAGAGACAGAGAGCTCTCATCTACTAGGTTCACTTCACAAATGCCCAGAATGGCCAGGGCTGCCAGGGCCAGAGCCAGTACCTGGGAATTCAATGTGGTCTCCCACATGGAAGCAGGAACCCAGTGACTAGAGCCATCACCACTGACTCCCAAGGTCCATACAAATAGGAAGCTGGAATGAGAAGCTGGAACCAGGAATTGAACCCAGGCACTCTGATTTGACACACAGGCATCTTGCATGTTAGACCAAATGCCTGCTCCAATCCATATACTTTAAATCATCTCCAGATGACTTTTGTAAAGCTTAGGAAATAAAGAAAAGAAAAAATATTCCCTACATGTTCAGTACAGATGCACCTTTTTTCTGAATATTTTTGATTCTCAGTTGGAGGAATGCATGAATGTAGAGGGCTAACTGTATTCCAAAAGAAGGAGATCTTTCTTTCTTTTTTTAAAGACTTATTTATTTGAAAGGCACAGGTACATAGAGACTGGAAGAGAGAGAGAAAGAGATATTCCATCCACTGATTCATTCCCCAATTGGACACAATGGCCAGTGCTGGGCTAGGCTGAAGTCAAGACCCAGGAACTCCATCTGGGTCTCCTACTCTTGGGCCTTGTGTTCTACTGTTTTCCCAGGTGCATTAGCAGGGAACTGGATCAGAAGTGGAGCAGTGGAGATTTGGATGGAGTTCCAGGCTATTGGAACCATTTGAATAAGTAGATGGAAAGTCTCTCTCTCTCTCTCTCCCTCTCACTCTTGCTCTCTCACTCTCTAACTCAGCCTTTCAAACAAATTAAAAAAAAAAAAAAGAGTTTGGCACAGCAGTTAAGCCCCGGTTGGAATGTCTACATCCCATATTAAGGTGCCTGAGTTCTGCTAAGGTCCCTACTCTGCTTTGCATTCTGGCTTCTTGCTGATGTACACCTGGGACACAGCAGGTGATGATTCGGCACGTGGGTCTCTGCCACCCACATAGGAGACCCAGATGGAGTTTCAGGCTCCCGGCTTCAGCCTGGCCCAGCCTTGGCTGTTGCTGAAATTTGGGGAGTGAGCAAGCAGATGTAAGATCACTCTGTCTCTGTTTCTTTCTCTCTGCCTCTCAAAAAAAATTTTTTTAAAGATTTTGAAAAGAAAATGGGGAAAAAAAGATTTAAATCTTCAAAGCTAAACTGCCCCTAGAGTAGCAGCAAAAATTAATAAAATATGGGGCATTAATTAATAAATAATTAATGAAAATAATTAATAAATAATTAATAAAACACTGTGGCATTGCAGGAAAAGCCGCTGCCTGCAGTGACAGCATCCTGAATGGGTACCGGTTCAAGTCCCAGCTGCTCCACTTCTGATCCAGCTCTCTGCTATGGCCTGGGAAAGCAGAAGATGACCCAAGTCCTTGGGCCCCTGCACCTGCTTGGGAGACCTGGAAGAATCTCCTGGCTCCTGGCTTTGGATCAGCCCAGCTCTGGCCATTGAGGCTATCTGGGGAGTGAACCATCGGATGGAAGACCTCTCTCTCTCTCTCTCTCTCTGCCTCTCTGTAAATCTGCCTTTCAAATAAATAAATAAATCTCTAAAAAATATATTAATAAAACTATCATGATGGCGTGGTCAGGTTAAAATGTTTAGTATTTGGGGGCCGGTGCCATCCTCTGCCTGTGGTGCCAGCATCCCATATGGGCACCAGTTCTAGTCCTGGCTGCTCCTCTTCCAATCCAGCTCTCTGCTGTGGCCTGGAAAAGCAGTAGAAGTTGGCCCAAGTGCTTGGGCCCTGCTCCTGCACGGGAGACCAGAGAGAAGCACCTGTCTCCTGGCTTCAGATGGGCGCAGCTCCAGCCATTGCGGCCATTTGGGGAATGAGCCAGCCGAAGGAAGACCTTTCTCTATCTCTCCCTCTCACTGTCTGTAACTCTACCTCTCAAATAAATAAATAAAATCTTTTTTTTTTAAAAAAAAAAGCTTAGTATTTGAGAAAAGAAAACAATGATTTAAATATCCACACTGGAAGCCGGATCACCTACAAAGAAACAGTAAGCAGACAGACCTCAATCAGTCTCCTGTTCTGCAGCTCTAATGCTGGAATTCTATGGGGCACTACCTAGAGAACATGGACGGTAAAGACTGTGGCCCAGGCTGGCGCCGCGGCTCACTAGGCTAATCCTCTGCCTTGCGGTGCCGGCACACCGGGTTCTAGTCGCGGTCGGGGCACCGGATTCTGTCCCGTTGCCCCTCTTCCAGGCCAGCTCTCTGCTGTGGCCAGGGAGTGCAGTGGAGGATGGCCCAAGTGCTTGGGCCCTGCACCCCATGGGAGACCAGAAGAAGCACCTGGCTCCTGCCATCGGATCAGTGCGATGCATCGCGCCGGCCGTGCGGCCATTGGAGGGTGAACCAACGGCAAAAAAGGAAGACCTTTCTCTCTCTCTCTCTCTCTCTCTCTCTCACTGTCCACTCTGCCTGTCAAAAAAAAGACTATGGCCCAAGCATTTTTCATGAAATAAAAAACATTCTTATCTATGCATTGGCATAGATGAAAAAATTCTTGATGAAATTCTCAGGTACTCATGGCTTAACAGTTACTTGAATATTTAAATTAGGCATGGGGTAGATCAGTGTGATGTTAACATTCCATATGAGCACTGCTTCAAGTCCCTGGTGCCCCTCTTTCAATCCAGCTTCCTGCTAGTGCCTCTGGAAAGGCAGTGGGACGTGCTTGGGCCCCTCCCATCCATGTGGGAGTCCTGGATGAAGTTCTAGGCTTCAGCTTGGTCCAGCCCTGGCCATTGTGGTCCTTTAGGGAATGAACCAGCAGCTAGACTATCCCACTCTCTACCTCTCTCTCCCTCTTTTTCTCTGAAGCTCTACCTTTCAAATAAGTAACTAAATCTTTAAAAAGTTAGTTATGATTTGAGCTTAAGGAATGAGGAAATATAACTGAATTGATGTCCACAGGGAACAATTTAAACAGAGCTAAGTCTAAAGAAACTTAGCCAAATCTTGTCTCGCAGCCTTAAAGAGAATGTCAAAAGTTATTATATAATTAGAAAATGCATGACCTACTTTAAAAAAATTATAAATAGTGATGATACATTTGCTTTTAATAATCCTTGATTATATCAACCAAAAACTTGGAAGTGTAAGAGCTGGAGAAAAGTGAGGTCATAAATGTGCCAAATTTCCCATTTTACAGGAGGAAGATTGGTAAAGAAACCATTTCCTCCTGCCACTGATTAGGGAAAACGAGCATATAAATGAATAAACAAGAATGCTAAAGATAGCAATAATGGATTGTAATGATACATTTGATTTTTAATATGGTATGTGTCTGAGTACTATGATTTAAATAGAATATGTCTCCTGAACTCATGTAAACATTTAAACCACAAAAATCATAAGTTCATGGTACTAAGACAGGAGGAAACATAGCCCTGTTATGGATTTTAGGCGGTGGATGTAATGAGAGGGCCTTAGGTTGTGGCAGGGAGTGCCCTCAGGAGATGGTGCTCACGAGAGGGTTGGTTTTTAAAGCCCGAGGGTCAGATGCAGCCACTCTCCCTGCTTCCTGACTCACTAAGTGATCCCTCAGTTGCACACCTCCATTACTGCCATTTGTCAGCCTCACCAGGTGGCCAAAGCAATGGGTCCACCTGATCTTGGACTGTGACTCTCCAAAACTGTAAGCCATTATAAACCTCCTTCCTTCATAAGTAGTTTGTCTTGGATATTTTATCATAGTAAAGATAAACTAATGCATACACAGAAGAAAAGTGAACACAAAAAAATATAATCCAGATAGTGAAAGAAAAATTCTCAATAGCATAGGTAATTCTTATGATACATTAGTAAATTTTTTTAAAATTTATTTGAAGGCAGAGTTACAGAGAGAGAGGGAGGGAGGGAGACAGAGAAAGAAAGAGGAGAGAGAGTGAGAGAGAGAGAGGGATCTTTCATCACTGGTTCACTCCCCAAATGGCCTGCAATGGCCAAGGCTGGGCCAGGCCAAATTCAGGAGCAAGGAGCTTCTTCCAAGGGCCCAAGCACCTGGGCCATCCTCCGCTGCCTTCCCAGGCACATCAGCAGGGAGTTGGATGGGAAGTGAAACAGCTGGGACTCAAGCTGGTGCCCATACTGAATGCTGGCATAACAGGTGCAGGATTAACCTGCTATACCACAGCGCCAGCCCCAGATACATTGGTAAATTTTTAAAAGTAGGTTCCAAAAAAAACCAGAATGTATAGAAAAACTCAGCTCTGTAACAACAAAGCTCATATAAATACATACTCACACATATATTTAAAAACTGTAGAAGTTCTACCAAAATGTTAGATGTGGTCATCTCTAAGTGATGGTCTTGGAAGTCACTTTGATATTCATATGTATACTCTGCTGTATTTTTCCAATCCAAAAATACAAGAAAGCAATTGCCTGACATACTCCTTTACCCCTTTCATAAGCCTATTTATAAACATAATGTTTCTAAATAAAGTTAAATATTATACTCCAATTCCCTTACCTCTTTCTGCCCAGGTGGTTTCCCAGAAAACAGTGTCAAACACTGATAAAGTACGTAAATAGCAATAAAGTATTTAAACAGTGATAAAGTATTAAAGTATGCTAATGGAGAGTATGGCTTTTGACAGGAAAAAAAACTGAACTAATTAAGCATTATGGGAAAAGTATTAAGTTACAAGAACTTACTTGGAAATTTAAAGTAAAATTTCATGAGGCAATTATAATATATTCTCCAAGATGCAATGCTCCCCCATTCCCAGTGGCATCCTGGAAGCTGGGCCATGCCAAGGGTGTGACCCCAGACCAGTTGTACCCTCTGGACCTGGCAGTGGTGCCTTTCAAAGGTTTTCAATGAGCCTCCTAAATCAGAGATAAACTCTGCCTTTGGGGATATGAAGATAAGCACCATGGAAGAATGGTGGTAAAGAGAAAGAGAATTCTTCTACCTTCCCCCAAGGTAGAGGCTTCAAGATTCAATTCCAATACAGCAGCTATTCATGTGAAAAGGCTTAATGCTTGCTATGGTTTGTTCCTACCAAAACTTATGTTGGAGCTTAGTCCCGAGGTGCTGGGATGTTTAACAGACATTATGAATGAATGAAAGCCTTTCTCCCACTCTCTCAGGACTAGATGACAGACCATGAGAGCAGGGAGAGTCAGGCCCAGCAAGTTCACGCTCATGCTTTCTCACTTCCTCGCATGTTTGCTGGCGCTCTGCTTTTCCGCCATGACTGAAACAGCACCAAGCCTTCACCAGAAGTTAGCTGATGCTGGTGGCAAGCTCTTGGACTTCTAGAATGCTGAGCCAAAATAAATTTTTCTCTTTATAAATTATCTCATCTCGAGTATTCAGTGATAGCAGTGAATGCACTCGATGCTGATCATGCAGAATAAACAAAAGCTAAAAGCAGCACGTTCAAATGTATAAATTCCTGAAAGGGGAAACTCCACTATGGCTACACTTGTCATACTTGTGTCAGACTCAGTTAGAAACATTTTGTATAGGGCTATAGCTCTCAACCTCATCAGACTAATGCTTATTTTTACAAAAAATAATTTTCTAAGTCACCCCTCTACCATCCTGAAATGATATTCATAGAAAATATAGCCAAATATTTACACACTTTCAAAGCAAAACAAATTCCATCCCTTCCCAACTGTGGCATTAAGGAAACATCAAAGAAAGTATATCCTAATAAAGTAGTAAGTAACATTTTAGGGAGTGGGCATTTGATGCAGTAGTTAAGATGTTACTTGGATGCCCACATTTCATATCCAAGATTTGAATGCCAGGTCTGCTTTTGATTCTAGCTTCCTACTAATGTGCACCCTAGGAGGAAGGTGAGGGCTCAAGTACTTGGCCCCTGCCAGCCATGTTGAAGATCCAGATTGAGTTTCTGATCTCTTGACTACAGTCTGGCCAAGCCCTAGTTATTGCAGGCATTTGAGGAATAAACCTGTGGATGGAAGCCCTCTCTGTCATTCTTCCTTTCAAATAAATGCTTTTAAAAGTGAGTCAATTAAAAAATAAATAATAGATAAATTTTAAAATTTCATTAACAGTTTATTTCTGCCCAAGCAGGATGACACTAAAGTAGATGATCTACACTAAGAGCCAGAATTTTAAAAGCTTTGAAGGAAATTTTATCACACAACAGAGAATCAGTTGTTGAGAACAATGGAATGTGTACAAATTAGTCATCTTATGAATATGAATCATCACAATTTCACAAAATAATAAAGAACATTAGTTTTAAAGACATTTTGATTGTTGAGGATTAACTCCACTTGGAAAACATATTTTAATATCAATAGTTGCCTTTAATCATTGAATCTATGTGACATTGTTGAGTTCCACACATTAAAAATACCTAAAAGAACTACAGAAACACATAAAGACTTTATAAAGTCTTCAGAATTAGAAAACACCTCTGATGTCCCAAAATGAGCACACCACCTACTGGAGAGTCAACAGGGCACACTTGTTAAGAAAGTACTGTGGGTTTTAGAAGCCATGTGTATTCCTGGTCAAGATGCTAACTTCTCTGAATCACAAAGGGGTAGCAATGGCTACCTCGCAGGGCTGTGAAGATATTTCCTTAATGTGTGAAAAGAATAGCCGTGCACTGCCTTATGACATTTTGGTCACCACAAGCATGAATGATGATGGTCCCATGAAATTATAATGGAGGTGAAAAATTCCTGTCACCAAGGTTGTAGCACAATGCATTACCTTGCGTGTGGCGATGCTGGTGTAAGCACGTCTACTGTGCTGCCAACATATAAAATACAGCACACAATTATGTGAGTCTGTAATACCTGATAATGATGATGAATGACTATGACCAGCTTATGTATTTACCATATCAGGTTTTTATCATTATTTTAGAATGTACTCCTACTTGCAAGTTCCCTGCCGGGGCAGGCATTGTGGTGCAGTGGGATAAGCCACCACTTGGGACATCCTCAGTCCATATCCAAGCACCAGTCAAGTCCCAGCAACTCTGCTTGCAACCCAGCTTCCAGCTAACGTAAATCATGACTGTGCAAATTGTGGTATTAGCAAGAATACTTCTCTTACACGGTCTCTTGAGAGCGAATTCAATCCTCTCATGGTCTATAGATCAGGATGAATTCTTCTAAAACGAGTGAGAGAAGAAAAACATTCAGCACCAGGGTCTTGGCAAAGGAGATCTTCAAGACAGAAGATCTTAAAAGATGGAAGTCTCAAGAAGCAGGATTTCCAAAGGGCAAGACTTCAATTCAGTGGGCCTTGGCGGGGCTAGAAGCTCCAACCATTGTTGCCATTATTTGGGGAAAGGTCTGCTAGCCATCCCTGAGTGATGTAATTCATGCCCTTCACTCGCTCTTCCCCTCACTCTCCCTCTCATCTCATCTGTCTCAGTGCGATCCGCTTTCCCTCCCGGCAGCCAGCTGAATCAGACCCCACCCAACGCAATGAAACACCAAGGATGCCACTTTAAAGTAGTTCACTGCCTTCCTAAATGACCTCCATCGCCTCTAGTGCCACGACTTGGAATTTTCTTGGAAATCGAGCTGAGATTTGCACTCTACTTCATTGCCATTGCTACATTGTTGAACTCACATATAAATTCATATCCAATGAATGAAATCCTCATTATTAGAAGAACTGGGAAGAATATAAAGTTTAAATTCTGCTCTCAAAGTTTGGATTGTGGCAATGAGTGCTAAGATATTCATCTGTAGAAAGAAATGATTAAAATCTGGATGACTTCTAAAGTGCCTTCCAATCTTAATACTCTGTGACAATTATTTCTAGACAGTTGACTCACTGGGAAATTAACACAGCACAATGAAATAAGCAATTTATGAGGCAGGCTCACTAAGGCTACTCTCCTTGTGGTCAGAGGTATTTCTTAGAATACTGAGCTAAAAATATAACTGTACCCTGCAACCTATGCAAACACGTTCTAATTGATGGGAGGGGAAAAAAATTCAACCCAGAGTGCCAGCAATTCCACTGTGTGCTAGCGTGGCAGAGAGAGTGTGGGGTCAGTGAAGCATCAGGTTACAGACTAAATTAAAGGTCTGCAGAAGCGTGGCAGGGTCTAATCATCCACGTCTGAGGTTGCCAGAACTGGATCTACCACCCTTACTCACTCACAAAGGACTGCGCGTCGGAGGCCAGGCACGTAGCCGACTCGGGGCTTCCAACATCTTTTTCCAAAAAGGACTTCTGGATCCAAATAGATCTTTATGGAATTATTTCCTTGAAGCTCTCAGTTCTGTCATATTAAAGTTTCCATGAAAAAGTAATGAAAACCTAATGCTTACAATGTTTTGCCACAGAGAAAAATATTGTGGGTTTCTGTTCCTATTTTTTTTTTTTTTTTTTTTGACAGGCAGAGTGGACAGTGAGAGAGAGAGACAGAGAGAGAAAGGTCTTCCTTTGCCGCTGGTTCACCCTCCAATGGCCGCCGCTGCAGCCGGCGCACCGCGCTGATCCTGGCAGGAGCCAGGAGCCAGGTGCTTTTCCTGGTCTCCCATGGGGTGCAGGGCCCAAGCACCTGGGCCATCCTCCACTGCACTCCCTGGCCATAGCAGAGAGCTGGCCTGGAAGAGGGGCAACCGGGACAGAATCCGGCGCCCCAACCGGGACTAGAACCCGGTGTGCCGGCGCCGCAAGGTGGAGGATTAGCCTATTGAGCCACGGCGCCGGCTTTCTGTTCCTATTAAAAACATGTGTTAAACACACACACACACACACACACACACACTTATGTAACTTCCAGAACCAGTGTATACACATATACACAAAAACCATAGGAAAATAACCATAATAGTTTTGCCCAAACCAATAAAATTTGTAACTTAATATTGTAGTCTTTCCATAACTACCCTCCCTAAGCAAACACTCTGCAAAGATCAGCAAGCGATGAATATTTCTGCATATTTTGTGGCATAGGTTGCAAACAGTAGATCTATAGGGATGAATTAAGGTCACTTTTAAAATTCAAACAGAATTTTCTGGATGTAGTTGACTGAATCATGTGCATCTGCACTACTTTTCCTGGGGGAATGCTAATTTTAGAAAGGAAGAAAAAGTTTGCCAGGAAAACAATCACAATTGGCTCAATAACTGGACAGTGACTCCTTTCTTACAAGTTGAAAATGCTTTGCAAACAGTCAACAGCTTGTCCTTAAAATCCTTGAAAGTAGATACCAAAAATCATACCTATTTCCTAACAGCCTCTCATTTCATAAAAACAAATGTACATCTAGATATCAACCTTACAGTATGTTTTTTGCAAATGAGTCCTTCACCTTAACTTTGCAAACCACAGACAAGCAAAAATCATTATTTTCCCTGGTAATTACGCCCATAGTTTGATGCATACTTAGAGTGATTCAGGTACTTATGTAGACAAGGAAGAGAAGCTGGCAATGTACACCTATCACAAAGCGCACGATGAAGAAACATTTTGTGTTTGTGCAAATACAACATGATTTACAGACACTCGTAACCAATTGAGCCTGGTTCAAAGGATTAGGAGGATAAACTGGATCTTCACCAGTTTCTATGATCACTCCTCCTCCTGGTTCCTACAGATAATAATCCATCCATTTGAGTCAGGAGCCTTAACAGCAACACCATGTAAAAATGCCAGCAGCCTGCATTAAGTCCTTGTCAGAGTCAGCAAGAGAAGACTTTCTGATTCCCAGGAGAATGGGCCTCAGCCCTTTTTCACAGAGTTCTTTTGAAGGAATCCTTATATTTTAGACATTGAAAGTTAAAAGTTAACACTTGGGGCCAGCACTGAGTTTGCAGGCATATAAGAGTGTCAGTTGAAGTGCCAGATATTCCAATTCCAATTCAGCTCCCTGCTAATGTACCTGGGAAAACAGCAGAAGATGGTCCAAGTGCTTGGGTCCCTGCCACCCACATGGAGACCTGGATGGAGTTCTAGGCTACTTGATTCTGCCTGGTCCAGCCCCAGCCATTGCTGCCATTTGGAGAATGGACCATTGGATGGAAGGTCTCTCACTGTCTCTCCTTCTCTCTCCCTGTAACCCTTTCAAATAAATAAATAAATTTAAAAACAAGACAAGACAAACAAAAAAAAACCCCAGCTAGCTCTTCACTCAGGTCCCTTAGAAGTGTGGTGTTTCTCCCCACCTTATATCTGAGTCACAAATGAACTGCAGCCCTTGTTCCCCACAACAGCCTCTCGGAACCAACAATGCCAAATTCATCCACTTGCACAGAACCGGATTTCACTCCATTTCACGCTATCTCCAAGTGATGCTTATTCCTCTCCCTCCCAAACAAACCAAGCAAACCTTACAGATACTTTCAACAAGACCCACCGCAACCACCTAAGATGCTTTTTAAATACACACAAGCTGGTGAGCAAGTGCTCGCGCGCTCCCTCGCTCTCTCTCTCCTTTTTTTAAAGATTTATTTATTTATTGTTTGTTTGTTTGTTTGTTTTATTTGAAAGGCAAAGTTACAGAGGTAGAGAAGGAGAAAGAAGAGAGGGAGAGAGAGAGAGAGGGAGGGAGAGAGAGATCTTCCATCTACTGGTTCCCTCACCAAATGTCTGCAAGGGCTGGATAGGGCCCTTGTTTCTTTCCCCCAGTGCCTGAGCAGGGTTTTTGCTTCAAGCAGTGTTTAAGCCGTGATAAAGTTTTACCACCGCAGTCTTCCGGAAAACCTTGTAAACTTAGCACAGTATGTAAAGGGAAGGACCCCAGTCCATGTTTTGTGCACATATAAAAGATAAGGTGGCACATTCACCTTGATCAAGAATCAATACTCTTCCCAAAGTTAGGACAGATGCGTTAGAGAAAAACAAGGTGCGTTCAGGAAGGCGACCGTGGGGATCTTTCAGCCTGGGCATTCTTACAGCCTTCAAGGGCGCTCGGCGCGTCCGCGTTTGCGCTCCACACTTGGAGAGCTTGGGGACCTCCCGCGCCCCTACCCCATCGCGCGCGCGAGGTTTTGGGAGCCGCCCATGGGGAAAAGGAGAAAGTGCCGGGTGGTGCTTGAAGAGGAGGCGGGGGTCCCGCCGGCGGCGGGGTGGAATTCGGGGGGCGCGGAAGGTGGGAGCCTGCGCGGGACCCCGACCGGGGGGTCAGCGCGCCACCGAGGGGTCCCCGGGAACGGGCAAAGGAAGAGAGGAGGAGGGGAGGAGGTGACAGCCGGGGAGACTTCACGTGCCCCCGTACAGGGCGGTCCGGGTCGCGAGCGCGCCTTTTCTTACCTGTCCGGAGACCGAGAGGCGCACTCGCGCCGGGCTCGTGCCTGCCGGTTCCGCTCTCCAGTGCTTCAGGCTGCGGCCTCGGGTACCACAGGCTTCCGATCTCTCAGCTCCCGCCCCTGGCGCGCCTCAGGTCTCCTCCCTCGGTCCTGCCTCCCCACCCTCGGCCGCGGTGCGCCCCGCTCGCCGCTCGCCCGGCGCCGGCCGAGCCTCTCCCCCTGCTGTTGACTCTGGAGAGCGGTGGCCCGGCTCGGCCGCCTGCCCTCCGCGGCGCGCGCACCGCCCCCAAATTCGCGCTCTCTTTAGGAAGCCGGCGGCAAAGGTGGTCCTTGGAATTCTGGACAGCTTCCGGAAAAAAAAAAAAAAAAAAAAAAAAAAAAAAAAACGTTTAAAAGCTTTGATTGGCCCGGTGAGGCTCAAGGCACCATGAACATCCTCTTTGGTCGTAAACACCACATCCCTGAACACTTAAGTCACGCCAAGATTGCGCTCCGAGAAGCTCCTGTCAGGCATTCGCATTTTTCCAAAATAACGCCTTCCGTTGTATGGCTTTTAAAACGTAGACGTCCTCCCTGTCTAAACCTCATTTTCCAGGACGTTCGATTGGCCTCGGAAAGCAGAAGTTCAGCCGCACAAGACAGGATGAAGTCGCCTTCGCCAGCCTGGGGGATGCCTGCCACCTGGGCAAGCACAGCTCGCTAGTGAGCATGCCCGGAGCCTTCGTGTCCACCTAGCAGAGACCCAGGCTCCGGTTCTGGGGAGGAGCAGGTGGATGTATCCAAAGGGAATTCTCACGGAGAACCACTTGCAATGGGCAGAGCTTACTGAATAACAGAAGAGAAGATCCACGGGAAGGGATCCGTGCAACATCCCAGTATCACTAACACACGTTAGCCGGGAATGACATAATCCCTACTTCAGTGTAGAGCATGGATTGTTAAATGGGATTCCAATCGTTCATTCATTCATTCATTCATTCACCTGTCAATATAATGTGAAGGAGTTTCCAAAAGTTCGTGGAAACACACTGGGGGCCCGGCGCTGTGGCTCAGCGGGTTAACACCCTAGCCTGAAGGGCCAGCATCCCATATGGGTGCCGGTTCTAGTCCTGGCTGCTCCTCTTCCAATCCAGCTCTCTGCTATGGCCTGGGAAAGCGGTAGAAGATGACCCAAGTCCTTGGGCCTTGGCACCCGCGTGGGAGACCCAGAAGAAGCTCCTGGCTCCTGGCTTCGAATCAGAGCAGCTCTGGCTGTTGCAGCTAATTGGGGAGTGAACCATCGGATGAGAGACCTCTCTCTCTCTCTCTCTCTCTCTGCCTCTCCTCTCTGTGTAACTTTGACTTTCAAATAAATAGATAAATCTTAAAAAAGAAAGAAAGAAAAATGCACATTAACTTTTGCTTATTCTTCCACGAACAAGGCAGCATGGCATCATTCAGAGACAGTCATGTTATAGTGTAAAGTCTTCAAAGAATTAAATTCTCAACCAGTTTAATAACAGGGCCTTGGAAAATGCAAATGTCCATTAAAGAGACTTTGCAATAATCCCTGATCTTTTCTAAATTTATCAAATAAATTTCTGATTTGGAGGTTGAATAGCAATGGACACTTCCATGGGACCAACACTGTGACTTAGTTAAGCCTCTGCCTCCTGTGCCTGGCATCCCATATGGGTGCTGGTTGGAGTCCCAGCTGCTCCACTTCCAATCCAGCTCCCTGCCAATGACCTGAGAAAGCAGTGGAAGATGGCCCAAGTGCATGGGCCCCTGAACTCATGAGGGAGACCCAAAAGCAGCTCCTGGCTCCTAGCTTCAGATCAGCCCAGCTCCTGCTGTTGTGGCCATTTGGGGAGTGAACCAGTGGATGGAAGGTCTCTCTCTGACTCTCTATCGCTCCCTCTCTTTCTGTAACTCTCAAGTAAACAAACAATGGGCACTTCCTAAACTGTCTGGTTTCTCTGTTGGGCCAAACAAGGTATCACAGCTGAGAGGACCAGTTTAGCTAATGTAGGAAGAAGTGAAGGGGCAGAGAGGAGGAGGTCAGAGCAAGGAACCCAGTGGCTTTGTTATTCATTCTGTCTTGATATACTGAATTATCACTAGTGGGAAACTGCTGGGTACTGGGATTGAAAAACTAAGAGGGGCTGGCGATGGGGCGTAGCCTGCAACTCCAGCATCCTACATGAGCACCACTTTGAGTCCAGGCTCTCCCACTTCTGATCCAGCTAATGTGCCTGTGAAAGCAGCAGAGGATGAAACAAGTACTTAGGCTCCTGCACCTATGTGGTAAACCTGGAGGAAGTTCCTGGTTCCTGGCTTTGGCCTGGCTCAGCCCCAACCATGGCAGCCATTTGGGGAGTGAACTTCCATCTACTGATGGAAGATCTCCCTCTCTCTCCTTCTTTCTGTCTCTCCCCCTCTCTCTGTAACTCTACCTTTTAAAAAAACAAATAAAATATTTTTAAATAGCTGCTATACTGTATTGTTTAGGGAAGGACAAAGAAAAAAGCCTGTCCATGTTCAGTACAAACACAACCACTTAGGCCTGGCTACATTTTCATTTGTTGGTTTTATCCATGGATGTGTAACCTGCAGGCACAAGAAGGCCAACTTTGTATATATACACATAGATATACATCATAGATTCATATGTAGACATGTATACATATGTATATGTGCATATATATATATATATATATATAAAGATAGATAGGTAGAGAGAGACAAAGGTCTACTATAAGGTATTGGCAGTGTGATTATGGAGCTGGACAAGTCCCACAACCTGTCCTCTACATATAGAAGACCCAGGAGAATTTGGTATAATGTAAAGTCCTGAGAGCCAGAGAGCTGATGCTGTGGATTTCTGAAGTCCTAAGAAGCAGGAACACTGAAGATAGGAGAGGCCCAGTGCCCTCATTCAAGCAGTCAGGCAAACGACATCTTTGCTCTATTCTGGTCCTCAACAAACATATGGGTAACATATGTCCACCACGGAAAGGCCACAATTCAAATGCTAATCTCTTGAGAAACACCCTCACAGACACACCCAGAAACAATGTTTAACTAGCTATCTGGGCATCCCATGGCCTAGTCAAGTTGACAGATAAAACTAGCCATCATAATACCTTATTTTATTTTTTAATTAAGAGCAAGAGGGAGAGCTCTCTCCCCCTGGTTCACTCCCTAAATGACCACAACAGCCCCAGACCCTGGGGGCTAAAGCTAGGAACCAGGAATGTGATCCAGATCGTCCACATTAGTGGCAGCAACCTAAATATTTGAGCCATCACTGCTCCTTCCCACTGTACACATAAGAAGGAAGCTCGGATCAGGAGCGGAAGCTGGGAGGCAAACCCAGGAATTCCAATGCCGGATGCAATCATCTTAACCATTAACACCTACATTACCTTATTTTGATCCATTCTCTTTCATCTTCACTCTTTTGTCTCTCTTTCTACACCATAGGTTTTCTAGTCCACACAGCAGGAAATGTGTCTCTATAGTTTCTAACTATATGTTGCAGATCCCATTTTACCAATCAATTTTTCTGTCTCTGTATTCCATTTTCCCAGAAAGGGACTAACTGGCTTTACTTGGGCCAGAGTTAGCATGGAAAACCTGCATATAGGAGTCCTTCACCAGGACCAGTGTTGCGGCATAGTGCGTAAAGGCTCTTCCTATATCTGGGAAAGCAGTGGCGGATGGTCCAAGTGTTTGGGCCCCTGCACCCATGTGGGAGCTTCACCTGGTTCCTGGTTTTGGCCTGGCTCAGCCCTGGCCATTGCAGTGTGAACCAATGGATGGAAGTTCTCTGTCTCTCCCTCTCTCTCAGTAATTCTGCCTTTCAAGTAAATAAATAAGTCTTAAAAACAAACAAAAAAAGAGCATTGTGGCATAACAGAACTTGCTTATAACACCGGCATGCCATATGGGTATTTATTTGACTCCAGCTGCTCCACTTCCAATCCAACTCCCTGCTAATGGCCTGGAAAAAGCAGCAAAAGATAGCCCAAGTGTTTGGGTCCCTACCACCCATGCAGGAGACCCAGAGGAAGCTCCTGGCTTTGGCCTGGCCCAGCATTACAGATGAGAGATCTCTCTCTCTCCCCCTCTAACACTTTCAAAATAAATAAATAAATAAATACATAAATAATAAATAATTCTTCATTTAACTGTATGGATGGTGGCAACAGGGTTGGGAATGAGGGTGGAAGGGTGTTTGAGGAAAATGAGGGGAACTGATTCTTCAGAAAGGACGTTGAAGACGCAAAACCCTAAAGGCAGACATATGAATAAGTAATTACAACACAATTTCATAAGTACTGTAACAAAGATATGAACAAAGTACTAAGGGAGCACAATATAGGGGTGATGGGAAGGAGTCTTCAGATGCATGAGAAATGCATTATTGAGAAGATAATGTTTGAGTCTTAATAGATTAGTCTGTGTTTACTGAAGACACTAGTCAGACTATAGGACTTGCAAATTATTTCTTATTTGATGGACTCTTTTTTTCGGTAAGAAAAGAAAGAGTCTTCAGATCAATAACAGTTTAGTTGAGAGCAGATATGGCTGAAAGGAAAAGGGGTGGGTCTGAGAGCCATTTAGAAGTTTAGAACCCAAAATGTTTGATATAACTAACTGAAAATAGGGAGAGGCCAAAAATGGCTTCAAATATTCAGAAGCACAAAGCGGACAACTGAGACATTAAATAAATCAGATATTAGTCAGCTTTTCATTTCTGCAATGAAATACTTGAGGCAGGCTACTCTAGAAAGAAAAGAGGTTGATTTGGGCTCAGAATTTTGGAGGTTTACCATCCGTGATCTGGTAGGTCCCATTGCTTGGGTCTTTGGTAAAAGTGTTCTTGTTGGCAGAGTCCCAAAGTGGTGCAGGTTATCACAAGGCAACAGACAGGGGGCACTCATGTCTGTCTACATCTGTAAAGTCTCTCTCCTTTTAAATCTATCAGGATTCACTCATGGGGGTTCCACTTTAACATAACCCAGTGTAATCACCTAAGAGTTCTACCTCTAAACACCATAATTGGGTTAAGTTTACACCCTCTTATTAATATAACACTTTGGGAACTAAACTCTGCATGGCCTCAAAGGCTGAGGTTTGCTAGAGAGATGAATGGGTTTGTTTTTTTAAAGATTTATTTAGTTATTTATTTGAAAGGCAGAGTTACAGAGAGGCAGAGGCAGAGAGAGAGAGAGAGAGTCTTCCATCCACTGGTTCACTTCCCTGGTGGCCTCAACAGCGAGAGCTATGCTGATCCAAAGCCAGGAGCCAGGAGCCAGGAGCTTCCTCTGGGTCTCTCACACAGGTGCAGAGGCCCAAGGACTTGGGCTATCTTCTACTGCTTTCCCAGGCCACAGCAGAGAGCTGGATTGGAAGTGGAGCAGCCAGGACTCGAACAGATGCCCATATGGGTGTTAACCAGCTGCTCTACAGAGCCAGCCCCACAGTTTTAAGAACATAATGATATTTTCCTCCTTCTCTCCCTCTCATCCTCCTTCTTCCTTCCTTTCTTATTTTTCTTTTAATTTCTGCAATGACACACTTTCAATTTGCTTTATAATCATAAGTTATCTCAAATCAGAAAAAGATTTGATATTTGTCTTTATGGGGCTGAGTTATTTCACTAAACATAATGGTCTCATAATGGTATCCAATTACATCCATTTTGTTGCAAAAGACAGGATTTCATTCTTTTTTATGGCTGAGTAGTATTCCATCATGTACATTTGCCACATTTTCTTTATCCAGTCATCAGCTGATGGACATCTGGGTTGATACTATATTTTAGCTATTGTGAATTGAGCTGCAGTCAACATGGCGGTACAGGTACCTCTTTCATATGCTGTTTTCATAACTAATGATTTTTCAAAAAAAAGTTATTAGAAGGTAGCATCCACTTTGAATCTTTCTTCTTTTTCTAATGTAAAAACATGTTTATTTTAAAATTAACTTTTTAAAACCTGTGGGGCAAATTTACTTAAATAAAGAATAAATTATAATAAAAAATATTTGTACAACTCTAGATGCAAAATATGATTTATAGGACTATCTTGGAGTCAGACATATCTATTTTGTAGGACACCATTCCACTTGACTGTCCTGTGATGACATTGAGGGTATCTAACCAACCTGCAGTGGAAAACATTTTTCTGACTTTGATATGAAAATGTGACCAATACTGATGAAACTGAATATACCCTAGGAACTGATTGTTGGCCCACAAGCAGAAAAGTTCCCTCCAACAGAGATGAGCACCCCATTTTACAGCAAACAAAAGAAATAATACCAAACCTCTATGCCTTCCTATTTCTTTGGTTTCATTACATGGTATAGTTGATAAGATATATTAATGAAATATGTTACACATTAAACCTTTGAAATTTAGAGCAACGGGGATGGCATTGTGGCGTAGCAGGTAAAGCTGTCAGTTTCAATACCAGCATCCACATGGCGCTGATTCAAGTCCTGGCTGCTCCACTTCTGATCCAGCTCTCTGCTAGTGGCCGGAAAAAAAGCCCCAGAAGATGGCCCAAGTGTTTGGGTACCTGCCCAAAAATGGGAAACATGGGAGAAGCTCCTGGCTCCTAGCTTTGGCCTGGCCTAGCATTGGCTGTTGCAGTCGTCTGGGGCATGAATCAGCAGATGGAAGATCTCTATCTTTCCCCCTCTCTCTGTAATTCTGACTTTCAAAATAAATCTTTAAAACAATTAGAACAAAATTAGTTACTAGGGGCAGAAGTTTGTAACCACATAGTTTCTTTATTCTCCAAGTCTCACAACATTCTTCCCCCTCCCCTTCTCTGCTTAGCTCAAGTAATTCTCCCTTGCCATTGTCAAGTTGGACTACCCAGTTTATTATCAAACAACTGGATATTGCTACATTCAGATATTCTCAAACCTAATCTCAAATTACCAAACTAAGTACACTGGCTAACTCTGCCAAAAATAGAGCATGAGACTTTGTTTTTAGAAGAACCAAATGCACCACTATATTTATATTTATGACAAGGTTTTAAAAAGAATCTGACCATCGGCTTATTCAAGCCATGTTAATTTACTGAGTTGATATTACTGGACTGTCTCTAAATAGCATCCAGACGACAGACTCATGTCACTGTCTAAGAACCCAAAGGAGATACATTTCAATTAAACAAATATTTTTTTAAAATATTTACTATGTGTCAGACACCATGCCAAGCACTGAGAGAGAGAGAATAATAAAAACACAGACATGGTCTATGCTCATGAAACTTACAGTCTGGGAAAGATATGAGTACATAAAGGGCTCCACACAGACAAGATTACTTCAAAAAGTTAATGGAAAATGGGATTTCAAGATAATTTTATTTATTTTTTTAAAGATTTATTTATTTATTTGAAAGAGTTACAGAAAGACAGAGGCAGAGAGAGAGTTTTCCATCCACTGGTTCACTCCCCAGGTGGCCACAATAGCCGGAGCTGCACTGATCCGCAGCCAGGAGCCAGGAGCCTCTTTTGGGTCTTCCACGCAGGTGCAGGGGCCCAAGGACTTGGGCCATCCTCTGCTGCTTTCCCAGGCCATAGCAGAGAGCTGGATCAGAAGAGGAGCAGCAGAGACTCCAATTGACGCCCAAGTGGGATGCTGGCACCACAGGTGGTGGCCCCACCCACTATGCCACATATGCCTGATGTGTTTATTTGGTGTCCAAGTTTTTTAAATCCAAGCATAATTTTTTTCCATGAAATTTCTGAAGATCCCTCATGTGCATGATTCACATTTTTGGCACCAAAATAAACTTATACTTTAATTCCATTTTCCATGAACTTTTTGAAGTGTCTTTGCAAGAGAAAGAGCAATGCACATGTGCTACAGATGTTAAAAATTTCTCAAAGGGGACGGAGCTGTGGCCTAGTGGGTAAAGCCGCCACCTACAGTGCCAATCTCCCTTATGGGCACCGGTTTAAGTCCCGGCTGCTCCACTTCCAATCCAGCTCTCTGTAATGGCCTGAGAAAGCAGTGGAAGAATGCCCAAGTCCTTGGGCCCCTGCACCCACATGGGAAGACCTGGAACAAACTCCTGACTCTTGGTTTTAGATCAGGTCAGCTACAACTGTTGTGGCCATGGGGGGAGTGAACCAGGCAATCGAAGACCTCTCTGTTTGCCTCTGCCTCTCTGTAACTCTGCCTTTCAAATAAATAAATTGAAAGAAAGAAAGAAAGAAAGAAAGAAAGAAAGAAAGAAAGAAAGAAAGAAAGAAAGAAAGAAAAAGAGAGGGAGGGAGGGAGGGAGGGAGGAAGGGAAAGAAAGTTCTGAAAGGCAAAATAAGAGAAAATGTAAGGACCAGATTTTAATAATTGCCAAAATAAAACCACCAGGCAGTAGTCCGAGTTCTATTCAGTCTTGCTTCCTCTCCCTTCCTTCCACAGGTTTTGACTCCTAATAAACATCTAGGGCCCCAAATTGTCCCAGCACTTGCTTATGGAAAACACAGCCAGGTCAGCTCTAGGTACTATCCCCTCCAATCTTGCATCATCAGCCTTCTCTTATCTATGGATTCACTCCCTTCATCAAACACACAATAACAAACCCCTTCGTAAAAACCACATTTGCTTTGAGCTACTTCTCGTTTTGCTCTTCTGTTCAGAGAAATTTCCTGGAAAGTGTCTGAATCCATTCCTTGCCTGTCTCCATATCCACACTCCTGGCACCTTTATACTTAGCACCACACAGAAATGGCTCTTCAGTGGTACTGACGACACAGCATTGTTATACCCAGTGGCCAATTCTTTGTTTTCTTTCCCCTAAAATGTATTCATTTATTTAAGAGGCAGAGTTACAGACGGAGAATTCTTAGTTCTCCTGTCACAGGGCATTTTAGCAATTCGTCCCTCTCCCCTCAGAAGATACTCTGTTACTTGGCTTCTGGGACATTGGCTTGTCTAGTCATCTCTCATCTCCTTTGCTGCTCCCGTTCCTCTCCTGATCTTCTAAACATCAACTGGAAACATTCACTCCCCTTCACTATCTATTCACTGCTAGTTTCAGGACTTTAAATACCATCTATGTGTTGATTTATATTTCAAGCTACAGCTTCTCTCCTTGAATGTCAGACTCATTCAACTGCCTATTTCTGAATCTCCATTTAGATGTGAACAGGAATCTTAAACCTTACATGTCTAAACAAAACTGGCTTTGGTCTCCGACACCTACCACTGGGGGGAAGGGGTGAGGTGGCTATCCCCATCCCCTGAAGACTTTCTCGTCTCAGCAGACAGCTAATTCTGTTCCTGCAACCCTTGAATTCCAAACCCCAAGTCATCATGCTTCTCACTGACTCCGATATCTCACAGTCTATACGGAATTCTTTATATCTACTCTATCTCCACTGCTCATTTCCTTAAGATCTCTTTTCAAATATTATTAAGAAGACCTTCCTTAATCACTGAATATATAAAATAAAGTCCCATCCACCCTGTGGGTACTTTCTATCTCCTTTAACCTGCTTTACTAATGTCAACTAGAATATAAGCCTCAAGAGGGCAGGCCGTTGGTCCTGCCCTAGCTCTTAGTGATGGGTAGAGGCCAAGGGCTTAATTAATGTTTTTGAATGAAAGAAGGAAAAATGGCATGGAAATAGTAATGGAGTTTGGGGAGAAGCTCTTGAGCAGAGAGCTAAAGGATGTGAGGAAAGGACGAGCAGTCCTAGCAGAAAGGTGAAGTACAAAGTCCCAAAGTGGGAATGAACTTGGCCTCATGGAGGAGCATCCAGGGAGGCTTGTGTGGCTGAAACAAAGTGTCAGATTGTCAGAAAGATTTTCGATTTGATTCTGAGTATGATGAACAGCCATTAGAGAATTTTAAACAAGAGAGTGCCCAATCTGTTCTCTTTTTTAAAAGATCACCTTGGCTGCTGTGCGGGAGTGGAGAGGCAGCAGGCCCCAGAAGCAAACAAAAGAAGAGAGGGGTAGAAAGAGCTGGTGCTGTGGTGCAACAGGTTAATGCCCTGGCCTGCAAGTGCCTGTATCCCATCCGGTCACTGGTTTGAGTCCTGGCTGTTTCACTTTTTTTTTTTTTTTTTTAAGATTTATTTATTTATTTGAAAGAATGACAGAGAGGCAGAGAGAGGGAGAGAGAGAGAGATTATTTTCCATCCACTGGTTCACACCCCAAATGGCCACAAAGGCTGGAGCTGGACCAATTTTGCTGGAGCAGCTGGGACTTGAACCAGTGCAAGCACTGCAGGAGGCAGCTTTATGGGCTCCGCCACAGCACGGGCCCCTGCTCCACTTCTGATCCAGCTCTCTGCTGCGGCCTGGGAAAGCAGAAGATGGCCCAAGTCCTTGGGCCCCTGCACCCCTGTGGGAGACCCGGAAGAGGCTCCTGGCTTCGGATCAGCTCAGCTCCTGCCGTTTCAGCCACTGGGGGTTGTGAACCAGCTAATGGAAGACCTCTCTCTCTGCCTCCCAGAACTCTTTCAACTAAATAAATAAATCTTATAAAAAAATGACAGGATTTCTTATGTTTTGGTTAGGGGCACAAAAAGGTACAGAGAAGATCCAAAGCATATGTCTAAGAGTCCATTCCAGGCAAATGTAATTAAAATGAGAGAGAGAGAGAGGGAGAGAGACTACTTGGTCTGCATTTACTGGTGTATAAATATGTGGATTTATTTACGCCCCTGGCGGTGTGAACCTTAAGGGCGTTCTCGCTCGCGGCATCTTACGAGCGATGAGGTCCCTCCGTGGCGAGTCTTCCCCAGCACGAGCTCTGGGACACAAGTAGCCCCCTCCACCCCTGTCCCACACGTCGGCAGCGACTCCGGGGGGCTCCCAAGGGTCCTCCCCTCAGCCGCCCCCTCCCGGCCCAGGGCCGCTCCGCGTCCTTTCCGGGAACGACCCGCCGAGACAATAAACACGCAGGCCCCCTAGCGTCCTCCCGTTCCCGCCGGCTCGCCGCCCGTCGCCGCAGCCGCGGCCGCGGCGGGCCGGCCCTCGGGTGACAGCGCCAGGAGCTCGCCCTCGCCCGCGGCCGGAGCCCCCTCGCGCCCCGCCCCGGCTTCCCGCGGAGGCGCCCGCGCCGCCCCGCCCCGCCCCGCCCCGCCGCCGCGCGCCCGCCAACTCCGGCTCGCCGCCCTGATTGGCCGCCGCATTCCCGCTCTCCTTCCCGAACCGCCATTTTGAAAGTCTTGTTGATTCGGGGAAGCGGAGCGGGCGGCGCGAGCGTCACGCCAGACCGCGGCCCGCACGCCTTCGCCTCACTGTGGGCCTCCGGAGCCTCCCGGAGCCTCCTTGTAGCTCGCGCGCCAGGCCCGCGGCGGCCGGGACCCCGCGGTGAGGGCCGCGGCGGGGGACGGGAGGCCGAGGCCGACGGGGGAGGGACGCGGCCATCGGGACGGCGGCCTGGGGCGGGGGAGGGGACGCGGGGCGGGTGGCGGGCGGCTCGGGCCGGAGGCGGCGCAGGCCGCGCGGCGGGCGGGCGGGCTGCTCGGGTTCCCGCCTCGGGGAGTCCCCGGACGGCGGGCGGGAAGTCGCCCCCGGGCACGGAGCGCCGCGGTCCCGGCCGCGAAAGGAGACCCCACCCCCGGGCTGGCGGTGGCCGCCCGGTCCTCGCGGCTGGAGCCAGAGGACCGAGACGGCCGACCTGTGCCCGCCCGCAGGTCCTCAGTATGTCTTCGTCGGCTCCCGCTGCGGAGGGAGAGGGCACCACCGCCCAGCCCGCGTCCGAGAAGGAGCCCGACATGCCCGGCCCGAGAGAGGAGAGCGAGGAGGAGGACGAAGACGACGAAGAGGAGGATGAAGAGGAGGAGAAAGGTGGCTATGGCTTTTGCAGACCCAAGTGCTGGTTTCCGTTTTTGGCCCCCTTCCCTAGGAAGCAGTTGTCTTTGCTGTTCTGGACCTCGGGAACGATGAACTGGAGTGATTTTTTTTTTCCAGCCAGGGTGCATGCGAAGTCGGTTTTTGTGTGGAGCAGCGGCGTAGTTGGCTTTAGGACTTGGCGGGTTTTGACACGTTGGAGTCGTGTAAATGGTTCTCAGTGGTTAGGCGCGCGTTTGGACGTGCGTAGCGCACTTCTCGGCCGCTCGGCTCCTCGCGCGGTTTGACAAGTTTGCGAGGCTCCGGGTCGGTGTCTTTGCGCTCCCCTTTCTGAGGACTCTTGCAGTTTGGCTGATGGCGTTGCACGTGTGTCTTTGGCCTGTTGCGCTTACTCCGAGGTCTCGTTCGGCCGCTCGTTTAGACTTGAGAAGCTATGCATGTTGGTCCTGGAAGAAAGATGTTAAACTCTTGTTTATTGCTGAACTTGCAGCTCGGTTCCTTTGTGGCCAGCAGCGAAAGCTGTTGCTACTCGAGAAAGTTAAACAAGAAACGAGTGCACTCTGAAAGGAAGTTAAAAATGAACCCAGAGCTGTCTCGGTTTTGGTGCTGAGTCTGCAGCCCCGGGGAGCGATGTTAACCACGGCGTCACTGGAGGCCCAGAGGAAGGAATTGTGTCCGCTTATCCAAGGTGCTGGCTGCCGTGCCTCTTGCTGATGTTGCCAGCTGTAGAAATCCGAGTTCTTTGCTGTTAGCCCGGTGTAGGGTGTGTTTTATTTTTTTATTATTATTTTTTTTTAATGGCTGCAGCTCACCCCAACTTGGGAAGAGGTTGTGTTCTCTTCCCAAAGCCAGGTTTAACTGTCAGGGTCTTTGTAAACATAGTCCGTGGAACATTGAGTGGTAGGCCTTTTGTCTGTTTACAGTGGTGTGTGCCCTGAGAAAGGAGGCTGTTCATATTTAAGTACAGCACGGCTTTTAATTATAACTTAGTGTGCCCTGTTGCTTAATAGTACAAATTATAAAGGAAATGCAAATTGGTTGCAGTATCTTGCTACTAGCTACTCTCTTAGCACTTTAATTTTTTTCTTTTCGGTTGGGGGACCAGAGCTGGGATGGTGAATTTTGTCAGGAAGAAAATTGGAGAAGGCAGATAAATACGAGTGGCCAACACAGAAGAGCTTGAGGCACTGGGGGTAGTTCACAGAACTCTGTGTTCTGTTGTAGGTGAATAAATTGTGCTGTATTTAAACAGGATTTTGTTAAGTTTATCCCGTAACCATTTTACAGTTATGTTTCATCTCATTTGAGATGTTTGTGGGACAACTAGAATTGTGAAAGTTTTATTATGCTTAGCCATGGGTGTTTAGTACTGAGGCATCTTGGAAGCAAGGCAGTGAAATTAATGAAGTCTGTTAAAGCTCAAATTGGCAGTGGTTGTGTGTGGAGTGGGAGGTTTGAGAGAAATGACTAGCAAAAGATGACTCGTGGGTTTCTTTGTCAATTTTGTGGCTGGTATTACTGTTTTCTGCAACAAAATTCTTTCAGGTGGGCAAGTCTAGAGATGATTTCTGTTTGGGATGTGTTGAATTTGGGTGCCTGTAGGACATGAGGTGGAGCTGTTCAGGTGGCCCGCAGGCATATATTAGCTGATAGGAATCTAAGAGTGAAGCTCTGCCTGGAGGTAGACTAGGAAGTCCTTGGTTCCTGGATGACAATCAGAAGGAAGTGGATGGTTTAAATCCTAGAGAGGATGATGAGTGATAAATGGGGTTGCTTGTTCTTTTGTAGAGATTGCCCTTCATTCTGTACACCATTTGCAGTATACACCTGTTGGTATTTTCTCCTGACATTGTTTTTGTGCAAATCCTTACAACGCCAAAAATTACCTGTCCTTCAAAGCCAGCACCAGTGTTTTGATCCTTTTTCACTAGTCTACAAATAACATCAAATCAGAACTTTCATTTGTTTCTTACGGTGTTTTTTCATCTTTACATTAGAGTATAATATCTGTCTCATTTTCCAAGTTGATGAGATCTTTTTCAAAAGTGTCTTAATTACCCCTTCCTAATTTCAAATGCTTCTTTGTACAAAACAGGCATCTTCTTATGAATGAGAGGATCTTCAGCAGTATGCCTATGGGAGTCTTATTTATCTAACTTTGTTTCCTTTTAAAAAACATTTTATTTGGCCGGCGCCGCGGCTCACTAGGCTAATCCTCCGCCTTGCGGCGCTGGCACACCGGGTTCTAGTCCTGGTCAGGGCGCCGGATTCTGTCCCGGTTGCCCCTCTTCCAGGCCAGCTCTCTGCTGTGGCCCGGGAGTGCAGTGGAGGATGGCCCAAGTGCTTGGGCCCTGCACCCCATGGGAGACCAGGAGAAGCACCTGGCTCCTGCCATCGGATCAGCGCAGTGTGCCGGCCGCGGCGGCCATTGGAGGGTGAACCAACAGCAAAGGAAGACCTTTCTCTCTGTCTGTCTCTCTCACTGTCCACTCTGCCTGTCAAAAAGAAAATTTTATTTGCTTGAAAATCTGAGACTAAGATCTCCCTTCTGCTGGTTCACTCTCTAAGTACCCACAACAGTCAGGGCTGTGCCAGGCCTAAGCCAGGAACCTGAAACTGCAACTGGTTCTCCCACACGGGTGACAGGGACCCAACTACAAGAAGCATCACCTGCTGCCTCTCAGAGTGTACATTAGCAGGAAACTGGACTTGGTAGTGGAGCTGGGCCTTGAATCCTTGAACTGTGATAAGAACTGCAGGCATTCCAAGCAACATCTTTATTGTCACACCAGACACTTTCCTCTGAGTTTATTTCAGTCAATAGATAAATGATTTTTGATAAATCAAGCTTAATATTTTTAATTTTACAGTAGCATGTTTAAGTAGCCTGACAGTTTAACTTTTCAGAGTGATATAACAATCATTACAAAAATTACTTACTAAATCACAAAGTAATGCCATCCTATTGATCACAGTAGATGTAAACTTGCAGAATTTTGTCTTACTCAGTAACTCCAGTCTGTTTTGCCTGGATTTCCTTGTTTTTGTCTCTTATCAGCATACTAAATTAGAACTAATCTGTTTATTTTTTGAAGCTTTTATACTGCAGCTGAAACTTGCTGTTTCTGATATATAGCAAGCTGTGAAACACAATAGAAGTAGGTCTAAATTTATACACTTAGTGATAATTTTTCACAGATAAAGGGATGAGGCTTTGTCCCTTCTTAATCATTGTAGTTATATAAATGTTTATGTTCTGATTTTTTTAAACAGTCCCTGTGAGTTGCCAGATAAAGTGAAATGTTACACTAAAAAAAAACTTGATTTGCTTAACAAGTGATTTCATTTTTATGTTAGCTTCTCGAACCTGCTCAGGAAAAGAGGAAGGTACTAGGTTTGGGGGATGTTTTTTCTACACTGTTATTCAATCAAGTTAATATGTTTTTTAAGCCTTGTGTTATTTAAGAAATATTAACTTAATTTCTAGAAAAGAGTCTCATCGTGGAAGGCAAGAGGGAAAAGAAGAAAGTAGAGAGGTTGACAATGCAAGTCTCTTCCTTACAAAGGGAGCCATTTACAATTGCACAAGGTAAGTTTATTCTGTGTTCCTTCTGTTTTATGGCAAAAATGCCTAAATGTACATGAATAATAGTTAGCAGTGCTTAGTGGGTTATGTGTTTAGTAAGTATAATTTTACTTGCCCAGTTAGAATAAAGTTATATAAATTATGCTATAAAAGTAATTTTCATTAAATTAGGTTAGTAGATATAGTAATAATTTATAATGAGTATTTGATTGCAGTATTTTTTTCCCTAGGAAAGGGGCAGAAACTTTGTGAAATTGAAAGGATACATTTCTTTCTGAGTAAGAAGAAAACAGATGAACTTAGAAATCTACACAAGCTGCTTTACAATAGACCAGGCACAGTAAGACCTTTTTTTATTTATTTAGCCTACTTTATATTTGCATATTAAAATACTTTACAATAGAAGCATAAATTAATTCTGTAACAGATGAGGAAACTGCAACATACTTGTTAAATGACTTATTATAGACACATAACTGAATGTTAGCAATTATGATTGTAATAGCTATGTCTGTACTGTAGTTGTTACTCCAAGTGAAAATTTTGAACTATGAAATCCAAACTGATGGTTTTGAACTTCCAAGGTGTGAGAAGAAATTTATGTTTTGGATATTCTGGCTATTCAGAATAAATTATTGTCTAGATATCTTTTTTAAGATTTATTTATTTGAGAGTCACAGAGAAGGAGAGACAGAGATCTCCATCCATGG
Organism: Oryctolagus cuniculus; assembly: GCF_964237555.1. Lineage (NCBI taxonomy): Eukaryota > Metazoa > Chordata > Mammalia > Lagomorpha > Leporidae > Oryctolagus > Oryctolagus cuniculus. The sequence goes on along the minus strand of NC_091436.1, from coordinate 145,445,016 downwards.
GTTCATTCCCCAGGTGATTGTAATGGCTGGGACTGGGTCAGGCCAAAACCAGGAGCTTCTTCCAGATCTCCCACGTAGGTAGCAGGGGCCCAAGCATTTGGGCTACCATCTGCTTTCCCAGACACATTAGCAGGGAGCTGGGTTGAAAATGGAGCACCTGGGGGGCTGGCGCTGTGGCTCAGCGGGTTAACGCCCTGGCCTGAAGCACCGGCATCCCATATGGGCACTGGTTCTAGTCCTCGTTGCTCCACTTCCAATCCAGCTCTCTGCTATGCCCTGGGAAAGCAGTAGAAGATGGCCCAAGTCCTTGGGCCCCTGAACCCATGTGGAAGACCCGGAAGAAACTCCTGGCTCCTGACTTCGGATCAGCACAGCTCCGGCTGTTGCGGCCATCTGGGAAGGATGGAAGATCTCTCTTTCTTTCTCTCTCTCTCTCTCTCTCTCTGCCTCTCTCTCTGTGTGTGTAACTCTGACTTTCAAAGAAATAAATAAATCTTTAAAAAAAAGAAAGAAAAGAAAAGAAAATGGAGCATCTGCGACTTGAACCAGTACCCATTTGGTATACTGGTGTTGTAGGTGGCGGCTTTACCTGCTACACCACAACGCTGGCACCTGTCTTATATTTTCGATAGCAAATTTGAAATATATTAGGTGGTTATTCTTTGCCAAAATACTGATTATGCTGTACCTATAGTTTAATATTCTATATAATTAAAGGAACTTTGGATTGTACAAGAGTAAAATAAAGTTTGATGTTATTAGAATTAAATGTGTTGGACTGGTATTGTGTTTATTTTTTTAAAGATTTATTTATTTGAAAGGCAGAGTTCAGAGAGGCAGAGGCAGAGAGAGAGAGAGATGATTTTCCTTCATTGGTTCAACTCCCCAGTTTGCCAAAACGGCTGGAGCTGTGCCAGTCTGAAGCCAGGAGCTTCCTCTGGGTTTCCGATGTGGGTGCACAGGTCCAAGCACTTGGACCATCTTCTGCTTTCCCAGCCCATAACAGAGAGCGGGATCGGAAGTGAGCAGCCACGACTTGAACTGGCATCCTGTGGATGCCAGCACTGTAGGCGGCAGCTTTACCTGCTACGCCACAGCGCCTGGCCCAGGGCTGATGTTACAGCAAGTAGGGCTACTGCCTATAACACCGTAATCCCATATGGGTGCCAGGTTGAGTCCCTGCTCTTCCACTTCCAATCCAGCTGTCTGCTAATGCATTTGGGAAGTCAGTAGAAGACAGTCCAAGTATTTGGACCCCTGTACCCATGTAGGAGACCCAGAAGCAGCTCCTGGAGCCATTGTGGCCATTTGGGGAGTGAACTGGCAGATGGAAGATTTCCCTGCCCCCACAACCCTGCCTTTCAAATAAAAATAAATTTAAAAAAATTCACAGATAGAAATTCATTCAGTCATTTTCTAAGAATTAAGTTTGTAGGCTGTTTATAATGTTAATATATTAGCAGAAAATATATTTTTCAACTTTGAACAAGAAATGTTGAAAAAATGTTGAATCAACCAATACTGTACCTTTAAAACATGAATAATGATGTTGGCTTTCAATTGGCTTAGAATATTTTCTTGTGTACATACATATTTTCTTATGTAGATAATAAACTTTTGCAGGTATCCTCATTAAAGAAGAATGTGGGTCAGTTTAGTGGTTTTCCATTTGAAAAAGGAAGTATTCAGTATAAAAAGAAGGAAGAAATGTTGAAAAAGTAAGTTATTTTTATGAATATCATTTTCATCAGTGTGCTTACTGTTTAAAAATGATCTGTTTTCAGTAGATTGCTGATTCTCTGCAGAGAGGTGTTTTTTTTTTGTTTTCCTTAGTTGTTTTCATCAACGTGAAAGGCACAGTGACAAAGATATTCCATCTGCTGGTTCACTCCCCAAATGCCCCTAGTAGCCGGGATGGACGAGGCTGAAGACAGGTGTCCCACATGGGTGGCAGGACCGAAGTGTTTGAGCTGTCATGTGCTGCCTCCCAGGATGCGTTAGCAGAAAGCTGTATTGGAAGCAGAGCAGCCAGCACTCAAATAGGCACTGATACGGGAAATTGGTATCTTAACCTGCTAAACCACAGTACTTGCCCTTAAATGACAAAATTTGAATTGTCTTCATAGCAGTTAACTTGAGATGTCCATTACTTTCCAATATTTTTTTTTTTTTTTTTTTTTTGGCCAGGCCGGTACTTCCTCCCGGTCTCCCATGTGGGTGCAGGGACCCAAGCACTTGGGCCATCCTCTGCTGCCTTCCGAGGCCGCAGCAGAGAGCTGGACTGGAAGAGGTGCAACTGGGACTAGAATCCGGAGTGCCAGCGCCGCAGGCGGGGAATTAACCAAATGAGCCATGGCGCCGGCCTCCAATAAATATTGACTCGCAAGATTATTGAAAACTTAAATTTTTATTTCTTAGAATAATAATACTAACAGGTTAATTATAGAGTCCAAAATTCAAAAAGCCTGAAAGGAATATAAAGAAAAATCTTTCCCATCTCTATCCCATCAGCCAATCTCTTCCTTTTTAAGCATTTCAGTTGTTTTGATGCTCATCATTTTGATAGAAGCAATGCCCTTCACAGTATAAGCAAGATGTATTAATTGTAGAGCTGCTTGTTTATTGAATGCCTTGTTTAACTACGACCTACAGGAATTACCAGGTACATGAATTTATAGTATTGGAAAGGTTTTTTTTAAAGATTTATTTTTTATTTATTTATTTGAAAGCCAGAGTTAGATAGAGTCTTCCATCCGCTGATTCACTCCACAAATGGCCACAGTGGCCAAGGCTGGGCCCAGCTGAAGCCAGGAGCCAGGGCTTCTTTTGGGTCTCTCGTGTGTGTGCAGGAGTTCAAGAACCTGGGCCATCCCCTGCTGCTTTCCCAGGCTTATTAGCAAGGAGCTGGAACAGAAGTGGAGCAGCTGGATCTCGAACTGGCATCCATATAGGATGCCGGCATCTCAGGTGGAGACTTAACCTGCTATGCCATAATGCTGGACTCTTGAAAAGTTTTAATTTTTTTTAATGAATTTAAGATTAATTATATACTGCCTTTTTTAAAAAAGATTTATTTATTTATTTGAAAGAGAGAGGGAGAGACAGAGATCTTGCATCTGGGGGTTCACTCCCCAGATGGCCACAAAAGCTATGGGTGTACATAGCTGAAGCCAGGAGCTTCTTCCAGGTCTCCCATGTGGGTAGAGAGCCCAAGGAGTTGGGTCATCTTGCTGCTTTTCCCAGGCCATTAGCAGGGAGCTGGATCAGAAGTAGAGCATCCAGGACATGAACCTGCACTCAGGGTATGCTGTCATTGCAGGATGTCGCTTTTACCTGCTACACCACAATGTTGGCCCCTACTTTTATATTGCTTATTTTAATGATTAAAATTTTTCCTTTGTATTTTTAACATTAGCATCCTAGCATTTCTAAATAAATACCAACAAACTAAACATTTCAAAAGGGGATTCGTATCCTGATTGTCAGACTTTAGGAAATCAGTTTGGAACAAGAGACATGTCATCTTACATTAAACCTAAAATGCCTAGCTAAGAAATAATCCCATTAATTAGTTATTCTTAATGATCATGTCTGGCTGTGCACTAGTCAGTTATTAAGAGTAGAATTCGGAGAAACATTGGCTGTTTTTAAATCATATAACTGATCGAATTTGATTGGCTGTTGTCTTTATTGTAGAGATTGTTTATAATCTAGATAATCACTGGTTTCTTTTGTTTCAGATTTAGAAATGCCATGTTAAAGAGCATCTGCGAGGTTCTTGATTTGGAGAGATCAGGTGTAAATAGTGAACTAGTGAAGAGGATCTTGAATTTCTTAATGCATCCGAAGCCTTCTGGCAAAGTAAGGATCTATTTTACTGTCTTTATTAACAAATCATTTATAGCCTCTACTTTCTCTTGACTATGAAATAGTCGTTTACTTGGTTGAGCAGTTGATATTCAGTACTGTGACCTATCTCAAGAATAGGCCTTCCATTGACATATTTAACAATTTTGTGACAGAAATAGTATAGAAGACCCTGGGATATGTTCCCTCATATTGGATAATAAAGGATATAAGGTTTTTTTTAAAGTAACTTGTGCCAGCCAGATCAGAAAATAAAAAGTAATCGTCCAGGATTATGTATCTGGAAGGCACCGGGAGGAGAGAAACAGGTTGGGTTAAGGATGAGGGCTTGGGCTTAGGGAAGAGTATTGTCTATAATCAGGGAAGACAAGATGGGGGTATATTAGAACTGGATAATTTCTTGGGTCTTGGACAACTAAGGTTATGAAAAAGTGACTTTATAGAAAGCTGATCCTTAACAAGTTTCCTGGATTAGGTTTCCAGTATTCATTCTCAGCACAGCACCCGGAGATGGACAGGAAAGTAAAATGGCCTTCTAATTTCCCACTCTGACATTGCTGACTAGAAATAGCTGTTGAGGTAATACTAATAGGACCCTGTGTTTTCAGTTTGTTTTAGGCCTGTCAGTGTGTTTTTATATCTTTCCTCATTTTGATAGGAGAGTAAGCATGAAGAGGTCCAGCAGGCCTAGCTGAAGGGAGTACCATCCCACAAGGGCAGAGAACACAGAAAATACCTCTTGGACTGTGTTTCTACCTGCCCTTGGTCCTGATCACAGCTTAATGGATTAGGACAGGAAAGGATGGCCAAGGTTTTACTTTTCTGTGCAGCAACAAACCCAAGGAGTATGATGATTTGGGGGATTTAAGATTGACTTGAAGGGCTGGAGCTGTGGTATGGTGGGTAAAGCTGCCGCCTGCAGCTCAGGCATCCCATATGGGCACCAATTTGAATCCTTGCTGCTCCACATCTGATTCAGTTAACCTGCTGATGTGCCTGGGAGAGCAGCAGGGGACAGCCCAAGTGGTTGGGCCCCTGAGCATACATGGGAGACCCTGAAGGAGCTCCTGGCTTCTGCCCGACCCAGCCCAGCCCTGGCCGTTTTGGTCATTTGGGGAGCAAGCTAGCAGATGGAGGATCTCTTCCCCACTCTGTCTCTCTTTAACTCTACCTTTCAAATAAATGAATTCAAAAATAAAAGATTGACTTGAAAGACAGGAGATTACCTTTATTTTCTCACTTTTGCTTTTTTAGGATTTCATAGAGCAAGTTAATCACTATTTCCTTAGAAGCAACTATTAAGTTGCCTATGTTATAAGGGATGTTTATGTGACTGGTCTTCAGAATATTAGTGAAAATTACATATTGTGAAAAACTGCATGATTTCAAAGATTTTTGGACCAAAATTTACCTTATAATTAAATTTTCACAAACTTTTTGGCTTATCTTGTATTCATTTTTACTCACTGACTCAGGACCCTGTTACCATTCTTTAAAAAATTAATTAGGACCATCTAATGTATTTAAAATTAAGAACAGTTTTTATTTTAAAAGGCCAGCAAGTCATTTGTTATGATATAGTACTTCAAAAAAATTAGAGGAGTAGCATTTTATATTTTTCACATGTCTTTAATGTTTGGCTCAAGAGAAGACAACTTGACTCTCATTTACTTCTGCATTCAAATGATACAGTGTATCATTTTGCTTAAAGCATCTTAAGAAAATTCAGTTTCATGCAGGTGTGTAGTTAGAAAAATACTTTAAAACTCTTTACAGATAATTGTGGGTTTTCTTTTGATGTAACACCAAATGGTAGTTTCTTAAAGATTATTTCTAAAATTTAATGTAGATGATAAAGCATGTTAATGAGCATGAATTTTTTACTTATGTATGGTTAACATATATTTATTTTGGAAACTATTGTTTCCGTGAATTATTCACATCTTGGCATTGTAACACAGGTTAACATTAAGTGCCTGAAAGCTACATTCAGGGGCAGGTGTTTTACCTAGTGGTTAAGATACCTTCATTCTCAGTCTTCAGAGTGCTATGGTTTAATTCTCAGCTTCCCAGCATACCACCTTCCTGCCAGTGCAAACCCTAGGTGGCAGCAGATGATGACTTAAGTAGTTGCATACCTACCACCCATGTGGGAGGCATGGATTGAGTTCCTGATTCCAGTTTCAGCCATTGCAGGCTTTCGGAGAAGTGAACCAGCAAATGGGAGATCTCTGGCTGGCTGCCCTGTCACATTCATTAATCTAAACATCTCATCAGAAAAATATTTAGATGACAAGAAGCTGTTAGGTTCATGATAGCAGATAAGCATTTTCTAAAATTCTGATTTCCATGTGAAATTGTGAGATTTCTCATGAGAGCATATCTGTCAAATACCTAAAGATGAATAGCCATGTTTGTCAGTGTTTAAACAAAAAATGGTGTTCCATAGAAACAGTTGCTAATTTAGCTCACAAATCATAATTGCGCAGATGTTTTTCCTTGAGAAAATAAAGGTATATAACCAAAGTGCTTTATTTATATTTCCCATCTGTCACATATATTTTAAAGATACGTACCCAAGGGTTGAGAGTTAATACAGCTAGTATTTACTGCTTCATCAAAGGCATTCTTAAGTGAAGCATGTTTTTGTTGTTGCTGCCGGTGTATTGTGAATAATAAAAGACTACTGCATTTTGTTACCTTGATTAGTACCTAGGTTCCAGTGGTTTTACCCATCTTTGCTTTTGTTCAGTTAGTGCAAAAGGCAACACAGTGAAAAGAGCAAATAAATGATCTGGTATATTTACAAAAATAGCTTTGACCTTATAGACTCCTCAGAAGTTCTCAGGAAACCCCAAGGTCCTTGAACCACACTTTGAGATTCACTGTTTTATCTGTTCCTATGAAATCTTAACATTCTGTTTTTCATGTTTGACCCTTTTGTAATCATTAATCTGTATAAAACTCAAACTCTTTGCTGTGCTATGCTGTGCTAAACCAGAGTCTTGTATCACTTAAGAAAAATGCTGTAAACGCATTACTTCTTCTCTTATAATTTTAAAATTAACGCAATTATCACTGCTATCCTATTGTATTTCTTCTTTTATTATTAATTGGGTTTTGTTCCCAGAAAGAGGTGAGGCCATTAACTCTAGATTCTAAGTAATAGATTTAGCTGTTTCAGAACCTGTACGCTTTTGTTTTTGAAGTCCCTTCTTTTTTTTTTTTTTTTTTTTTTTTGACAGGCAGAGTTAGTGAGAAAGACAGGTCTTCCTTCTTTTGGTTCACCCCCCAAATGGCCGCTATGGCCGGCGCGCTGCGCTGTTCCGAAGCCAGGAGCCAGGTGCTTCTTCCTGGTCTCCCATGCGGGTGCAGGGCCCAAGCACTTGGGCCATCCTCCACTGCCTTCCCGGGCCACAGCAGAGCGCTGGCCTGGAAGAGGAGCAACCAGGACAGAATCCTGCGCCCCAACCGGGACTAGAATCCTTGGTGCCAGTGCCACAGGTGGATTAGCCTAGTGAGCTGTGGCACCGGTCCCTTCTTTGTTTTTTTGAGTTGCATTGTCTTGATTAGTTGCTTGAGTAATTTAACATTAACATTGTTTCACTTCCCGGTATATAAAGGTACTTCAAAAAGTTCATAGAAATTGATTTAAAATTCTTTTGTTGCAAAAATCTACACATAGTTTTTCTTAATGTTCATTTTCTGTGAGTCTTGTGAAGGTCCATTGTATGCATGAATTTCACATTTTTTTGGCACCAGAATCAACTTACCTTTTAATTTCATTTTCCATTAACTTTTTGAAATACTGTCATAGATTTATTCAACAGCCATTCCAGTTACCATATTATTCATTGTATATATAGATTCTTTTTTTTTTTTTTTTTTTTTGAAGATTTTATTTATTTGAGAGGTAGAGTTATAGACAGAGCAAGAGACAGAGAGAAGGGTCTTCCATCCATTGCCTCACTCCCCAAATGGCCATAACTGCCAGAGCTGTGCAGATCCAAAGCCAGAAGCCAGGTGCTTCTTCCTGGTCTCCCATGTGGGTGCAGGGGCCTAAGGACTCTTCTGCCCTCCCAGTCCACAACAGAGAGCTGGATTGGAAGAGGAGCAGCCGGGACTTGAACCAGCGCCCTTATTAACTGCATCTGGTCCCTGAACTGAAATGGTGAAGGATTTTACTTTTTAAATACAGTTGAAATTTGGAGTATAAGAGTAACTTTTTTCTACAAACAATGTTATCAAAGAATTTATCTAAAATGGATTAGGGTCCTGGTAATAGTAATAATTAACATAGAGAGGGTATCTGTATATAGTCAAGGGTGTTTCTTACAGAGAAAGGCAGAGAGAGATCTCCTATCCATTTGTTGGGTCATTCTCCAGATGACTGCAATGGCCATGGCTGGGCCAGGTCAAAACCAGGAACTGGAAATACAGTCTGAGTCAGGCAGGAACCCAAGTACTTGAAGCTGGAATCTGGAGAAGAATCAGGACTTCAGCCTAGGCATTCTGGTTTTGTTAAATCGTGTGTCAAATGCCTGCCCCTGGGAAATGTCTGATTGGTCCCCTAGGTTAAAATTTCTGGAGTAACCAGAATGGCTGCTTTCTGGCATGGAAGAGTGGGTTGTCTGGGCAAGCTGAGGGTTATCCAGTGGTTGGTTTGTAGAGAGCCTGATGCATAGTACCTACTTGATGTTAATTTTTGTGTCAGGGGACAGACCCCTAGAAGACTGGAAGTTCCTGAGAGAGAATGAACTTGTGGGTTCTTCTAGTTTCATGGAAACTTGCCAAAGTTACCGCATACGTTATTGAAATGAATATAGACTGAATATGCCTTATCTAAAATATTTGGGGAACTGGCGTTGTATAGCAGGTACTGCTTCTGATCCAGATCTTGGCCAATGGCCTAGGAAAAAGTGGAAGATTGGCCGGCACCATGGCTCAATAAGCTAATCCTCTGCCTGCAGCGCCGGCACCCTGGATTCTAGTCCCAGTTGGGCACCGGATTCTGTCCTGGTTGCTCCTCTTCCAGGCCAGCGCTCTGCTGTGGCCCGAGAAGGCAGTGGAGGATGGCCCAAGTGCTTGGACCCTGCACCCGCATGGGAGACCAGGAGGAAGCACCTGGCTTCTGACTTCGGATCAGCGCAGTGCACTGGCCATAGCAGCCATTGAGGGGTGAACCAGCGGAAAAAAGAAGACCTTTCTCTCTGTCTCTCTCTCTCACTATCCACTCTGCCTGTCAAAAAAAAAGTGGCAGATGGCTCAAGTGTTTGGGCCTCTGCTACTCACCTGAGAGCCTCAGAAGAAGCTCCTGACTCCTGGCCTCGGCCTGGCCCAGTGCTATCTGTTAGCAGTCATCTGGGGAAACAAACCAGTGGATGAAAGATTTTTTTTTTTTTCTTAATTTGACAGGTAGAGTTATAGACAGAGAGAGAAAGGTGTTCCTTCCGTTGGTTCACTCCCCAAATGGCTGCCACGACCGGCGCTGTGCCGATCCGAAGTCAGGAGCCAGGTGCTTCCTCCGGGTCCTCCACGTGGGTGCAGGGGCCCAAGGACCTGGGTCATCCTCCACTGCCCTCCTGGGCCACAGCAGAGAGCTGGACTGGAAAAGGAGCAACCGGGACTAGAACTGGCATCCCATATGTGCGCCGTAGGCAGAGGATTAACCTACTGCGCCACAGCGCCAGCCCCTGGATGGAAGATCTTACCGTCTCTCTAACTCAGACTTTCAAAATAAATAAATCTTTAAAAAAAATAAAGCTTAGGACCGGAAGTGCTTTCAGGTTTTGGGATTTTTTTTGAATATTTGTGTATACATTAATCATAGTGAGAGATCTTGGAGTTGGGATGCAAGTCTAACCACAAAATTTACTTTCGTTTCATATGTATTTAAAATTTTTTTTAAAATTTATTTGAAAGGCAAAGTTACAGAGAGGGAGAAACAGATCTTTTATCTGCTAGTTCACTCTCCAAATGGTTAAAATGGCTAGGGCTAGGCCAGGTTGAACCCAGAAACCAAAACTTTCATCCAGGTCTCCCAAATGGATGCACTTGGGCCATCTAATGTTGCTTTTCCAGGTGCATTACCCGGGAGCTAGATTGGAAGTGGAGCAACCAGGACACAAATCAAGCACCCTTTTGGGATGTCAGTGTTATAAGTGGCAGGTTAACCTACTCTGACACAGCTTAGGCCCATCATACATATTTTAGACACATAACTTGAAGGACTTGATTTACTTGAAAAGTAGAAAAAGAGGAAGAGTCCTCTGTACGTGGTTCATTCCCCACATGTTTACAGCCAATTGCTAGGGCCAGGTTCAAGCCAGGAGCTGGGAACTCCATCCAGGCCTCCAACACGGGTGGCAGGGGCACAAGTGTTTGGCATTAACAGAGAGCTGGATCAGAAGCAGAGCAGCTGGGACGATAAAACATTTCCCTGTGAGATGTGGGTCTCTCAAGCAGTAGTCTAACTCACAGGACTACAAAGCCTGCCCCCTGAAGGTTATTTTATGCATTATTTTTTAGTGTGCCTACATGTGACCCATCATAGGAGGTCAGGTGTGGAATTTTTAAAAATATGTATGCATGTGAGAGGCAAAGTTAGAGTGGGGGCAGGGTGGGTCTTAAATCAGCAGGTTCATTCCACAAATGGTCCCAACAGCTGGAGCTGGGCAGCTCCAAAGCCAGGAGCTGCTTCCGGGTCTCCCAGGTATGGAATTTTAAGATTTATTTATTTGAAAAGCAGAGTTATAGAGAAGAAGAGATGACAGGCAGACATCCACTGGTTCATTCCCCAAATGGCTGCAACTGGCTGGAGAACCTCTTCCAGATCTCCCACATAGGTTCAGGCACCCAAGCACTTCAGACATCCTCTGCTGCCATCCCAGGCTATCAGCAGGGAGCTGGATGGAAAACAGAACACCAGGAATTGAACTGGTGCACATATGGGATGCCAGCATTTCAGGCAGCAGCTTTACCCACTATACCAGTGTTGACCCCCCTCCCCCAGGTATGGAATTTTTCACGTACAGTTTTCTTTTTTTTTTTTTTGACAGGCAGAGTAGACAGAGAGACAGACAGACAGAAAGGTCTTCCTTTGCCGTTGGTTCACCCTCCAATGGCCGCCGCCGCCAGTGCGCTGCGGCCGGCGCACTGCGCTGATCCGATGACAGGAGCCAGGTACTTCTCCTGGTCTCCCATGGGGTGCAGGGCCCAAGGACTTGGGCCATCCTCCACTGCACTCCCGGGCCACAGCAGAGAGCTGGCCTGGAAGAGGGGCAACCGGGACAGAATCCAGCGCCCCGACCGGGACTAGAACCTGGTGTGCCGGCGCCGCAAGGCAGAGGATTAGCCTAGTGAGCTGTGGCGCTGGCCTCGTTCAGTTTTCATTTGGTGCTCAAAAAATTGCAAGTTTGAAGGATTTGGGATTTCAGGTTTCTAGGTTAGGGATGCTGAACCTATACCTTCAGATTACATTATAGCATTTTACCATAATGTTTCTGTTTATTGCAGAAATTAACATAGATCAAATATAAAAGATAATCTTGGAAATAAATAGTATTTTCTCAGTGTATGTGTGTTTAGAACATTTAAGATTACGGTTTTCATTTTGAGAATTTAGCAAATAACTCTCCTAAATAAACATATATTAAGTTTGTTGGCTAATATAAAGTAATTTTCTTACATGATAAGCTTTTTTTGAAGGCATGGTTTAATTGAATGTCAGTAAAAGCATTGTCCCTATTTTGTGATTCTTAGTATCATAATTAACATGCCCAACATTTATTGGGTGTTCACAAGCTTCAGCAAGAATGTAATTATTGTTTTGTTGAAAGCAGAGGCCAGAGATAATATGAATATAAATTTACACTTGCAGCTCATTCACAAATTTGGGATGTTTAATTGGTGACGAGGTTTTTTTTGTAAGATTTATTTACTTTTTTATTTTAAGAATTATTTTATTTATTTGAAAGAGTTACGGAGAGAAGTAGAGCCAGAGAGAGGTCTTCTATTCTGCTGGTTCACTCCCCAAATGACCACAATGGCCGGAGCTGAGCTGATTCGGAGCCAGGAGCTTCTTTCAGGTCTCCCACATGAGTACAGTAGCCCAAGGACTTGGGCCATCTTCTACTACTTTCCCAGGCCATAGCAGAGAGCTGGATTGGAAAAGCAGCAGCTGAGACTTGAACTGGTGCCCACATGGGATGCTGGTGCTACAGGATAGGGCTTTAACCCGCTGTGCCACAGTGCCAGCCCCAAGATTTATTTACTTCTTGAAAGGCAGAGTTAGAGGAGGAGAGATCTGATCTGCTCTTTCACTCCCCAAATGGCCACAATATCCAGAGCTGGGCTGAGCTGAAGCCAGGAGCTTCTGAGTTTCCCACCTAGGTGGCAGGGGCCCAATCACTTGGGCCGTCTTCCTCTGCTTTCTGAGGTGCATTAGCAGGGAACTGGGTTGGAAGTAGAGCAGCCAGGACACAAACTGAGGATGCTAACATCAAAAGCAATGGCTTAACCCATTATGCCACAATGCAGGCCCTCCTCTTTTTTTTTTTTTTTTTTTTTTAGATCTTTATTTATTTATTTGAAAGACAGTGAGAGAAATCTTCCATCTGCTGTCACTCCCCAAATGGCTACAGTGGCCAGAGCTGGGCTGATCCAAAGCCAGGAGCTTCTTCCAGGTCTCCCATGTGGGTGCAGGGCCCAAGGACTTGGGCCATTTTCTAATGCTTTCTCAGGCCATAGCAGAGAGCTGAATCAGAAGTGGAGAAGGGGCCAGCACTGTGGTGTAGTGGGTAAAGCTTGGACCCCTGCATCCATGTGGGAGACCCGGAAGAAACTCCTGGCTTCAGGTAGGCACAGTTCCAACTGTTGTGACCAGTTTGGGAGTGAACCACCTCTTTCTGCCTCTCCTTCTCTCTCTCTGTAACTCTTTCAAATAAATAAATAAATAAATCTTTAAAAAAAAAAAAAAAAAGGAGCACCCGGGACTCGAACCTGTGCCCATGTGGAATGTGGCACTGTAGATGGCATCTTAACCCATTACACCACAGTACCAGCTCCCCCCTCCACTATAGGGAGCCCTTTAAAGCAAGGTGCACGTCTGGCAGTGATAATTTTAATGCTTATGTCTTAATAGCGTGTAAATAATTGGCTGAGCTTAACACAGGATCCTGGGATGTGGTTGCATATTAGAACCTAGGATTCATACTTCTCTCAGTATTTCTGAAGAACCTTACTAGTGTTTAGAACACAGATAAGAGTATTGATCTCAGTTTTCAGTTAACCTGACACATGAAGTGTGCAGGTGTAAAGGTGCTAAGCTTGTAAATGGGATTTCTTGAGAGCATTTAAATTGAAAAACAGTTCCAAAAACTCTTAAATTTGTAATATTGTTGATTCATTATTTCAAATTTTTGTACACAGCCGTTGCCAAAGTCTAAAAAGACTTCTAGTAAAGGCAGTAAGAAGGAACGCAACAGTTCTGGAACAACAAGGAAAGCGAAGCGAACCAAATATCCTGAAATTCTGTCAGATGAGTCTAGTAGTGATGAAGACGAAAAGAAAAACAAGGAAGAGTCTTCAGAGGATGAAGATAAAGAAAGTGAAGAGGAGGTAAATTGTTAAATCTATGCTTAAATCATTTTCATGGAGAGAGCTGAATATTCTTGCTATAGTAGGACAGCCAGAAAACAGTTCCATATTGCCTTTTTTTTTTTTTTAACATTTTTGTTCTCTCTGTGTCTCTCTCTCACTAACTCTGCCTGTCCAAAAAAAAAATTTTTTTTTTTTTTTTTTGGTTATTTGAAAGAGCTACAGAGATGGAGAGGGGGAGACAGAATCTTCTATCTACTGGTTCATTCCCTTATGCCCACAACAGCTAGGGCTGCACCAGTCCAAAGTCAGGAGCCTGGAACTCCATTGGGTCTCCCACATGGGTGACAGGGACCCAAGTACTCACATGGGACCAGAGTCACAGGTGGTTTAACCTGCTGTGCCACAATGCTGGACCCCGCATTGGCTGCTTTTAGTTGTGAAGATGCAGAAATAGTTAAATATAAACTCATCTCTTCCTTAAGGAACTTTGAGTTTCATTGCCATGCCGCAATGTAAGAGGTGGAAAAAGGTAAAAGTTGGCGTGGAATGGATTTTGAGTCCTTGAGCTGGATCTAGAAGTCCAGATTTTCACCAAGTGGAAGGAATTGGTATCCTGAACATAGGAACACATTCTTTGTAGTTTATTAATACTTTATAGTATAAAGTGGACCATTTTATTCTTTGTAGCCAAAGAAACCCCAGGAGGCTTAATGATCAGCATGTGTTTTCTTTTATTTTTAAATTTATTTTATTTATTTGAAAGAGAGAGGTAGAGACAGAGAGGTCTTCCAATGGCTGGTTCACTCCCCTAGATGGCCATAACAGCCGGATCTGTGCTGATCCGAAGCCAGGCGCTTCTTCCCAGATCTCCCACGTGGGTGCAGGGGCCCAAGGACTTGGGCCATCTTCTGCTGCTTTCCCAGGCTATAGCAGAGAACTGAATTGGAAGAGGAGCAGCCGGGACTAGAACTGGTGCCCATATGGGATGCTGGCACTTCAAGCCAGGGCTTTAACCCACTGTGCCACAGCTCCAACCCCTACCATCATTTATTTTCAACCTATTGGGGATTATTTAATGAGGATAGTAGGGCTGGTGTTGGCAGAGTGGGTGGGAAAGCTGCTGCCTGTGACACAAGCATCTCATAGGAGTGCTTGTCTGTTCCACTTCTGATCCAGCTCTCTGCTGATGTGCCTGGGAAAGCAGGAACAGATGATCAGAGTGCTTGGGTCTCTGCCACCTTCATAGGAGACCTGGATTCAGTTTCAGACTCCTGGCTTTGGCCTGTCTTAGCCTCAACTGTTGAGGCAGTTGTGTAAAATCAGTGGATGAAAGATCTTTCCTTTATGTCTCCCTCCACCCCATAATTCTACCTTTCAAATAAATAAATACTTTTTTAAAAATAGAGTTTGAAGTTTGATCAGTGATAAGTCCTGTATCATTTAGGAATGCTTGCTTTTTTCTTGTTACTTAGGAGAAGTAGTAAAATGTTGAACCTTTAGCTTCCAAAGTAAAACTTAGTAAGTAAGAGAACTGACGAACAGTTCAAAGGGTTAACTTCACCATCTTTGGTGCCTGCCTGCCCTCCTTCCCTCCTTCCCTCTTTCCCTCCCTCCCTCCCTCCCTTCCTCCCTCCCTCCCTCTCTCTTTCTCTCTCTCTCTCTCTCTTCTCTCTCTTCTCTCTCTTTCTGGAAGCAGAGGCTAGACTTGATCCACCTCTGCTGTGTGTTTTCAGTCAAGCAGATCAAGGAGAGTGGTTTAGGAGATGAGTTCCTGCTGTAAATGGTGTTTCGGTAGACTCTTTAATTTCTTTTTGGTGCCTTCCTTTTAGGTCAGAACTTGCTCTACAAGTTTGGGCCGTGTCTCTTGTTTTATGTAGAAATTGGATTAATTAATGCCAGCTTGATATTTTGGACCAGATAATTCTTTGTTGTGGAGGGTACTCCAGCCCCCAGTTAAGACACAAGAAGAGTCTCTAAATGCTACCAAATGTTTTCTGGAAGAGAAATCCATCTCCATTGAGCACCACACAGTAGAGATGTAGAGAACTCTTTTTTATGTATTCAGTGTATATTTTTCTTGAGGTTCTTGAAAATTCACTTTTTTTGTTTTTGTTTTTATTTGAAAGGCGGACAGAGATCTTCTGTCTGCTGGTTCAATTCCCAAATGCCCATGTGCAACAGCCAAGGTTAGGCCAGGCTAAAGACAGGAATCAGAACTCAGTCCAGGTCTCCCAGATGGGTGGCAGGAACCCAGTTGCTTTGGCCATCAGTTTCTGTCTCTTAGGGAATGCATTAGCAGGAAGCTGGAGTTTAGCAGAACAGGAACTCAAACCCACATACTCTAATATTGGATGCAGCTGTCTAAAGTAGGGTCTTTTTTATTTATTTGGAAGAGTTACACAGAGAGTGGGAGAGCCAGAAAGAGAGGTCTTGCATTTGCTGGCTCATTCCCCAATTGGCCGCCACAAGCTGGAGCTGTGCCAATCTGAAGAAAGGAGCCAGGAGTGTCTTCCAGATCTCTACATTGGTGAAGGGGCCCAAGGACCTTCCACTGCTTTCCCAGGCCACAGCAGAGAGCTGGATTGGAAGTGGAGCAGCTGGGACTCAAACCAGCGCCTATATAGGATGCCGGCACTGCAGGCAGTGCTTAACCCACTGCTGTGCAGCGTCAGCCCCTAAAGTAGGGTCTTAACTGTTGTGCCACAAATGCCTGCTTCTCATGCTTGTTTTAATGTCAAATTTCATAAAGACTTCTGTAAAGTGAAGTGTAAAATGCTTCATAATTAAGAAAAATGGTTACAAATATAGCAGATGACTATCTGTATTTCTCACAATAAAAAATCTATATATATTTTTTTGACAGGCAGAGTTAGTGAGAGAGACAGAGAAAGGTCTTCCTTCTGTTGGTTCACCCCCCAAATGGCCGCTATGGCCAGCGTGCTGCACCGATCCGAAGCCAGGAGCTTCCTCCTGGTCTCCCATGCGGGTGCAGGGCCCAAGCACTTGGGCCATCCTCCGCTGCCTTCCCAGGCTATAGCAGAGAGCTAGACTGGAAGAGGAGTAACCGGGATTAGAACCCAGGGTGCCGGTGCCGCAGGCAGAGGATTAGCCAAGTGAGCCATGGCGCCGGCTAAGGAATATATATTTAAGATACAGTGTGAGCACCAAGATTTTCATGATTTAGATGCCTGGATGAAAAACATTGTTCATGTGTGCATATATGGGGTGTTCAAAAAATTCATGGAGAAGGAAAAACTATGAATTTAGCTTAAACTAAAACTTACCTTTTAATACCTTTTTTTTTTTTTTTTTTTTTTAATTTTTGACAGGCAGAGTGGACAGTGAGAGAGAGAGACAGAGAGAGAAAGGTCTTCCTTTGCCGTTGGTTCACCCTCCAATGGCTGCCGCTGCAGCCGGCGCACCGCGCTGATCCGATGGCAGGAGCCAGGTGCTTTTCCTGGTCTCCCATGGGGTGCAGGGCCCAAGCACCTGGGCCATCCTCCACTGCACTCCCTGGCCATAGCAGAGAGCTGGCCTGGAAGAGGGGCAACCGGGACAGAATCCGGCGCCCCGACTGGGACTAGAACCCGGTGTGCCGGCGCCGCAAGGTGGAGGATTAGCCTATTGAGCCACAGCGCCGGCCTTTTAATACCTTTTTTTAAAAAGATTTATTTGCTTATTTGAAAGGAGAAGCAGTGTGGGGGGGGGGGGGTCTTCCATTTGCTGGTTCACTCCCTAATTGGCTGCAATGGCCAGAGCTGTGCTGATCCGAAGCCAGGAGCATTCTTCCAGGTCTCCCACGTGGGTGCAGGGGCCCAAGGACTTGGCCATCTTCCACCACTTTCCCAGGCCATAGCAAAGAGCTGGATAAGAAGTGGAGCAGGCAGGACTAGAACCAGCGCCCATATGGGATGCCGGCACTGCAGGCAGCAGCTTTACCCGCTGTGCCACAGTGCCCGCCCCTTTAATACTGGTTTTCCATGACCCTTTTTGAAGTAGCTTCTGTGTAATGGTGACAATTTTAAAGTAATAGTATTCCTCATTCAATAAATATTTGGTTATTTACTATCTGTGTTATTTACTATTTTGTAGACTTTTGTTGTTTCCTAAGCTTTTTTTTTAAAAGCGTAAAAAGTTGTCACAGAATATAAATTGGTTAAGTTTTCTTTCATGGAGACATTACCATTACAACCATGGGTTTTGGAAGCTGGGTTTAGATCCCACCTCTACCTTGGATTATTACTGTATGACTTTGGGCTGGTGCCCAGCGTTGTGATGTAGCAGGTTAAGCCTCCACCAGCAATGCCAGCATCTCTTACGGGTTCCTGTCCATGTCTTGGGTGCTCCACTTCCAGTCCAGTTTCCTGTTAATGTGCTTGAGAAAGCAGTGGAAGATGGCCCAATTGCTTGGCCCCTGCACCCATGTGGGAGACTAAGAAGAAGCTCCTGGCCCAGCCCCAGCTGTTGTGGCCATTTGGGGAGTGAACCCGCAGATGGAAGATCTCTTTCACATTGAAAGGTAGAGTTCCAGAGAGAGAGAGGGAGACACACACACAGGGAGAAACAGAGACCTTCCATCCACTAGTTTGTTCCCTCAATAGTTGGGCCTGGGCCAGGTTGAACCCAGGAACTTCTGCTGGTTCTCCCACATGGGTTCAGCGATCCAAGCACTTGGGCAGTCCTCTGCTGCTTTCCCAAGGAGCCGGATCAGATGTGGAGCAGCTGGGACTTGAACTGGTGTCCACATGGAATGTTGGCATTGCAGGTGGAGGCTTAACCTGCTATGCCACAATGCTGGCCCAGCTTCTTGGTCTTAAATTTTAGTTCTTAGGATAAATAACTATAAAACTTCAGTAGATTAATTTTACTTTTTCCAGTTACTTCTATAAATTGGGGGCTTTGGACTATATAGTCCAAATATAATCTGTAATAATTGTTAAAGTCATAAATTTTGTGCGGAAATCCAGTTCAAATTCTGTTAAAGTGAAGTATATGAGTTTGAATATTATTCACTGGCCTGCTAGATTTTATAATCAACTTTAGTTGTGTGGAAGAGTAGGAACATAATTAGTAACTGAATTCATTATATTTGAAGTGAAAGCTCTGAAATCCACATGGTTAACAAAATGGCAGTTCTTAAAAAGTTTCGCAAAAATTTTACTGTATTGATAATTCCTAAAACGTTTACGGATTTTCTGTTCCTGTACCTGTTTCTGTGATGCATAGTGACTAATTTGTGATAATTTTGTGATTCTTTTCCTTGGATTGAACTCAAGAGGATGCTCTTCCTGAAGGTGCCTTAGTAATTTCTTTATGAAAGAGCCATTCTGAATTCCCTGACTAGCTTGGCTCTTACTCACCGGCTTCTTAGAATAGGAAAGGAAGAACAATTGAGAACTAGGAAGCACCTGGAAGGTGGAATTTCTTTGAGAGAATAGGGAAATAAGCAGGTTTAGTTATTTCATATTAACTTATTCTGAAAATCAGATTGTTTTCATATTGGATTAACACCTTTAGGGGAAGTGACTTAAATGAGACAGATTAAGCCATGTTCTTTTTTTTTTTTTTTTTTTTTTTTTTTGACAGGCAGAGTGGACAGTGAGAGAGACAGAGAGAAAGGTCTTCCTTTGCCGTTGGTTCACCCTCCAATGGCTGCCGCGGCCAGCGCACCGCGCTGATCTGATGCCAGGAGCCAGGAGCCAGGTGCTTTTCCTGGTCTCCCATGGGGTGCAGGGCCCAAGCACTTGGGCCATCCTCCACTGCACTCCCTGGCCACAGCAGAGAGCTGGCCTGGAAGAGGGGCAACCGGGACTAGAACCTGGTGTGCCGGCGCCGCTAGGCGGAGGATTAGCCTAGTGAGCCACGGCGCTGGCTAAGCCATGTTCTGTCATGCTGTTCATAGGTGTTAACGTGAAGCACCGAGAAAAGACTACAGATGGTGCCCTTTAGAGAAAATAGTTGTAATAGTCTTTTAGACCCTTAATTGGTTACTTTGTACTGTTTCTTTATCTTAACCTTATACCTCTTTTTTTTTTTCCTATTTTTATAGCATCTTATTTTAGAAAAGTTATAAAACCTTGGAATTTTTTTTTTTGAGATGCATTTATTTATTTTAAAAGTCAGAGGGAGAGACAGATCTCCCATCTACTAGTGCACAGAGGGTTACAACAGCTAGTGCTGGGCTGGGATGAAGGCAGGAGCTTTATCCATGTTTCCCCCATGGGTGGCGGGGACCCAAACACTTGGATTATCTTCCACTGCTTTTCCCAGGCCATTAGCATTAGGGAGCTGGATCAGAAATGGAGCAGCTGAGACACAAACTGGTACCCATGTGGGATACTGGTGTCATAGGCAGAGGCTTTACCAACAATTTCACAATGCCAGCCTGAACTTTGTGAATTTTTATGAATATTTAGGATTTATCTTGGTGTTCTCATATTGAAATGTATTCAGCATTTTTTTCCCTGGAAAGGATACCTTTTATCAGAGATCTCCTTGTATAATAACATTTACAAAAAACATTTTTAAAGATTTTATTTATTTATTTGAGAGGCAGAGTTCCAGATAAGGAGGAAGAAAGAGAGGTTTTCCATCCACTGGTTCACTTCCCAAATGGCTGCAATGGCTGGAAATGCTCTGATCCAAAGCCAGGAGCCACTTCCAGTTTCCCACATGGGTGCAGGAGCCTAAGCATTTGGGCTATTTTCCATTGCTTTCCCAGACAATAAACAGAGAGCTGGAGCGGAAGAGGAGCAGTCAGGACACGAACTAGTGTCCATATGGGATGCCAGTGCTGCTGGTGGAGTCTTAGTCCACTGTGCTACAGCACCAGCCCAGAGATTTTTGCTGCATGGCCATCTACTTGCAAGGGAAGCTGTGAGAGCCACATGCTAGCTTTCTTGCCTTTATGAAAGGAAAGCAGATCAAAAGTGAGTTGTCCTACAGTGTTTACCAAATCAGACACTTCTGTTAGAATTTTTGATAAACTGTTTGAATCATTTGAGGGCTTGGTAGTGGTAGGTGTGAATATTTTGTTCTTTTTTAAAAAACAAAGAATCGGATAATTTGAACAGAGGTATTACACAATCTTTCAAATTTTGTGGGAAGGCAAAGTTGAAACAACATATAGATTTATAAAACTATGACTTGCACATTCTTTTCTCTTGGCATTCTGTGTTTCCTCAGCCAAGTTGTTAAAAGAATAGTGTATTTTAAGCTAATTTTTATTTTGTTCATCTGTTCACGCAGTACATCCTTTCTGCTGTGAGGACAGAGTTCTGGCTCTGACAGGCGTTTCTTTTTTGGAGACCCTCCTTCAAGAGCCCAGCTGCCTATAAAAGATAGGTAAGCCATACTCTCCCAAGATTTTTTTTTTTTTTTTTAATTTGCCTTCCTTCAAAAAAGTACTGGTGTCATTCCTGTGACCTGTACCCTTATGGTTATCAGAGACATGGAAAATCGCCTTCAAACTTTTGGAAATTTGTATCTTAAAATTTTGGATTATAGTACATTGTACTAGCTGAAATTAAAGTCAGCTGTCATTTTTAATCCGTTCCCCTTTAGTTTATTGGAATGTCTAAAATAGATGATAGTCCTGATCAAACCACTTGCAACATATTCGGAAATAACAAACCAGTCTTTAAAAATAGATGCCATAACAATTTGAAAGCTACATTTTTCTTTTTTTTAATTTCTTTTTATTAAAAGACTTAGTCTTGGCTCCTATTTGATTAAATAACAAAGATGCTCACTGTCTATCACACCTTCAACATTTTTACTTTAGAATGCCATATAATTCTTTAAAGTAAAGGTTTCTGACTATTAAAAAAGAGACTTAAAATGGGGCCAGTACTTGATTTCTAATGTAACCATTTTTTGATTGCTCAAGTCAATAGGGTGTATGCTAAGTTGGGGTTACAGATAAATTTCTACCCTAATGCCACTTGATACTTAATATTTACAGGATTTCAAAAGGAGACTATATATTGTGAAATGGGAGAAACGGAAGAGGTCCCAATTATAGTTAACCTTAAATGGAGAGGAAAGTTGGACATATGAATAAAGACACGTGGAGAGTGGGGAAGGCAGGGTGCTTTTGGCAAACACATTTGTACAGTTGTATGGCCAGAAGTAGAGCAAAAAGAACTAAAAGACCATAGAGCACCTGTGTGGTTGGTCATAGTTGTGACTCATGCAACCTTTTGGGAGTTGGTGAATCATTCTCTGTCATACAAATGATTCTTAGTCTATACCTGAGCATTTTGCAAAGTAAGAAAAAACAAACAAGAGACATGTACCCTGTTTTACAAGAACTGATAGTCTACCTGAGGAGGAATACCACTTATTCAGTAGGCATTTATTAGATCATACATGGAAGAAACTATTGAGAATCTTCCATGTGCCATGCATTTCCCATCTTAGATCTCATTGACTTTTGAGAGATAAGGAATATAGCCTCCTTTTTGTGCCTGAGAATATAATAAATATATAATCTTTCATAGTTTCTCTGTATTACTCTTCCTACATATCTTAGTTCATAAAATTGTCTTCAGAGTTCTCCCAACAGAAGAAATTAGATAAAAATCTAATTTTAATTAGATAAAAATAAAAGCTAATTAGATAAAAATATAATTTTATTTTTATCTAATTCTAAGCAATAGCTTTACAGAAGTAAATGAGTAAATCCACTTCTGCTTATCAAAACTTTAAACCAAAACTTGAGGCATTATCTTGTTGATTGCTTTACATGGTTATATCTCCAAGCGTTCATAATCTGGTCTAGGAATTGATAAACTGGTCTGTACACCAGATCCAGCCTAAGGCTTGTTTTTATATTGCCTACAAGCTGAGAATGGTTTTTCCATTTTTAAATGATTGTAAAAAAAAATCCCCAAATGAATATGCAGCCAAAAATGTAGCTAGCAAAGCCAAAAATATTTACTATCCAGCACTTTAAAGGAACAGCTTGGCCACAGATCTAGACTAAAATGGATTTCTTATTTTAGATGGCATAGCTGGATGAGTCAGCTGGGGAGCCTCAAAAAATATGTAAGTGCCCGGGCCCATTGTTCATGGTTTGATACATAGCGGTCTTTGTTCTTTTTTTCCTCTTAAATGTAAAATATATGTAGGTAAGTTGTACCAGAAGATGGTGAAATGGAAAAAAAAAAAAAAAAAAAAAACCAAAAAAAAAAACCAAGAAATTTGGCTGCTATTAATAGAAAAATCTTTGTCTTAGCAAGTGGATTTTAGTGAAAAAGAGCTTCAGTGTTATTTCAACAAATCTTTAAAGGTCATCTAGCCCCCAGGTATCTTTTCCTATCTTACTTTTTCATATAATTACAAAGAAACTAAATGCAAGTTGTTGTGCTTTGTGTTGGAGGCTGAGAAGTGTCTACCTTTAAGCAATTCAGCTTAGTTGGTATGAGGAGGGAGGTCAAAGATTAGAAAGGAAAAAGTATAGAATACAAAAGAAGCAAAAACAAGAAGCAAAAACAACAGGTAGAAGTTCAGAGGAGGGAATATTTGCCCCCTTTTTGTGGATCCAAGCACAGACACTTTAGAGACAAGGTAAAAGGTTGAGCCTTGAAGGAAAAACAGAGAAATTGGCATCACAAAAATAAAAAATTGGGAAATTATGGTTGTATTACACTAAGAGCCATCTTAGCTTTGTATGTATATAATAACTATTCTAAATAAAGAATTCTAGAGCCAGTGCAAAGTTTGGAGGATAAGGTCAGAATTGGTTTTCTTTGTTGAGGTTCTGTATTTTCTGCTAGCATTTTTATTTCCTTGTTACCATTAGTAACATTTGTATGTAATGGGAACAGATATGCATTTAACAATATGATAAGTAGGTTTATGGCATCACCTGGATTATTTTTTTTAAGATTATTTATTTGAAAGGCAGAATTACAGAGAGGTCTTCCATCTGCTGATTCACTCCCCAGATGGTCACAATGGCCAGAGCTGCGCCAGTCTGAAGCTAGGAGCCAAGAGCCTATTCTGGGTCTCCCATGCAGGTGCAGGGGCCCAAGGACTTGGGCCATCTTCTACTGCTTTCCCAGGCCTCAGCAGAGCTGGATCAGAAATGGAATAGCTGGGACTTGAACCGGCGTCGATATGGGATGCCAGCACTGCAGGCAGTAGCTTTCCCTGCTTTGCCACAGTGCCGGCCCTAGCTTACTAATTATTAATTGAATAGTTTCAACATAGACACACTGGACCTAATCAAAGGTCTTGCTTCTTGCTAGCTGTAAGGTTTTGGCTCACTTAAAACTGTGCCCCCATTTGTAATGAGATAAACAATTTGATTTTTGTCTTTG
The DNA here is from genome assembly GCF_964237555.1 of Oryctolagus cuniculus. NCBI lineage: Eukaryota > Metazoa > Chordata > Mammalia > Lagomorpha > Leporidae > Oryctolagus > Oryctolagus cuniculus. Next base: position 145,421,224 of record NC_091436.1, on the reverse strand, counting down.
AGGTCACATCATTTTTTCCATTTTTGAATTTTATATATTTGAAAGAGACATAGATTTCCCATCTGCTGGTCCAACTGCCAGCAATAGCCAGTGCTGGGCTGGGCTAAAGCCTGGAGCCAGAACTCAATTCAAGTCTCCCACAAGGGTGACAGAGACCCAACCACTTGAGCCATCACCCATGCTGCTGAGGTACACGTTAGCAGGAAGCTGGAATGGAGATTGAAGCTTGGACACGATCCCAGGCAATGTGATATAAGTGTCCCCAATGTCAGTCAAACACTCGCTTCAGTTTTGTTTTTTTAGCTCATGAGATCATGTGTGTACAGTGCTATACAACTGCATTTTCCTCTTAATTACTTTTTTAATACAACCTGGGTTGAGTATAGGTCAGCTAGGTCCTATAAATAATATAGAGGTGAACATAATAAATATTAAAGTGGCTACTGTAAGGCAAGCACTCCTAGTAGTTGGGGTTAGATAGAACTAAATAGGTAATTCGTGATGTCACAGAGATTGTCAGATTGCCCTTAGGCTTGCAGTGTAGTTGGAAAACAGACTTGTAAATAACTGTTGTTTAATAGATGCATGTGTATTAAATGCCTGTTTTCTTTGCTGTTTTCTCTGCCAAAATTCATCAAACTTCCAGGGCCTGTTAAAAGCACCATGTTTGTGTAAAATAATATCCCAATGTCAGAGCTACAAAATTGATGGGAAAGTCAGTAAAGTGATCGTAGCATTACTCCTCCATGTTCACAGATGAGGAAACAGGCAGAGGAGGGTCTGTGACTTGCCTGAGAATGCAAAGGTAGTGGTACAGTCAGGAGTTGAACCAGGAAGTTTGGCTTTTTTTTTTTTTTTTTTTTTTTTTTGAAGAAAGGTGAAGTTGGAGATGTTCTATTTGCTGGTTCACTCCACAAATGGCTGCAATGGCCTGGGCTGAACCAGGCTTAAGTCAGGAGCCTGGAACTGTCCAGATCTCCTAACTCTGGGTGGCAGAAGCCCAAATACTTGGGCCATTATCATAGAACGGGATGAGAAATAGAGCAGCTGGGACTTGAACCAGTACATATATGGGATGCTGGCACCCTAAAGTAGCAGCTTAACCCATTGTGCCACATCCAACCCTAGGAAGTTTAACTTCAAAGTCTTAAGAATTCAGTTTCAGGGGCCAGTGCTGTGGTGTACTAGGTAAAGCCACTGTCTGTAGTGCCCGCCTTCTGTTGGTTCACTCCAAATGGCGGCAACGGCTGGAGCTGTGCCGATCCAAAGCCAGGAGCCAGGTGTTTCTTCCTGGTCTCACATGTGGGTGCAGGGGCCTAGGCACTTGGTTCATCTTTTACTGCTTTCCCAGGCCATAGCAGAGAGCTGGATTGGAAGTGGAGCAGCCGGGACCAGAACCAGCACCCATATGGGATGCCGGCGCTGCAGGCTGGGACTTTAACCCACTGCGCTACAGCGCTGGCCCTGGGATTATTTATTTATTTATTTATTTGAGAGGCAGAGTTCTTCCCATCCACTGGTTCACTCCCAAAATGGCTGCAATGGCCTGAGCTGGGCCGATCTGAAGCCAGGAGCTAGGAACTACTTCCAGGTCTCCCACGCTGGTGCGGGTACCCAAGCACTTGGGCCTTCCTCCACTGCTTTTCCAGGCCCCTGGCAGAGAGCTGGATTGGAAGAGCAGCAGCCAGAACTCAAAACAGTGCTCATATGGAATGTTGGCACTGCAGGTGGAGGCTTAACCTATTACACCACAGTGCCTGCCCTAAAGTAGGGTTTAATGGATTACAAACCAGGTATTATGGGAATATGAATTAATCAAATTGATATTGTGAAAGATTTACAGGAGGTTATTGTTAAGCTGTGTTAAGGGTCTTGAGAGAGGTTTTCTTAAGTAGAGGAGGAGGTCGGAAGTGGTGAAGCTGTGAAATTTGGCATGACATTAAAATGGACATGGTTTAACTTGCTTTCTCCACTTTCTGGGTTTCCCTTTTCCATTACCTCTAAGTACTGATTACCTGTTTGCCTTAGCTTGGTATTGGGCCTCAATACCAAGAGTTTTTCTTTGAGATGCTCCAGTTTTCCAAAGTTATCTGTTCCTTCTCTACCTATTAACTTATCTTGAGAGTGGCTGAAGTGATTCCTGTCACCTGCAGGCCTAGAGCACAGATGTGAGTGCATCAGTTATCTTACTGCTGCCCACAACCATTCAGCTAGCTATGAAGTTAGTTTGTTCAGCTTTATCTCTTAATCCAAGTCAGCACTAATCAGGCTAAAAGGCCTAGTTTACTGAATTCCTACCTAAAGTTTGTCACAGGAAAATTCACAGCTGCTTACTAAAGATAAGTGAAATTCGAATAAATAATATAACTTGTTATTACAGGGATTTGGATATTGGTGGGTTATCTACCATAATATAATAAGCATGATGTATCATGGTTAGTTAGTATTAACATCACTGATTCCGTCGTAACAGTTTTATAATTTCTGTGCTTCATATCTTTGCTATTTATTTATTTATTGGAGAGGCAGACATACAGAGAACTCCAACAACTGGTGTACTCTTCTCATACCTCCAGTAGCTTGGGCTGGACCAGGCCAAAGCTGGGAGCTGGTAATTTGATCCACATCTTCTATAAGTAGAAGGATCTGATTACCTGAGCCATCACTTGCTGCCTCCCAGGTACACATTGCAGTGAGATGAAATTAGCAGCAAAGCTGGGACTAAATCCCAGGTACTTTTATGGGATGTGGTCATCTCAAGCTGTATCTTAACCGCTAGAGCAGAAGCCCACCTCCTGCCCTGCTTTTCAGAAACACTTAGGGACTTCTAGTTTTAGAGGAAATTGCCTTTATATAATCAAAGAACTTCCCGCTTAACAAAAGGAAACACTCATAGCAATACTATGAGTATTAGTATGAGTAATACTATGAGTACTAACTCATAGTAATACTAGGTAATATTTATTATTTCCTGTGTGCTAGGCACCATTAATCCTGGCTGTACCTTCAGCCTGGCCCAGCCCTGGCTATTGTAGGCAAATGGGACTGTCTCTGATATACATTATCTTTTTTTAAAAAATTACATATTAATGCATTCATTCCCATATAACCATAGGTAACTATTGTTTTCTTTATATTGTAGATGAGGAAACTAGGTTGCAGGACATCTTGGGCTGGAATTTGAAACTAGGTTAACTTGCCTCAAGACCCAACACCTGTACTATCATGTGTCATCTTCCTTTCTTTTCTTATTATTACTTTTTTAAAATTCACTTATTTAAAATCACAGTTAGAGAGAGACATAGCTCCATCTGCTGGTCCACTCCCCAGATGACCACATTAGCCTGAGCTGGGCCAGGAGCTCCATCCGGGCCTCCCTCTTGAGCAGCAGAGGCCCAACCACCTGAGCCATCCACCGCTGCTTTTCTAAGATCATTGGCAGGAAACTGGAGTGAAAGTGGAGCTGCTGGGACACGAAACAGCATCCACCCATAAATGATCCCAGCCCTGCAGGAGGTGGCTTTGCTATACCATAACATCAACCTGAAGCATATCTTTTTGTAGTGCTTAGGCAATATGGTTTCATTTCTTAAGAATTTTGTTACTAGATAACAAACAGGCTAGTTGTCCAATTAGAAAAACTGTGTAGAACATATGCCTTTTAAAGGATGATGTTACAAATAGAAATTACTTACCTACTTTAAAATGAAATTTCATGGAATTTACTTGATCTGTATTTATCACTGCAAAAGTTTTTGCTTTGTCAAGCTATTAAAGCTCTGAATCTGCAGGTCTAAAATTGGTGCCATATTGTGTACACCTTTTAAAATTTTAATGACAGGCCAGTGCTGTGGTGAAGCAGGTGAAAGGTGCTGCCTGTCAGCATCCCATATGGGTACCAGTTCAAGTCCTAGCTGCTGAATTTCTGATCCATCCAGCTCTCTGCTATGGCCTAGGAAAGCAGTAGAGGGATAGCCCAGGTCCTTTGGCCCCTGCACCTGTGTGGGAGTCTAGGAAGAAGCTCTTGGCTCTTGTCTTCAGATTAGCCCAGCTGCAGCTATTGCAGCCATTTAGAGAATGAACCAGTGGATAGAAGACTCTCTTCTCTCTCTTTCTGCCTCTGGTTCTCTAATTCTCTGCTTTTCAAATCAATAAAACAATTTTTTTTGATGACAGGGTTTAAAAAAGATTCAATATTTTTAATTACTGAATGTGAATAGGGGTCAAATAATGCTTATAATATCCTTGTCTCTTTTGCTCTCAAACATTTCAGTACTTAGTTTTTTTTACATGTAAATCCAGATTTTATTAGCCTTTGACATGATACATATAGTAGGGATTACTCTTTATATTAAACACATCAAAACTTAGGAATTTTTAGTATTTCCTTCAGAGTCTAATGTATCCAGGTAAGTTAGTTATAACAAACTGATGAACCATTATTGACTTTTCACAACTCCCATGGTCTAGAATATCTCATAGCATTAGGAAATAAGCAAAAAGCTTAGGTAGTCGATGATGTCTCAAATACTTGGGTTCTTGTCACCCACATAGGAGACCTAGATTGAGTTCCATGGTCCTGACTTTCGCCTGATCCTCCTTGAGTTGTGGCATGCATTTGGGGAGTGAACAGCAGATAGGAGCTTGGTCTCTGTCTCTGTCTTTAAAATAAATGTTAAATTACTTAATTAAAAAAACTGTATTGTGATAACTCAGATTCAAGAATAAAACACTGGGAGAAACATTCTGTTCCTTTCACTAGTTTTGGTGTATAAAGTTAATAATTTAAATTATCTTGATGTTTAGATTTTTGCCTTTGAGAATGTAAATTAAATGAATTAATGCTTCCTAGTTTGAGAGACTCTGATTTGGACAAAGTGTACTATAATTTTCTCATTTTAATCTATTCGTATGTGCATATGTGTGTATTTTGCTTTTCTTTAATCAGCAACAGGTTACTGTTTAGGGACAAGTTCTAGAGTCAGATCTATATTAATGTGACTGGACAAAACATCACTGAGCATTGGTTTCTTCATATATTCATAAATGGTTATTGAGCAACTGCTGGGTATCAGGTACTATTTTATAAGTCAGGGACACATCAGTGAACATAAGAGGTGGAAAAAATTCTTGTTCTCATGGAACTTAGATTACCCCCCCCCCACTCATCGTTTGGCATTGGTAAATTTTTTTTTGTGTGTGTGTGTGTTTTTTAAACTTTTATTTAATGAATATAAATTTCCAAAGTACAGAATATGGATTACAATGGCTTCCCCCCCAAGACGTCCCTCCCACCTGCAACCTTCCCCTTTCTCACTCCCTCTCCCCTTCCATTCACATCAAGATTCATTTTCGTTTCTCTTTATATACAGAAGATCAGTTTAGCATACATTAAGTAAAGATTTCAACAGTTTGCTCCCACACAGAAACATAAAGTGAAAAATACTGTTTGAGGGAACTTAGATTCTAATAGGGCAAGATAGTAAGAGGATAATATAATAGCATCTAGTTTTGGATATTTTTCAGTATTAATTGTAATAAAAAGTTTCCTGTCCATATTGCAGAACAAATTTAAGGTACATATTTTTTTTCTGATTGTTTTTTAGGCTTAAATTTATACTGGGATATAATTTGTTGAGTATTTGTAATCTATCAAAAATTGGTAATTTTCAGTTATTGATAACTAATATGTTGATTTTCTCTAATATTAAGGGATCTAGGGGAACTAGAGGGAAGACAATGAATCTCATCAATATATGTATTTTGCATTTCTAACAGCCACCAAAAAAGACTTCCAAAAGAGAAAAACCTAAGCAGAAAGCTGTTGCGAAAAGTAAGAAGTCTGTAAAAAGTGCTAATGTTAAGAAAGCAGACAGCAGCACCACCAAGAAAAATCAGAACAGTTCCAAGAAAGGTATGTTAGAAATGAATCCACAGTCTGAAAGCTGTATATCATGTGCATAACAAGAAAACATGTAAACTGTGAAGAACATCAGGAGAAAAGCAGGATGCATGTACCTATATGCATCTAAATGATGATTTACAATTTTTCTTTTTTTAGATCCAGGACTCTGAGAATCTGATGAAAGTTTACAAAAGTCTTCCCAACTTGTCTTAAAAGTTAACTGATTTTGCTATGTAAGAAAAGGTTTTATTCATGTTTGATAAAATGTCTTATTTTTAGAAAGTGAATCTGAGGATAGTTCAGATGATGAACCTTTAATTAAAAAATTGAAGAAACCGCCTACAGATGAAGAGTTAAAGGAAACAGTAAAGAAATTGTTGGCCAATGCTAACTTGGAGGAAGTCACAATGAAGCAGATTTGTAAAGAGGTAATTAAGACAACTTCATTTTTGCTCTTGAAAAATTTTATCAGCCCTAATTAATCTGAAGCTAGAACCTTTTGAGCATTAATTTACTGAATGTATATTTCTTGTATATATTTATATGCCAGGTACTCTTAAGGTGCCAGGATACCTCATTAAATAAAATAGAATCTCTGTCCTAATCCAGTTGTTCTGTAAGTAACATTGAAATGAACAGAATTAGAGTAAATAAAAGTAAACGATACATTCTAAACCAGAAACAAAATCATCTTGGTGTAGAAACTCTTTACTAATGCATTCTTGGACTGTAACCTTATTTGTTTGTTGGTATGGTAAATGAACTGCTAGAGATTAGCTTCTTAACTCAAATGGCTATGAAATTCTTCCAGTACTTCTCAGAAAATAAAATGTTATGGTCTTGAGTATGACTCCAGAATTTAGAATATATAATTTGTTACAGTAAAATCTAATTAAAGTTCAAAGTGTATGAAGTTGAAATAGTCCACACCGTTTTTTAGGACATTGATTATTGCTTTGTTTATTCAACAATTATAGAGCCTCTGCTGCATATCAGGCAAAGGGCTAGATGTTACTTACAGGTAGAACCAGAGAAACCATTACTTGGTTTAAAGGGTGCTTATGGTCTAATGCAGGGATGGGGAATCTTTTTTACCGCCAAGGGCCATTTGGATATTTATAGCATCAGTCATGAGCCATACAAAATTACCAACTAAAAATTACTCTGCTATAGATTTATTGAATTTCTAGTCCCATCTGCAGTTGCCTTGGCAAGGCCAAACCAAATGATTTCATGGATATGGCCTGTGGGCCAGATGTTCCCCACCCCAGTAGTGAGACAGAGACAGACAATTCAGTAACTAGAGTACACTGTATGTGGGGCTGTGTTGAAAGACTGTCGGCTTAGGGAAAATGCTAGGGGGGATTTGGAGGGGTTTTTAACTGATGTGTTGGGCAGAGCATCAGCAGTTCCCATACAGTTGAAGAACAAGGACACACCAAAATACTCACTGAATAGTAACTAGTATGTCTCAAGACTAGGATTGGGAGGAAGTTAGTGAATACTAAAGAGTTTTGTAGATCTTATTTATGCTTTACTATAGAGTTTGGTTTTCTTCCTGAAACTAATGGAGAATTGGGAGACTGGGTAGATCACTGAGATTCTGGAGACAAAATGCATTCGTATTTTAACTTTTTAAAGTCATCCTAGAAACATACAGAAGGGTGGACTGGTAAGAAGATGAGATGAGGGAGGCAGGAAACCCAATTAATATCTTAAAGCAATCAGGTTGCCAAATCCAAGTCTGAAAACAAGAGAGCTGATCAAATGCTGTTTCATTGTGGAAATGAGAACTTCAGGGGTGTTAATCACAATAGAGAACAGAACATAGAGAATGCTTTTTAAAGAAAAGGTGAGGTTTTTGGGTAGACATTTTGAGATGGAGTGTTTGGAATATCCAAGTTTGCAAAATTATGCACATAATATTTTTCTGGTTTAGGATGGAAATTTAGGCTAAGATACTATTGTGAGTTAAAACCAGGAGTATAAATTAGGTGGCCCAGGAAGGAAGATTTAGGGTGATGAGATCCTTAAGACTGTTGATACCACAGTTGAGAAGTATTTTCTATAAAGTATAAGAAATTGTAGAGTCAGTAGTAGAAGGACCAGAGGGAGCGGTGCTATGAAAACCAAGAGGATAGTACTGATAAAGAAGAAGCATTAACTTAGAAGTCAATGAGAAGTGGAAATGAAAGGCACTTCACAGAAAAAATATACACTCAACCTTCTCTAGTATCAGGGAGGTAGAAATTAAAAGGGGGTAGTATTAGTAGGTTGGCAAAAAACTATAGATTGACAGCTTTCATTATTGGCAAGTATACAGGGAAGCAGGTACTCATGCTTTAAGTTGTAATAGCTTTTTTTAGAGGACATGAAGGTAGTAGTAAAATTTTAATTGCAAATGCCCTTTAACCTAGCAATTCCATTTCTAGGTCTCTGAAAGACATAGTCACATCTGCATAAAATGATTACAGTAGTGTTCAGCATGTCTGTAATATTGCACACCAGAAACAACCTAACTGGCCATCAGTAGGGAAATGGTTAAACTGTGGTACATTGATATTTTTGGAATACTGTGTAGCAGTTCAAAAGAACATGGAAAAACCTTCCAGGTATTGTTAAATCTTAAAAACATAGAGAATATTACTCTTATTTATGTAAATATAGGAAAATGATACTGCTATTTTATGTGTATAAATTAACTTTTACTAAGGTCTGAAAGATTATACACCAAACTGACCACTGGAAGTTTCCTCTGGGGGGAAAAGAGGGACAAGGAATGTGGATGGGAAATTGGAGATTATTTCTGTACATTGGAAGAATTTTTGTGAACACACTTAAGTTTTAAAAAGGGATTATTAGTAACATGGCTCAGTGAAGTGAGGACATGTTTGGACTCCACAGGGTGGTCTGTAATGGCAGTGGTCATAGCAGGCAGTGGTAAAAGCAGTTCCCTTAGATGCAGGACTCGTGAGTAGTGAGGAAGATGGATGAATTCACATTTCAGCAGCTTGCTTTAGAAGGAAAATAGTAGGTAGTTGGAAGTACACAAGTAGATTAAGAAAGTATTTTTTCAAAAAGCCAAGGGAGAGAGAGAGAGCCTGTTTGGGGCTAAGCAGTAAGTATTGGTTTTCTTTTTCTTTCTTTCTTCCTCTTATTCCTTCTTTCCTTCTCCCCCCCCTTCCCCCCCTTCCTTCCCCCCTTCCCCCCCCTTCCTTCCCCCCTTCCCTCCTTCCTTCTCCCCTTCCTTCCTTCCTTCCCCCCTTCCCTCCTTCGCTCCCTCCCTCCCTCCCTCCCTCCCTCCCTTCCTTCCTTCCTTCATTCCTTTTTATTTGGAAGAGAGAGAAAAAACTTCCATCTGCTGATTAACTCCCCAGATGGCTGCAATGGGCAGGGCTAGGCCAGGCCAAAGTCAGGAGCCAGGCACTTCATCTGGGTCTTCCATGTGGTTGCAGAGGCCCAACCACTTGGGCCACCTTCTGCTGCTTTTCCTAGGCCATCAGCAGAGAGCTGGATGGGAAGTGGAGCAGCTGGGACTCTTTAATTGATGCCCATATCAGATACCAGCGATGGAGACAGTGGCTTAATCCACTATGCCACAGTGCCAACCCCCAGGAAATTTCTTAAACTTGTGATTACTGGAGAGTTGAAAAATGGAGGCAAAAATGATGGGTGAATCCAGATACTGCCAGAGAAGAAGGAAGTCAAGTCTGAAACTTGAAGGACTTCATAATAATGGCTTCTTGGCTGAGCAGATATGTGGGACACTTGAGTAAGGAGACGAAACTGCCATTGACAGGAGTGCAAGGAGAATCTGACCACGGACCAGGGGACCGTTGGGGAGGCCCTGAAACGTGACCAGTCCTTCTTTCACACTGCAACCTGTAGGCTTAACCGTACAATAATGGCTAGTTAGACCAACTCAGGGTTGGGGTTTTGCTGGGGAAAAACAAAGGAGCAAACAAATTGAGGAATTAAATGATCGATTTTTTTTTTTTTTTTTTTGGACAGAGTTAGACAGAAAGGTCTTCCTTTCCGTTGGTTCGCCCCCAAAATGGCCACTACTGCCAGCGTGCTGCAGCCAGCGCCCTGTGCCGATCCGAAGCCAGAAGCCAGGTGCTTCCTCCCAGTCTCTCATGCGGGTGCAGAGCCCAAGCACTTGGGCCATCCTCCACTGCCTTCCCAGGCCACAGCAGAGAGCTGGACTGAAAGAGGAGCAATTGGGACAGAATCTGGCGCCCCAACCAGGACCAGAACCTAGGGTGCTGTTGCCGAAGGTGGAGGATTAGCCTAGTGAGCTGCAGTGCTGGCCTAAATATCGATATTTTTTGCAAGGGTTGGCGAACAACGGCTGGTGTGCCAAATCCTTTTTTTTTTTTTTTTTTTTTAATATTGATTTATTTGAGAGAGAGGAGGAGAGAAGAGAGATCATCCTTCTGCTGGTTCACTCCCCAGATGGCTGCAATGGCTGGGGTGGGTCAGGCCAAAACCAAGAGCCAGGAGCTTCTGGGTCTCCCTTGTGCATGGCAGGGGCCCAAGCACTCTGGCCATTTTCCAAGACCATTAGCAGGGAGATAGATGGGAAGTGGAACAGCTGGGTCTGGAACCGAACCAGGGCCCAATATAGGGTTCTGGTGCTGCAGGCTGTGGCTTTAACCGGTTGTGCAGGCCAAATGCATTCTACTACCTGGTTTGGTAAATAAAGTTTCATTGTAATACAACCACACCTATTAAGTACTGTCTGTGGTAGCTTTTAACATTATAACCACATAGTTGAGGACTGTGAAGGAAACTGTCTGGTCCTTAACAGAAAAAGTTGCTGATCATGAACTGTATGGTAACTGTAGGAATGAAGCCAGCTGGTCCTTACAGATTTTCAGCATATAGGGTCAGCACTTGACATCAAGCAGCGGGTGTCTTGGGGCGGAGAAAGTTAACAAAAGAGGAAAACTCAGAGTCTTGGGAGTAGAGAACTCGTAAGACTACTTGTATCTTAGTGATTTCACTTTGAGGAGGGGATTGAGTAGAAGCTGAAGTTCATTGAAGTGAACCGTGTGGGATCATATGTAGAAAGTGTTAGATGATGCAACCGACACGAATCTGGGAGGTAACCTGCCGTTGTAAAGAACTTAGTTCACTTAACAAAGGTCTGTCTAGATGTTTTCCTCACCATGTTTATTGGTAATTTACCTCAGATTCAGCTTCTAAAGCAACGAGCATGTTTATATACTAGTTTTCTGCTTTGTGTACCATATTAAAGCTTTACATTTGCAGCAGAATTTGGTAAAGCAGATTGGTATCAGAATGTAAGTGCAGGGGCCGGTGCTGTGGTGCAGTAGATTAATCCTCCGCCTGCAGCGCTGGCATCCAGTGTGGGTATCAGTTTTAGTCCCCGCTGCTCCTCTTCTGACCCAGCTCTCTGCAATGGCCTGGGAAAGCAGTAGAAGATGGCCTAAGCGCTTGGACCCCTGCAACCGCGCGTGGGAGACCAGAAGCTCCTGGCCTCAGATTGGCTCAGCTCCCACCATTGCAGCCATTTGGGGAGTGAGCCAGCAAATGGAAGACCTCTCTGTCTTTCCCTCTTCACTATCTGTAACTCTGCCTCTCAAATAAATCTTTTTTAAGAAAAAGAATGTAAGTGCAGCTGTTTGTATGTAGCATACATTTCTAATTCAAAGAATGTCATTAAATTTTAAGATCTTATAATTTTTTTCCTTTTCACTCCAGGTATATGAAAATTATCCTGCTTATGATTTAACTGAAAGAAAAGATTTCATAAAAACAACTGTTAAAGAAGTAAGTATTTCTGTTTTCCAAGTTTGATTATTTTGAACCTATCAAATTAGCTGTATCAAGTATTGTATGTTTTCCAAAATACTCAAGTCACTGAATTACCATATGTGATCCTCAGATTATATAGCTCATTTTGTTCCCATTTTAGAGAGCCTTAAAATTTGGACAGTTAGTGGCAAAACCCAGACTCGGGTGAAGATGCGTTCTCCTAGTGTGTGTGGGTAGTGAGGCACTTCAGTGTTGCATGCCCAACTACTCTAGCATAGGTTTCTGTCCGTGGCCAAAGGCAGGGGAGATCAACAATAGCTGTAGTTCTATGCTGATCCCAGTGGATTTCCCAGAGTCACAGTAATAAGAGAGGTGTGAGTTCAAAATGGAATGGTTTTGTGATTTATGTATACATAGTATATGGTGGATATGATAAAATAACGTTTATCTTTTGTTACAGCTAATTTCTTGAGACTGAGATGACTTGTTCCCATAGATTCGAAGATCTGATTTATACCATTATACCAGCAAAGAGAATGTATTTCCTTTTCTAAATCCTTGTTAAGCATTGTGGTAGAACTAAACTGCTGACCCTTTATTATCTTCAGTGTTAATGTAAAATTGAGTTTGCCGTTTTAAATTGCATTTCTATGCAGTTTTTAGTTAACATTCTTGCATGGCAGTAATTGTTACTTGCTTTTATAGTTGTATTTTGTACATTTTTGATTTCTTTATATAAGGATATAGATCCTTGAATTGTGGTTTTTAGTGCACTTAATATTAGCTTGCTTAAGACATTCTTTTAATCAGGTAGAACAAAAGTTATTATAACCGGCATTTATACATAGACTATTGTGGCATTTAGTACATGAACTATTTTGAATACACATCTCTTCTGTCAGAGTGAAAGCTCCAGTGATGGTGTGTTCATCATGTAACAGTACACACGCTACAGTTTTCCAGAGGACTAGAATGGAACTTCTCTCCTGCATGTGTATATATGTCAAATTGTCAGCATGACAGAAGTGACAGATGTTATTTTTGTATTTTTAAAAAACCAATTTGTTGTATATAAGGTTTTTTATTTCTTTTGTGCAGATCAGTTTTTAAACTCACATAGGTAGGTGTCTTTCCACTTGTAAACGATAAAATGTCAGTGTTGAGCAGACAGTGTGACAGCAGCGAAAGTCAGAATTCAGTGACAGGACAGACAGTTCCCCTGCTTTGCCTTTAAAGTGTCATCAATTTGTAGTTTTAGTGTTAACTCAGCAAAAATGTTCGTTGATACATTTTATATTAAGGACAGACCAAAATCAATACATCAAAGCTTCAAAAACTTTGGGGAGAGGGGTTACATACAAGCAAGCACATTTGGCTTATTAGTAAATGAAGCGATTCTTATTAACTGCTTTGCCCATATAAATTGCTCATATTTACAGGAAACTTGATCACCCTCATAATGATGATAAAGGAACTAGATAAAGATGCCAGAAATGTTAGGCAGTAGCCGCTATCTCTGACAAAGTATTTCTCAGAAGTGATAATAAGCTTATTTTTACCTTTAAAGAAATTCAGTATATTTGTGTTGGGTTTGAAATTTTGGCCAATCAGGATTCTAGGTGATCAGCATATGGACCACTCTTGAATGAGACTGATTTTATCTTTTGTCTTAATCAGTTTGTTAAATAATCTCTGAATCTTAAACTAAAACATGCTGCTATAAAAAATTATTTGATATACCAATTGAGTGTTGAAAAATGCATCATAGAACAGAAATATGTAAAACTGATGTTGAATGTGAACAGGTGTTTTCATAGGCTTGACTTGTTTCTTAAGACTTTAGGGAAAGTACATTTAATGAATGGAATAAGTAACTAACGGAGACCTAAGAATTGGCCTTTGATTTTAAATATTCTTACAAACCTTGTCAATAAAAATTATAAATCTAAATCAGTGGCGCTTTAAGTCTGTGTTTGATGTCTTAACTTACACAGGTTTGGATAGCATTTCTCCATGGGGTAAGGATTTCAGAGCCGGGATTTTTAAAAGGAAATAGCCCCACAGCTTACGATTTTAAAGGGATTTTGTTAAACTGCCAATTTAATAATTGTTTGTGATCACTTGCTACAAGAAGGTAAGTAGTAATGCCTGTGACAAAGTATACAGATGGAGATAATGCAATGTTCATCACTGCAGTACACAGGGTAGTTTGAAAAAACGAGTCTAGTTTTTATTAAGCAGTTTTACACAACAAGCTATTCATGATCTGCAGTTCAATTACAAAATCTTCAGACAACACTGAAAAACATTCAGAGTAACTTAGGAAAAAGTACCATAGTTCCTTAACAAAACAAGATGTCAAATGAAGCACGTGACTGGAAGCAGGAAGATACACATTGACCATCCTTTCTTGGGACTCCTCCCTGCTTGCAGTGCAGCACAGCAACTAATAATTTACTGTGAGCTTCTTCAGACTTAACACATGCTATTTAAACATTGTAATGCAGAATACTTTCCAGTCAAAACCAGTGAGTCAGCCTAAATACCAATGTTTCCCATGTTGGCTTGCTTTTGTCATATCATGGGTGGAGGGTGTGTGTCAACTCTAAAACTCACTGCACATTCTTTGCCTAAGATACTTTTTCTACTTCTTTAACTTTAAAAAATATATTTTTAAAGTGGCTATAGTCATTCTTGCCTCCTCCCATCTGAAAGAATTAAAACCTGTAAATTGAATTAGTTTCTGGCAGAACAGGCATTTTGAAGACCCTGAAACCAATGGTTTTGTCATGAGTAGAAGTAGTAGTTTGCCTTGTTCTTAGGCTTTCAAGCTATGGCTTATAGAATGTGCAGAACGTACCAGGAGAGCTCACATTTTTCTTTAGTTTTCCAGTGGACCTGCCTATGGAATAGTGTAAACATAATTAGGTAAAAAATATTCCCGGAGACTGAATCAACTGCTTTTAAAAAGATACCTGGGGAGGAGTTACTACGTTACTGTTACAAGATCATTTTGTTAATGATTTCCAAAAATTCGGGCATTTAAAGGTTGCTACCACTCAGATTTGGCTGTAAGGAAAACCAATATTCTGTGTCTTCAGTATGAAGATTACACTACCCATTTTCCAGTAATGTAACTCTTCTGTTGAAGGGACAGGAAAACTTGCTATTTTGCCAATGTGTGCAAAAAAGTAAAAGATTTCATCACAAAAGATATCTGAATTTAAATTTCTTTAGAACAACATGTAATGGGAAGCAATATGTACAGTATTTATAAATAGCCTCGAAAATTGGTTTTACCCTCGACTGGAAATTTGTGCTGTATCAAAAAAAATTCTATCTAAATTTTTAAGTAAAGGCTCAAAAGTGGTGCTGTATAAAAATATTAAGGCCCACTGGTAAAGATGCTAAATCACAGAAGAAAAACTCATGGCTTTTTCTGGTTATTGATTCCTGCTTGGTGAACTTGGGTTCTTAAGTGTATGAAAACTACTCAGCCAACCATGCAAGAATCATTCCAAGGTCTCAATTTAAGGTATTCTGCCTTATAATGAAATCCAGAAGACTTACAGCACAAGTTAGAATTTTGAAATATGCAAATAAATGTAAGTGCATATAAGGAATTGTGGGGTTGGTGCTTTCAGAGTGGTGAAATGGATTTACTTTATCACCTTAGTAACATTGCAATTTTGGTCTCCAGAGTTTTTCTCCCTTGTGAAAATGAGGTTTAACATGTTTCAGACTTTACCATTTGTGGTATAGAAGGCTGGGTCCAGATAAATTCTATTTAAAATGCTGCAATCTTGCTTGCTTCTCGAACACCACTCAAATATGCCCCTGTAACAGTTTGTGGGAAATGCCGGTTTGTTGCCTGTAAAAAATAATTGCATAATTTGAGATCATAAAGAATTCAAATGGTATTAAATAGTAGTGTAAGCTCATGTTTCTTTAGTTAGAAGACTTGTACCACTCCTGTGTACTCATGTCAACACCATTCATCTCTGGTATTTTATTTTTCTGGTTTTCTTGCCAGACTTCGCCACATTGATTTCATTCTACAATATATTCAGCAGTCTGCAAAGTATTATGTGGCACTTCCTACACACACACATTTCTTAATACAATGAACAAGACACGAGTCTCTCCCATCATAAGTAATGAAGCTGGTACAGTCAGTGACAGCTGCAAAAAAATGAATTGTGGTTCATCCAGAGATGGAGATTTGCTGTCTGGGTAGAGCAAAATAATAAAGGTTAAGAGTTACTCAAAGGGATCTTAAGCTCAATAAGGCAAGACATGAAGGCTGCTGGATTAGGAGGAGGTAAAGACTGTTAAGAAAACAGGGGCCTGTGCTGTGTTGCAGTGGGTTAAAGCCCTGGCATGCAGTGGCAGCACCCCCTATGGGTGCCAGTTCGAGCCTTGGCTGCTCCACTTCTGATCCAGCTCTCTGCTAATGCACCTGGGAAAGCAGTGGAAGATGGCCTAAGTTTTTGGTCTCTTAACACCCCTGTGGGAGCCCCAGATGAAGTTCTTGGCTTTAGATTGGCTCAGCTCCAGCTATCATGGCCATTTGGGGAGTGAATCAGTGATGAAGTCTCTGTCTCTCTCCCCCCCCCACCTCTCTAACTCTTCTAAATAAATAAATATTAAAAAAAAAAAAAACAAAAACTCACTTTCCAGGAACGGTTGTAATGGACCTAGAATAAGCAAGCCCGGAGAAGAAAGCAGACGGCCTGAATTAATGATTTGTGATTAGTTATTGCTGATCTGGGACAGAGGAAAGGGTAGCTGAAGTGGAGGTCAACAGCAGGATGTGGAGAAGAAACAGGTGCAGTTCCATGTGGAATTGAAGTTGTCTAAATTGAGGCTGGGTTCTGGCACAGGTTAAGCCATTGCCTGTGATGCCAGCATGACGTATGAGTGCCAGGGGCCTGGTTCCTCCACTTCCAGTCCAGCTCTCTGCTAATGCACCTGGGGAAGCAGCAGATGTCTCAGGTACTTGGACCCTTGCCACCTATGTGAGAGACTCAGACAGTTCCTGGCTTAGGCTTGGCCCAACCTCAGCTGTTCTAAACATTTGGGGAGTGAATTAGTAGGTGGAAGATCTCTTCGAACAAATACATCTTTTAAAAGTCACATAAATGGATGGCTGCATAGGAAAGGAAAACATAAAATGTCAACAAATGGTGGGGTCAGTAGGAATCCCAGTTACTAGTGGGGGATAAATGTGGCAGTAGCAGTAACCTAGAGAAACAGGCTTTTCCAGGAAGGTGAGTAGTAATTGTATTAAAGCAAGAGACATGGCCACCTCGTGGAAGCAGCCGACAGCTGCTTCCAGGCACGCAGCCGTTACGCTCTCCCTGCAGAGCTGACTTCCCAGGCCGAAGCATGTCGAAGTCGTCTGGTTAGAGATCACAGCTGCAGTGGGCGCTGCCAGCAGAGCATTTAGTCACGGCCTTGAGACACACTTCCGGTCAAGTTTCTAACCCAGTCATGCCCATGCAAGGAGCTTCCACCACACAGAGAAAGTAAACACTCCCACGGTGGCCTGGGGATCCAGCCACCAGTTGCTGGAGCTTTCCAGTAGCTTTTCAAAAATACGGAAGTTCACATGTTAGTAAGGAATTTTAATTTTTTAAAGCAGCTGGCTCTTTTAAATGCATGGCCCAAAGTTGCCTTTCAAGGATTGGGCATTTGGACACGTAGCAGGCAGAGACAATTGTAATAGGAACCCTGAGGGAACCAGGCAGGGAGGGAAAACAGCCAAAAGCCCCAATAACTAGTTCAGAAACAAGTTATGAAGCAAGAAGAGGGTACTACCAAAGAACATGAGAAAAAATGCTCGGAAGATAAAGCCAAAAATTTATCACTTTTGGGGGGCCCAGTATCTAGTAGTTCAGATACTACTTGGGACACCTGCATTCCATATTGGAGTACCTGGGTTCAAGCCTCAGCTCTGCTTGGATTCTAGTTTCCTATTACTGCACACCCTGGGAGGCAGCAGGTGATGGCTCAAGTCGTTGGGTCCCTTGCAACTGGCAAGGGAGATGTAAATTGAGTTCCCGGCTCCTGGCTCCAGCTCTGGCAGCCCAGCCTTGTAGGCATTTGGGGAGTACAGCAGCAGATGGGAGCCTGTGATCATGTCCATGCTGTTTGTGCCTCAAAAGTAAGTGTCTTGGCATAAAAATTCCTTTTCAAAATACACAAAATAATGCACTATTAACAAACCATGCATGGCTTTCAAACCTTTGCACCAGTGTGAATTCTTTCTTCAAGTTGGATTTTACCATGAACTTTTTATGGTGCCCCATATGATACACACACACAAAATACACAAATACAAAATCTGGAATAGCTGGAAGAGTAAAGAATGCTGCCTCTAGTACAGGGTTTGAGAAGGCTGCTGCTTTGAGTTCAACACAATTTCACCTGTTTTTTTAACTGGGCATATACCACTTTAATTAAAAGTAAAAATCCATACCTCACCAGCAAAAAAGATGGTTCCTTGTATTTCTTCAGCAATGATGTCGTAGGCCTCACCGCTTCCACATGTCTTCACAAAGCTATACGCCATGTGTATCCACGGCTCGGTGCTCCACCGGGTGACAAAATACTTTATGGGATCTGGGACCTCCTGAGTCCAGCAGAAAGAGGTCATAAGAGAAGAGATTTAGACACGTGGTGCCACCCAAATCAAGTAGGCATTTGAACCTCCCTCTGTGACCAGAGTTCACTCTGCAGCACTCCCTGTGCTCCCCACCCCTTTAGACTACCAGGCCCCACCCTTGCACAACACCCACACACCTGGACTTCACCCTTTGCTGCAGGCACAAGCTCCCTGCCCTGGGCCAACTGCAGAGATTGGCAGGAGAGAAGTCACTGGGCCAGAAACAGGGAGGGAGGAAGAGTGGAAGCTGAGGGCACTGAGCCAGGATCCCTAACAGGCTTCTCCATGGAACAGGACAAGGATGTGTTTCACATTTGCCACATTAAAATAGTTTTGTCAGCTGGCCTTGGACAAGCATCCCTGTGAAAAACCTCTCTGGAAACTGCTCAGTTCCAAACACTAATTTAGGGCAAGTTTTTAGACAAGCCCCAGCTAGGGACCAATGTGACACAATCACATCACTAGCTTGAGCTTCTGCTCTGGAATCAGTACCCCAGCTGGATGTCCTCTATCTCTATGTGACTTCAAAATTCCACAGTGACTTCTTATTTGGGAAAGACAGAGGCTACGGCTTTATAAAGATGCCAGGCTGTGCCACTTGGTCAGCTGGCATCTGGCACGCACTGAAGAAGACAGAAAAGAGCAAGTCTATATGCAGAGCACAAGACGATTCAGGACAGTAGTCAAAGCTTCTAGGAGTTGAGCAAACAGAATCCATAGGAACTAGGAGCTTTTTACATCCATCCCTAGGAGAGAAGGGAGCAGGTGCGTGCTGTGAGGAGAGAAAGGAAGACAGCTGTGTAAAAGGACAGGGCGGGCACTGTTCCAGGGTGAGCTGAGCTGTGCTCCCCAACCCCAGCCGCCACCCAATGCTCATGTTGAAGCTTGACCCCCAGTGCCTCACAGTGACTCCTATTTGGAGACAGGGACCTCACTGGGTAATGAAATTAAACTGGGTAAGGGTGGGCCTGATCCAGTCTGGTGTCTTAGATGAAGACACAGACATGCAGAGGCCAAGGTCATGTGAAAACGGAGGCAGGAGACAGCAAGCCAAGGAGAGTCCTCAGGAAACCGGCCCTGCCGGCACCTTGATTCTGGATTTCTAGCCTCTAGAACTGCAAGACGATTTTGGTTGCCTGAGCCATTCAGGCTGTGGCCCAGCTCAAGCAGCCCAACGAACACTCAGGTGGGTCCTGAGTACTGGGAGGTAACCCCTTCCTGCTCAGTGGCTACTTCACTGCGAAGCCATCAGAGTGAACAGCAGGCACTGCCTTCTCATCGAAGCTCTCTGACCTGCTCCTTGAACAGCTCCCGGAGGGTGGCCATGCACTGCTGCAGCACCTGCTTGTCCTCCAGAGTCCTCAGGGATGCCACCGCCTCCCCTGCGATCACGGACATGAGCACGCTCTGCTGCTTCTGGAGACGCGGCAGGGACAAGAGGTCACTGAAGTCTTCCAGATGCCCAGTTCCCAAGAAGCAAGGGGCTTGTCGCACAAAGCCAGTCACACCACTTCCCACTGCCCCTTATCCTCACCTCAGTGCCACACTCATTCCCCTCTCACACACACACCCACTCTGCCGCCCCCTGCTGGCCCAACACTTGAGAGGCCCCTGCTGCTCACTTAGCAAACCTTGTTTAAGAAGTAGAGATTGAGAAGGGAGATCCATGGGAAAAATAATGGGAAGAAACCCTTAACATGGTAAAGAAATTCTGCCCTTGGCTTCTATGGAAAAACTACTTTTTAAAAATAGTCTTGTATCATTTTTCTTTAATTATTCAAGAGGCAGACACAGAGAGGGCTCCTATCTGCTAGTTTACTCCCCAAATGTCTGACACAGCCAGGGCTGTGGCAGGATAAACTGTGAGCCAGAAACTCAATCCAGGTCTCCCACAGAGGTGGTCAGGGACCCACGTACTTGTGCCATCACCTGCCACCTTGCCGGGGTTTGCACTGGCAGGAAGCCAGAACTGGAAGCAGAGGCAAGACTTGAACCCAGGCGCTTGGATATGGTACCCAGGCATCCCAAGCAGCATCTAATCTGCTGCAGCAAGCGCCTGCCCTGTCCTGTGAAACCTCTGAGTTTCTTGAAAGTGAAAGCAGAAGACCACAGCTGCTCTTCTTTCATGTGCTGGCAATTCAACAACAGGGGAAGTCACTTGGCTTTCAAGTTGCAGGTCCGTCCTCCCTCCTCCCCTACCTCTCCACTCTACTGACACCACAACCCTCTCCCCTGGACCACCACATCCCACCCTTCACAGCTCACTGGGGAACCCTCAGGAAGTCCCTGGGTTTGTGGTGCTGGCATAGGCTTTCCCTAAGAACGCCCCTGTCAACCTGAAATAACTGCTTCTACAAGCACCAGTGCCTGTCTCAGAAGCCACAGTAGTGCCTTAAAAAATGCGGCAAATATTGGGGGTCTGTAGGCAAGTGTGCCAGTGCTCCCCTCTTGCCCAATTATGAACACACATCAAGCAATCCCACAGTATTCAATCATTCTTGAGCTGGATGCCTGTGTGAGTGCCAAGCTCTGAGCAGTGAGTGCACGCCACATTGCCCACATATCTGTACCTGGGGATCCATGTCGTAGAACACAGCAAAAAGCCCTCGCTGGCTGGCACTAGGAGGGACGTGCCCAAAAAAGTCAGCCCCTTGAACTTTACTGTCCCAGAATCTGTAAGGGAACTGCAAGGCAATCTGGAAGGCAAACGAGAGGGAGACGGTTCAGTGTCTCTTGCTATCAGAACCTCAGGCAATCGAGCAGTTTCTGAGAAGCCAGAGGTGGCTCTACTCTAAAAACAAGTTCCAAACAGCAACACAGCGAATCCCTCCCGCCAGTCCCCCACCGCCTCTGCTCCGAGAGCCTCCACGCCATCCTCCCACAAAGGTGGAACTCACTGACCACCTGCAGGCTAATCGGAAGCAAAACGTCCGCCACGCACTTCCCTGCCACGCACAGCCAGCCCTGCTAAAGGAGACTAAAAGCAGGGGAGGTGAACCCCGTCCCCACCGCGGCCAGTGGCTGGAAGGCAGGCGAGGAAAGCAGGGGAAAGAATCGAGAATTGCTTTAAAGCACATTCAAATTCCGAGTAACAGGATTTATTCTGAAGTCAGAAGTCACAGAGCTCAACCAGCTCTCCTCCTCTTGCTTGCAATTAGCCTTTTATATTCTTCAGAAACCATGACTCCAACAAAAAGGAAATCTTTGAATTTTACCTGGCTCCAAAGACACCTTCCCCCCCATCAGAAGTTAACTCCCTGTGTCTGATTTTAACCCCTTTTGTGCTGAGGCCAATGCCACTTGTCACCTTTTCAATGATGCCTGCGCCTAAGCTATTGATGGCCTTCATCTTCTTCTCTGACAACGGCGGATTAAACTGGATGGCACCTTTCTGCAGTATGGCCAGCGGCACAGTGACTAACACCTGTGGGAAACAACACAGTTAACACACAGCAAAAGGCTCTAACTCCACAGCTGCTCTGTGGGCTTATTTTCAGGAAAACCTCAGCACTGTTGCCAGCCATGAGATTGTCAACATTCCATGTTGTTACCCTGACTGGTAAGAACAAGGGCTGCCATGGGCAATTGTACAGGTTGTTTACAGCACAAGAAAGCCTGGGTTGAACAGAAGTGGCATCCACACAGAGAAATTTGCATTAAGATCCTTATAGCTGGGGCCAGTGTTGTGGTGCAGTGGGTTAAGCCACCACGCACCAAGATGACATCCCATGTTAGAGTGCTAGTTGGAGTCCCAGTTGCTCCACTTCCAATCCAGCTCCCTGCTTCTGTCCCTCGGAAAGCAGCAGAAGATGGTCTAAGTGCTTAGGCCCGTGTCACTCATATAGGAGACCCAGAAGGTATTTCTGGCGTCTAGCTCCTGGCTTCAGCCTGGCCCAGTCCTGGCCACTGTGGCCATTTGGGGAGTCAGTCAGTGGATGGAAGACCTTTTCTGTCCTCTGTCACTCTGCCTTTCAAATAAATAAAATACATCTTATGGTTCAGTTTTCCTAGGTCAGAAGAGTCAGCAGGTCCCAGTCGTGAAAACCAGTACTACATATGGAATCAGAAAAACTTTGTATATCACTCTTAAGACACACTAATGTGCAGCCAAGCCCCACCACTTATCTCTGCCAAAAAAAAAAAAAATCTATAAAATGGAGACAATATTTATCCCACTAACCTTAAAGGACTAAGGTAATACTTAAAACCAAAACTTCCAAGATTTGTCAATTTGCTTCCTTAGTGATATAACACCATTGCAAACGCTGGCAATTTGTATAATCGGATAAAGCAATATGATTTTTTTTTTAAGGAGAAAGTAATCTATTGTAGAGTCTCAAGTGGATAGATTTGATTCCTGATAGGGCTGAGGAACCAGATGCCGAGCTGAGCCTTCATGAATGATTCTGAAAGTCAAAAAACTAGGCCACCACAGAGCTGCTCCCTCACCACACAGGTGGGAAGTGTCTGGCTCCACAGCTGAGGCACCTCTTCAGAATCAACCTCCCACAGAACCACCTGCACCAGGCCACATGCCCTGCCTCTCGGCTCCCTTGTCCCGAAGCGCTGGACTCAGGGGCCTCCACTAACCCTGTACCAGAACCCAACACCTAGGCCACTGTCTTTTGGCAGCAGAGGTGGTGGCAGGGAAGTAAAAGCCATATAATCCCTTCCGAATCCCAGGCGAGTGTGCTGGCCATCTGCTGACAACCACCGCTGTGAGGGAGTCTGGCCAGAGTGAGTTTACGTCTCAGCACCTGCAGTGCCGGGTACCACACCAGGATGACCAAACCCTGGCAGAACCCTGGGCTCTCCCACATCTACTCTGGCTCTCATCCGAGATTTCCTATTTGGCTTAAGCCCCATGTCCAGGATCAAAGGAAGCTCCAAGTTGTTCAAAACATTTCTTCTATATTCAAGAAGTTTATAGTGTATTTACAGCTATTAGCTATCATACAACCAAAAAAAAAAAAAAAAAAACCCAAGCCAAAACACCAGTATCATACACACAAAAACAACTACCCAGTTTGATTATATACAAAGGGACTTCAAAAAGTCTGTGGAAAATAGAATACATTTTGGTGCCAATAAATTTTGAAATCCATGCATACAAGGGGGTCTTCAAAGAGTTTTCATGGAGAATGCATATTATGAAAAACCATGCATGGATTTCATTTTTTTTTTTTTTTGCACCGAAATAAACATCTAATTCCATTCTCTCCCTAACTTTGTGAAGTGGCTGCATGTAAGAACTGTGAGAAAATAAGTAAAATCTAGATGTTTTCTTAAAGCTTTCAAAAGTGCAAGAACTAGGGTAAGCAGGCAAACTGGCCACACACTCTAGTCAGGAACTCAAGCTGGCTGGCAGTGGAGGCAGCCAATGAGGCCTGGCACAGGTTTGTGGGTCTCCCCCGGTGGGCTGGAAAGCCTTCACTCACAAGTGTGGGTACACATCCAGTACAGACGGTGCAATAGGAGCGTTTTTTTAAGGAGAGAGCAATCTATTGTAGAGCCTCAAGTGAGTGGACTTCAGATTCCTTAGCAGGGCTGAAGAACCAGATGCTGAGTTGAGCCTTCACAAACGCTTCAAACACATGACCAGACCGATTCAATGAGTATCTCTGCGGAGGGATCTGCAACCTCTGTGAGCACCTCCCCATGACTGAGCAGCCAAGACTGGCTAATGGCAGGGGTATCAGGATACCACCCAGCTCATGCACGAGACCTGCCGTCTCCATGTACACAACCCAAGTACTACAAACGTCAGGGCGCATGACACGAGTTTTAGACAACTGAAGAGCGGATAGTACAGCCAGTCTAGGAACCAGTGATGGTTCAGCAGTGATATTTTTTGATAATTACTTCAGACATAACTAAAATTGAAATCGATGTTCACGGCTTATTAACTCCCTTCTACCCCAATTACGTGCTTTTGTTCTCTAACACATTACAAATCCAAGTGTGATTTCAGGTACTGGATTCAGCTGTACCTGTACTGTCCACCTACTCAAGTTTGTACAGCAAGTTCAGGTCATATGAAAGAACTTCTTAAAATTTAAAGTTGAAAACATAGAACTGCTTGATCTGAGAAGGATTTGACAATAAACCACAAACAAACTTGGGGAGTACAGAATTAAAGTAAAATGATTTCTCTAGTGCAGGATTTCTCAGAGCCTTTAACAGTTAACTGCAGGATGGAGTACAGCTTATAATCCTTGCCAAACTTTTCTTTTTTAAAGGTCATGTAATTATTTATACATTTTTGAATTTTGAGAAGAGAGAGAGAGAGGGACAGACACAAACAAAACAGATCTCTCATTTGCTGGTTCACTCCCCAGATGCCTGCAACAGGCAGAGCTGGACTACACCACAACTAGGAGCTCTGAACTCCATCTGGGTGTCCCACATGGGTAGCAGAAACCCTCCCAGGGTAGACTTTCAGTAAGAAGCTAGAATGGGAAGTGGAGCCAGGACTTGAACCCAGGCACTCCAACATGAGATGTGGGCATCCCAAGTGACATCTTAACCATTAGGTCAAATGCCCACCCTGCAGGCAGCGTTTTAACCACCGCACCAGATGTCCATTCCAAATGTCTTTTTCTTTTCAATCCTGAGGTACACCATTCAGAACTCCAGCTGCCATGAGTCTCCGCAAGTGTAGTGTTAGAAAGCAGGTGGGCACATGTATACAGTGGAGACATGCAATTCTTCAGCAATTCGACAAGCCCCCCTCCCCCCCCCCCCGCCGCCCCCCTCCAGCAGGATCCTAGCACTTGCCTTCTGTGCAGAAAACCCGGCGCCATCAGTAGTTGTGACCTGCACTTCCTCTCCAGTGTAATCAATGCTCTGCACCTGCCCAGGAAAAGCAATTATGAAAGACAATGAGGGATGGAACCATGTGATCCTGATCCTTTCTGATTCTCCTATGATGTGAGTTTACACTTCCAAGGCTATGGGGAACCATTACTTGGCATTTAAATATCTGAACAATAGCTAGAGTGGAACTCAGGGACTTAAAATGTGTAAGCAATGTTAAATTTGGAAAATATAGGGCCCAGCATTGTAGTGCAATGGTAGCTGCCACTTGCGATGCTGACACCCCACATGAGAGTACCAGTTAAATTTCTAGCTGTTCCATTTCCGATCCTGTTTCCTGCTAATTTGCCTAGGAATGCAGCAGGTGATGGCTCAAGTACCAGCAATTCCTGGCTCCTGGCTTTGGCCTGACCCAGCCCCAGCCATTGTGGCCATTTAGCCATTGTGGCCAGTGCATGGAAGAGAGCTCTCTTTCTCTCCCTCTCTGTTGTTCTCCCTTTCAAATACATAAACATAATAGAAATTATTTAAAAAAGAACTTTGAAAATTATTTTAAACTGAAATGTGTATGAAGATAATCACCTCTAGGATTACAGCAATGTACACTACAAATGCATTGGAACAGAGTTGAAGGGAAAATGTCATTGGGTTAGGGAGGTTGGCAGCAACTTGAACACTCTGTGATTAAGGACAATGCACCTGGGCCAGTACTATTTCCAAACATTAGTAACCCTAACTGACATGGCCCAATGCTATGATCAAGGGCTGTGACCACAGCACAAAAGTAGCTGCAGACACTGGCTGAGGTCAAAACCTCCAGTGGTCTCCTGAGTATGCCACAGGCCCTGGACTTCACCTCCCTCCAGAACAAGGTTAGCCAGAGCCTCCCACTGCCATCCATACTCACTGGAGATCTGAGCCGAATATCTAGCCCTTCAGCCAACTTTTCAATGATTACGGAGTAGCCAGGTGTTAGCAGGGTGTGGTCGCCGGCAAACTGGGCAAAGAATTCATTGTGGTCCCAGGAGCGAGCAGACACCTAGGAAACAATGGGAAAGGTTGGGAACTCAGAAGTGAAAACCCTTGAGCCTGAGTCTGATGGCCACCCAAGGCAGGAGGGCAGGGCTACCAACCCCTGGGCCATTGAGGGGAATACACAGAAGCCCAGGTAGTTTCCGGTGTCCACGGGAAGAAAATCTCTCAGTAATGCACCGAAAAGTTTCATTTAGAACAAGAGGTCTATGTGATCTGAGTGTGGGTACCAATCCTTGGTGAAAATAAAAGCTGACTTTATACACTGACAACTCTGGCAAACCAGAATTCCATGACGTAAGGCTGCATTTGGTCAACTCCATTTATAAATATGCCAACTATCTGTCTTCAACATGGAAACTCTACAGAGGTTGATACCCAGCTGGATTTGAGAAAAATGCAGTGTGATTTCACTCAGTACTTGGAATCAAATGGAACTGAAAAGGTACCAAAGAGGACAAACTCACTCCTCTGTGGAGTGTCCACTGAAGATGGAGAGGGGGCAGCGCTGGCTAAATGAGTTACACAAGCTTATGTTTATTTTAGTTAGATTAACAGACCAGAACGGCGAGGATGCGGTACTGTGGTTTCTTGACAGCAGTTTCACACTCCACAGCTACCCAGAACGCCTGCAAGACCCATGCACAGGGCAGGAAACCGGGTGGTCCAAGGGCAAGGCCTTGGCCACCCAGGTTCGCCCAAGATCAATGCTTTCTCTGGTTCTTCCTTTGCTTCAAAGGCACATTAAGGGTTTCTCTTGCTCTTTAAAAAATATATTTACAAAAGAAACCACTGCAGGTTTCACAGGCTCTCACACTCGCAGGCAGCAGACCATTCTTCCGTTTTCCCAAACCATCCAAGTTCAACGTTCAGACATGCAAAACACACAGGATGTGCAGCACACACCTTGGCAAAGGGCGTGCTGCACGGGCTCAACCTCACCTGGTGGAGGTTGCTGCCACAGGCATACTCCAG
This sequence comes from Oryctolagus cuniculus, assembly GCF_964237555.1. Lineage (NCBI taxonomy): Eukaryota > Metazoa > Chordata > Mammalia > Lagomorpha > Leporidae > Oryctolagus > Oryctolagus cuniculus. The sequence goes on along the minus strand of NC_091436.1, from coordinate 145,394,048 downwards.
GTTGCTGAGGTGGAACTGAAGCACCTGTCCTTCCAGCTCACTGAACTGGATACCCGATTCCTGAATGAAAGCTTTGTAGATCTCCTCTATCTTTTCTATAAGGGGAGGGGTCAGAGCAGGGGAAACAGTTTTAACAGGATTCTCCATTCCGCCTACTTCGCTTCCAACCTCCCTCACTTGGCAAAACCCAGAACTTCCCACATCTCTTCCCCAGGAAACGGGAGGGAGAGCATCTCTTCTTAGAGCTGGTTTCTCTCAGGAAGTGAAACTTCACGTGGGAACAAAGCTTGTGGGTGCTGTATCTTCAAAAATGTTTCATTTCTGCTTACAAACTGTCTCTTATTTTGCTTAAGATACAGAAAAGGTATCCCTGCACATATACATCCTCCTGACTTACAGAGAAAAGACTGCATCCCTGTCCGGTCCCTCTGCCATCACCTGGAAGTCAGGTTCCTATGCCACCTCATGTCAGCTAAGAGGCCTGTATAGAATAACTGCTGGCTGTCACCTTTCCCAACCGGAATAGCGCCATTACAGACTCATCACACCAGCTGTCAGCCTCAATGTCAGTTCCCTCCAAAAACCACGGGGAGGCAAGGCTAGCGCATGGTAACCTTTCAGAAGTGACAACTACCTGCCCATTTACAGGCTCTACTGCCAGATCTTTCCTTGGTAAACTCTAACCCTGTAGGATTGCTGCTCCCACTCTCCCCCTGCCACCCTACTCCCCCAGATCTATCTTGTATGGTCCAGCATGCCCCGGTACACTGCAAGTCTCTAGCTTCTCTTTGTGTTATCAATATAAACACGCTCTGGAACTTTTTATCTTGAGAGGCAGAGATACCGAGACAGACCATGCTCCTTCACTCCCCAAATGCGCACGATGGCCCAGGTTGGGCTGGACTGAAGCCAGGAGCTGGGCACTCAATCCAGGTGTAGGGACACAACTATTTAAGCCTCCCAGGGTCTGCATTAGCAGGAAGCTGGAATCTAAGAGCTGCAAATCAAATCCAGGTACTCCAATGTGGTACTTGAGCACTTTCACCAGTCTGTTAACACCCACCCCTGGAATTTTTAATTATGTAACTTCTGCAAAGTCATTCTAATCACTGTCTCACATTCCCTTTTGGGTGGCTGCGGGAGAGTTCTGGCTTCACATCTGAAGCATCTTAGTGTACTACTTTTAACTTTTCCAGTGATGACAACCATCTAACACAAATATTACAGAATCCAAGTGTGACTAGAAACAGACCTGAGTATTGGTTAACATTTTTTCTTTTTTATAACTCCAAGTTCTCATTAAAATTTTTAATTATTGGGGAAGGCATTTGTCATGGCTGTTAATACACTACTTAGGATGATTGAATCCCATACTGGAATGCCTGAATTGAACTCTTGCTGGGTTTCTGATCCTCTACACTCGCAAGGCAGCAAATTATGGCTCAAGTAATGGTACCTCTGCCACCCAAGTGGGAGGCCTGGATTAAATTTCCTGGCTTCTTGCTTTGGCCTGGCCCAGCTTTGGCTACTGCAAGCATTTAGGGAGTAAACTAGCAGATGAATGATCTCTGTCTCTCAAACAAAAATGAAAATAAATATTTACAACAAAATTTCCAGTTCTTACACTAAATTCTAACATGGAGGATGTCTATGGGACCTCTGAATTTGTGCTGGGCTTTTGTTCCCAGACCCCTGGGCTTTTTGCCACTTCCAGTGTTTCAGGAACAATCCTATTCCTGCCTGCTGATATGGAGCTCCTATTTTCCCTCCAGTCTTGTGGAAGGGGAAGAACTAAGATGGTTAAAACAAAATATAAAAGTTTAAACAGATTGAGAAAGGCTTTGATGTAATTTTTATGTAATTATATTTATTTTTTTATTTTTATTTTTTTTGACAGGCAGAGTGGACAGTGAGAGAGAGAGACAGAGAGAAAGGTCTTCCTTTGCCGTTGGTTCACCCTCCAATGGCCGGCGCGGCCGGCGCGCTGCGGCCGGCGCACCGCGCTGATCCGATGGCAGGAGCCAGGAGCCAGGTGCTTTTCCTGGTCTCCCATGGGGTGCAGGGCCCAGGCACCTGGGCCATCCTCCACTGCACTCCCTGGCCACAGCAGAGGGCTGGCCTGGAAGAGGGGCAACCAGGACAGAATCCGGCGCCCCGACAGGGGACTAGAACCCTGTGTGCCGGCGCCGCAAGGCGGAGGATTAGCCTAGTGAGCCGCGGCGCTGGCTGTAATTATATTTATTTTTTAAAGATTTTATTTATTTGAAAGATAGAGTTACAAAGAGAGGTCGAGACAGAGAGAGAGGTCTTCCATCTACTGGTTCACTTCCCAGATGGCTGCAACGGCTGCAGCTGCACTGATCCAAAGCCAGGAGCCAGGAGCTTCTTCCAGATCTCCCACATGGGTGCAGAGGCCCAAGGACTTGAGCCATCTTCTATTGCTTTCCCAGGCCATAGCAGAGAGCTGGATCATAAGAGGAGCAGCCAGGACTCGAACTGGCGCCCAATATGGGATGCCAGCGCTTCAGGCCAGGGCTTTAACCCACTGCGCCACAGCACCGAACCCCTATGTAATTATATTTAATTATATTGAAAAGCTTTAGCACACATGCTGTATGAAATGGAATCTAGCTTCTTAAGTATTTGTATTTTTTCACCAATGTGTAAGGTGAAATTTCACACAGCTGAGAGACTGATTAGCAGGATATAGATATAACCTCTGTAGAGATGTGTGCACTATTAAAGCTTTTAAAAATGCATTAATATTTTATTAATAAGATAAAACAATTACTGAACACAGTAAGTATTGCTAAGCCCTCCTTAATAACTTTTTTAAAGTAAAGCCAAGGCAAACTAACTTTTTTATTTGGTGACTCTGAAATGTAAAGAAAATGCCAGTCCACGTGAGTGATCACAAAGGTGCAAAATACTAACCAAATTCTGTAGCCTTCAAGTCAGCCTGACAACTGATCTCGGTGCCAGGAAATTTAACAACCTACCACTTGGTTTGGGAAGTGAATTTAATTAAGTTTCCCTGCTGTTTGGAATATACGTAGGCACTTCAAAAAGTTCACAGAAAATGGAATTAAAAAATGTTTACTTTGGTCCAAAAACTTTTTGAAATCGTGTATATAGAAAGAGGTCTTCAAAAAAGTTCATAGAAAATGTGTATATTATGAACAGTCTATACATGGATTATAAACATTTTTTGCACCAAAATAAATTTATCTTTTAATTTGTGTTTTCTATTAACTTTGTGAACTTCCCGGTATTTCTGATAAAGTTCTGTTTTATGGTTTCTCAGCCAGCACTTACTAAGGATAAGAGGAGGTGGGTTAATTAAGGGAAGCGGGAGGATAAAAATAAGACAGTGGCTGCCACTGAGTTTATCCCCAATAGTGATGAAATGTCTATCAGTCTGAGAACTGAGAACCCTTGCAAAGAGACACAGAGTTGAAGCAAATTAACATTTTCCAAACTGAGTTCACACGTTAAGGAATTTCAGCAAGTCTCCAAAAACTACAAGTTGAACTGAATAAGTTCAAGACAGGTTAAATAAATATTAATTTACAAAGAAAAAGAGGGCTGGTGCTGTGGCTGCTCCCCTTCTGATCTGGCTCCCTGCTAATACACCTGGGAAAGCAGAGGATAACTGTCCAAGTGCTTGGGCCCCCGCACCCACGTGAGAGACCCAAAGGAAGTTCCTGGCTCCTGGCTTTGGTCTGGTCCAGTCCTGCCCATTGCTATTTGAGAAGGGAACCAGAGGACAGAAGACATCTCTCTCTCTCTGCAACTCTGCCTTTCAAATAAATAAATATTTAATAATAAAAACAAAGAACTAGCAAAAGAGTAAAATCTCAGCTGGCACTTGTATGAAATAAGTCAGTGTAGGCAGTCCCATTTCCTAAAGAGCTCTGGTTTAAGTACCAAAGATGAAAGATTTTGAATTAAAATTCTTAAATTATAATATACATTCTTGAATCCTTAAGCAAAATGCATTGAAAAAAAAAAAAGGAAGATTGAAGACATCCTGGCACAGAGTTTTAGTTAGAAAAGACTTTACAGAGTGACAGTTTATTCACACAGGGCTTACCTCACGTCTTCTTAAAGTAAGTTCCTCTGGGAAATTTAAAATTAAACAAATAATTATGTAAGGCTCATGTGTGTTCTTACACACACAAGCATGTAAAGGGTGCTTGGGGAACTTCTGTTCCCCTCTGAGGAGCAGACTGGAGAATTCATCAGAACAACAGGACTGCCCAGAGACCATCCCCACTGCAGACATCCAACCTCAGGAACCAACGATGCTACTGCTGATCAATCTTAGGTTAGCACGAAACGAGGATGGAGCCATCAGAACACATTTCTCCCCATACCTCCTAAAGGGACATCTTGGAGCTGAGTCTTATCCTTCCTCCACTCAGAGACAACATCCAAGAGAGCATTAAAATGAAAATCCATGCGCTTGTCAATAGTGGGGTCAGTTATTCTTCCACCTTCCTGAATTAAGTCACATCTTTCTCCAAATTTATGCATGCTGATGCCAAGCTTCAAAATAATAAGAATAAGAA